>NW_024962271.1:2565966-2753301 GCF_019238085.1 Lagopus leucura | reverse complement strand
AGGAAGGAGGGAAGGAAGGAAGGAAGGAAGGAAGGAAGGAAGGAAGGAAGGAAGGAAGGAAGGAAGGAAGGAAGGAAGGAAGGAAGGAAGGAAGGAAGGAAGGAAGGAAGAGAAGGAAAAAGAAGGAAAGAAGAAGAGAAGGGAAAAGGCAGGAGGGCTATCTATTCAGTGTATCTATCCAACAAAAAAACAATTGTCTTACAAGGGCAATTGAAAATCAAAGTGAAAGAGTATTTATAGCAACTGAACTGTTTAAAAAAACAAACTGAAACTGCAACAGCAACGACTTCACAAAATCATATTCCTGAAGAAGGGGAAAAAAAGATCAAAGATCTGCAAGCAGCCAGCTCTGCATACAAGTGGCTTTATCAGCTCTTGGCTGTGCTAAAGAGAGTCAGGCATTCTGAAAGAAAAAACATTTAATGAGGTGATGAACAACACTTTCTTGGCCTTAATTATAAGGATAGGACTAAGCAACAATAATTGCAGGATAAATTATTGTCAAGAGATATTTCCAAACAACAACAAAAAACCCATGTCATTATCAAACAATTATTTTAAGACTCATTTACATATAAAAAAGAATAAATGGAATAGTCCTCTTTTTCTTTTCCATTTGTGGGGGTGGTGGAAATTTTCAGGGTGGTGCATGGGAATTAGATGCACTACACCCAATATTGCTAATGACAGATTAATTCTCTGCAGATCACTCTGGGAATTGTACATTTGTATCCAAGGGCACAATTCAATCCAACAAAAACTCAAACCTCTGTGAAGTGCCCCCAAAGAGTCACACATAGTTAATAAAAGGAACAGAAGACCGATTTCCTCACAAAGCATCATTTCAAGTAAACAGCAGAAAAGTTCCATTTAGGACAGAGAGAATTAAGCTTTAGGTACGACAAAGTAGATATGCAATAAGCTAATCAGACCTTATCAGATGAGCCTTTAAAAGCTCACATGAAAGAAATGAGATGTATACAGTAGCCTTGAGTCAAATAGGATTTCAGGAGCCAACAAGTGTATGTCATACAAATGGAGACAAAATGAGATCATGGCAATTGCTCTCAGGCATTTATCTCAACACTACTTTGTGCCTACAGATCCCAAGCAGTGGAAGACCAGTAGGCTTTTGGCATTAGAAGAGGTGCAGAGCTGCACTGTTTATTTTCCCACATTAGCAAATGGAGCAAAATACAAGGCAGATTTTCAATGTGGTTCCTGCTGAAATATTAAAGTAAATAGTCATATTTTTGGAAGAACTCAGCAGCTCAGAAGAACACTAGGTGCCACTGGTTTCTGAGCTTTTATTTTTAAATCCAGCTACTTCTGGCTTATATTTGCCATTATCATCTTAGTGAATCGGGGTGGTTAAACCAGAGAAGAGATTTTTTTTTCCAGAAGTTGAGTGTGTTTGTCTCCTTGAATGCAAAGTCTCCTAATTTTTATTTGTTAGTTATCCCTCCAAAACACAATAGTACTGAAAAATGGGTTGCTTGGCAAAAAAAGCCTCATGCATATGTATATGAATATATACTCTGTTTTGAATACAGTACCTACAAGGAAATGTGATAAAACATAGCGATGGTATCTGAACGTCTTTCCTGTGTGCAGATATTTTGGCAAGTAACTTACCCACAGTGACCATCAGTTATGCTTAGAACAGATCAGGCACATTATCATGGGAATAAGCACAATATGAATCTCATGAAATAAAGCTGGGTGCTCTCAACACTTTTCTTTAGTTTCATCCAGAACATAGGGGCAGTGATAAGTACTATTGTTTAAACAGATTTTCAATCGGAATAAAGGCAAATACATTTTAGACTTTTCACCCCTTCACTCGCAAAGTGTAAATGCATTGCATAAATTAGACAAGCAGTTTTCAGCTTGTATTTCAGAAGTATTATGAAGTCCATAGGATACCTCAGAGCAATCTAAACAGAAAGTTGCCAAGTCTAGCATTCTGTGGGCTTACATTTTCTTACTTGTTAAGTCCATCAGATCTCTTCTAGTACAGGGAACGCTCCATTAATTCAAAAAACTCATCGGCTACATTGTCCCAGCTCACAGCACACACAAACGAGTGCATAAGGTGCAAACAGTTGAGAAGAAAGTCCTGAGATTATATAAATACATATAGAGCTACAAGGAAACACGAGACAGGCAGCTTAATCAAAAGTTTAGTAAATTCCCAGATTCTGGCCAAATCAGTGGGATATGAATCAGACCCCAGATACTAACTTCTTAAGACTGGGATTACATTAGTGACAAGGATAGAATAGAAATGTGTTTCTTTCTACTACTTTGCTTAGTGACATGAGACAGCGCACTAGCGGCTTCCTTTCTGCCCTTACTGCACTTATTGTAAATTAAAGCCTCAGCTCGCAAAATTCAGAGAAAAGCACAGTTTCTTATTTCAAAAGCTCCCTCTAGCTTTTCCCAACTGTTTGTTACCAGAATTTTCCTGATGATCTGCTAGAAAAAGCAGCTTAGAGTCAAAGGTGGTCTCATCAGTCCTAGAGAAACACAAGCATATATTGTATAACCAATTTCAAGTAGGTTTTTAATTTGTAAAAGCCGCACAGTTAAGACGATGCTGAAAAGCCCACCCCTTTCCTTTGATTTAAGATCAAAGAGATTGTTAGAAAAGTGACATAACCCTTAGCTGTCCCAGAAAACCACATCTGCCACAATTAAGCAGTCTCGGCCTCCAAGCCTCGTGCTCGTGGAGCAGCACGTCGGGATCAGAGGGGTTGTGTTGCAGTTGTGGGCACGTTTGCAATAAACAAGCACAGGTCAGGCTCCTCGCAGCTTCGTCCCAGCCTACAGCAAGCAGGGCACACAAAGGGAGCTGGGGCTTTGGGGCTGTGTGGGACACTGCTTTTTGGGTACAAATGCCGAAATCCAGTTCTGCTTATGTGGGTATGTGCATGGGAAAGGCTGTGGCCACTCAGAAAGCATATATGAAATCATCTGTAGCACATACTTCCCTCACTGCAGATGCTACATCAGATAAAGACATGTAAACTCCAGCAGGCACTATTGAGTGCTCAAGCATCACTCAGAGACTGGCTAGAAACACAGATACCTTCAGGAGTAAATTGAAGTGAGGGGGAATTTCAGTCACTTTGCAGATCAACGTTGGATAAACCGTAGCCCACATCTTGTGAAATGCTGATATAGAGGACCAGAAAATGATGCATAATCTTGTATATTCTTTCCATATGTTTTAACTCTATCCTACCTTTACACATATTTTCAGAGATTTATAATTTCCCAACATTAAAGTACTCCATGTGCTATAGGAAGGGATAAAAAGACACATTATAAGCTTAAAAACTGAGAATTTCATGAGAGTTAATATTGTCACCAAGGGCACACCAGAAAGAATTACTGCATTTCTCAGGCTGCTCTAACATTAAAGGATTAAATCAGAAAAGCAAAGTCTTTTATAAACTGAAGCAAACGTACAGACAATGTCAAAGCTATTTGGCCACAAATTGGAGCCATCATTTTCACTTTGAAGGCTTGCACAAGAAGCTATTCTGCACTGCAACTGCCAAAAAAATTGAAGGGAGAAAATGAATGGGATAAGGCAAGTATGGACATTCAATTCTGAAACAATATGAAGTGCTATGTAGAAGCCATACTTATATGAGACACTGGAATGCTGAAGATTTTAATACTGCCTGTCATGGCTGCACTTGTCACACATATATAAGAACATAAGTGAATTTCATCGTTCTCTGCAGAATTAAACTGTTTTTCCCATACAGAACATCTTAATTCCTCTTCATTAACACTGGAATGATCTCAAACTCTCTGCCCAGATTCCAGTCTGTACTTGTGGCTATGGACACATCCATGACAGGGACCCTTACCTAATAAAGTCAGCAATAAAGCAGAAATTACGGAACCACTAAGTCTTTATTCCACAATATGCAGTGGTCCAATAGTGGACCAACACTCAAAGCATATGTGACAGCACAAAATCTATTTTTTTTTTTAATTTTCTTGTTCTGTTTAGAAATTTGTTCCAAGATTACCTGCTAGCTCAAGTTCCATGGGAAAGAAAGCTGAGGTACCTAACAGAGCCAGTTTCAGATCTTCACTTTCTGCAAGATGTTCACTGTCAGCTACACACATCCATTTATTTCAGTGTTCACTGTATTCATAGTAACTTCAACCACAGAATCATAGAATGCCTTAGGTTGGAGGGGACCTTAAAGATCATCCAGTTCCAACCCACCTGCTGTAGGCAAGGCTGTCAACCACTAGATAAACCATCTCACATGGTTTTGTCCCAATATATTACATTTAATATTGTAATTAATTACAATAATCCATAACTGTGAAGACAGAGAAAGCTCTGATTGAATTGAGAAGCCAGAAGCAGATAAGAAAATGTTCCTCTTGCAAGCTCAATAGAATTGCTAAGCATCAGCTATAAGAGTGCCACTGCATGGGCCATTAGCAGGTGTAAAAAGCCATGAAGCCGTGGAGCTATGGCACCAGACAGCAATGCTCCATATGAAACCCAGCTGTACACACACACAAATATCCACCAAACTCTGAACTAAAGAAAGCAATGGGTCCACCTGAATGACTGTATTCCCTAGAAGTCTCCCATGGTTGCATTTTGCTGTATTCCTTTCTAAGGACATTTGTTGCATGTATATGTTTCTATTTTCCTTGAGATTTCAAAAGAGTTGGCATTTTTAGAGTATTGCTAGTTAATTGTTGGCGAGAAAAGACAAATTATGAGCAGGGGAACTGTTCGGGGAGGATTTAGTGTATTTGAATAATTTAGACCCCTGCTGCCAACGTGACAGGATTGTTTTTCTCTTGCAGTAGCCTGCTGCTGCAAGAATTAAAACTGTCGTGGCAGGCTATAGCCCGCGCTAGGCCTTAGTAATGAGCTTTATCAGTCAATAAATGATTTTATGCAGCAAATTAAACTGTAAATTTGGTTTAGGTGGTAAATATTTAGAGAATAAAGATATCCGGCTAATGAGGAGGACTGGGTGGGGAGAGCATGTAATGCAAATGTCAATCCTTTAAATCTCTGGGAGGCTCGGGCTTTGCAGAAAGTGTAGTGCTAGCCTTTTTTTCTAACTTTTGTGAAGAGCAGGGAACACTATCTCTGCTGTATTTGCAGTGCTAAAGAAGGAGCGAAGACCGTTGCAGGGTTCTGTGGAAGCCACAGGCCCATAGACACATTTGGCCCTCAGACCAAGGCATCAAATGGGCTCATGCTGAGAGCAGAAATACTGGAGTGTTGCACTCACAGCAGCCAAGCACGGGAAGTCTGATAGGAGCCAAGTTCCCAAAGGATCAGGGAAGCTGGGAGCCTGTTCCTGGCTCAAGTCTGTACCTCTACACATAGCTCACGTGAAAAGATCTGCCTGGTCCTCAACTTGTAGCAAGGAGAGAAGCAGCCCTTAACAGAGGCAACTGATTTAAAACCTTTCCCTCTCAAACAGGAGACTACTTCTTACACCATGACCTTTCAGCTCTGGAGCTGCTTCTCCCTTAAGGCTCACCCAAACCCCACGCTGCTCTGCTGCCCACCCTTGAGGGCACGTACATGGAAAGGGATTCTGAGAACGTGTTTTTAAAAGGCACATCTGGATTAACATGGATGAAAGGACCCCGAACAAATAAGTCGCATTTGTTCAAAGGTCAGGTGATTAGCAATATGCTGCTTCAAAAGCAGATGGGGAAGCATTCTACCAAAGCTGGTTTCCAGGATGAGTCCTTGACTTCCAGCTATGCTCCAAGGACTATTCTTTCTCCAGGGAAGGCCTGGAAAACTTATTAATCTTGGCAAGGGCATTTACAATGAAGATGAAAATTTTGCATTGAAGTTTTTTACTGTGGCCAAAAAGTCAGCTTTCAGAGGAAAAAAGTATGGGATAAAAATGTCAGTCAGCTCCATAAAGAATTGCTGGAACTCTTCCTAAAGCTAGAAGTGTTAACCTTGCTTTCCTTTAACAGTAGTAGCATTTTTTTTCGTGCGTGATTTCTGCTGGATATATTATTCTATATTTTCTGACAAGGAAAATATACACAACCCTTGATAGGATAAGTGAAACAATGGCTTTATTTATGCCTTCCAGGTGACACTGCCAGATGGTAAAACCTCACACAAACAAAACCAGAAGTGCCTGTATGCAGCATAGAGCTAACAAAGAGCCTACTCCAAGGTGGGGAAACCATCTCCTTTCGTGAGAAACACAAACCAACCAAGAATCCATGCCAAAAAGTCCTCTTTGAGCCAGTTCCAGGCTCAGATGCAGCACGGCTCACAGTGACAACACATGCAGAACTCCAGCTATGCAGAGAGCTGTGTGGACAGGGATGTCCCTACTGGGGTGATCTTAGTTGTGTGAGCTTCTTGCTGGTACTCAGGTCAAGGTCAGCTTTGACATTCTAGGCAAAGAGTGATGCAGTCAGCTATGAAAGGCTTTAGAGCGAAATTTGAAAAGGACAGAGTTACATATTGAAAGGAAATTGAGCCACAGAATATCCCAGTAAAACTCGGTTGGACCCACACATTGTACGCTCCAAACAATGTGCTATTAAGTGCAATAAATCCAAACGGCACTCTAGAGATTTGTTTGGGAGATCAGAATATATAGTATAGATATGCTATGGAAATCTGTTTTAAACACGAAATCTATTCAGTTGCAAGCTGTTGATGTTAACCATTTCTTGAAGGACCCAATACACTAATGCAGTTTATTTACATGGCAGAGAATGAAACTTCATGTATCACCTTCTCCAAGCCTTTCTTTGATTAGATTGCCTCAGTTTAATTACCAAAGTCTGTTAAAGGACTTTCAGCACAAATGTAATTTCATGCAGGTGTTACCTGGTGTAATGAAACCAGATGTTTCTATCGGAATAGGCCTCCCTCATTTGAAATGTGTTGCTGCAATAGCCTGATATGTATATCCATAAGTTCAAACCGAAGAAGGAAAAGAGCGGTTGGGGATGTTAGGTAAGTTCACATTTTGAGTACAGAATGGGAAGTGCCACCTGTTGTCTTCTCTTTTCCAATTGTACGTAACTTCACTTTTAAATATCCCTATTGTCCCAACTTTGAGTAATTCAGCAGGCTGGCCAGCTCTGCAAAGCATTAGGAGCATAATGAACACAGGCACAGACTTGCACATGAAAAAGACAAGGCTGTTCTTCACCGGGCACAGTCTTTTTACTGTCATCTTATCCTTGTGCACGTCATATCAATCCATGAAGCTCTCTAACCAGTTTCTGCAGAGAACTAGAAAGTTCTTGTCAGGTTAACAAAACATATTTATTGAGGCATATCAGCAGCAATGTAATAAAAATAAAATCAAAACTAAAAACACTTTCAGTTTTCATTGTACCTTTGAAAAGCTTTTGAATATCCATGGGTTTCTAGTAGTACTAGAATAATTTACTTAGTACTAGAAAATAACTAGGAAGTTATTTTATAGGTGTTTTTAGAGCTGGTAAAATGGCATAGAATAGCATGAGTAGTCATAATGATATTCATGGAAACTGCATGGTCAGACCTGTAGTTTAACTAACATTTTGGACACACAGTTTATTTTTCGTGTTATAATACCCAGTAAACTATAGTAAGCTGGCTGCTGTTGTGAATACAAAAGAAGTACATATTCCTTGCATGAGACAGTCTCCTCATTTTCCATCACAGACATAATCATTAGTGCTGCTAATTTTATCTTCATTATCGTAAAATCTTGACTGGCCAAATGATAAACTAAAGGCTTAACGCAAGAAGAAGAACCAAGACCACACCATGCCTAAGCTAACAGCAATGGGGGCTAGTTTCTATAGCATCCAAATTTTGAATCACTTTTCTGATTAACCCAGTTCATCACCCACATAATGGACACAGAAATTGTACACATCAGCCAGTACTGTCTGACACTGGAGAAAAACTCCTCAGCACGGTGCAGAGAATAAAAATGGGGGAATTTGATAAAGAAGCCTCTGCCAGTTTCAAACTCACACAAGAGGAGCTGTGATGAAATGTTCACATTTCAACCCAAAAGGAGCAAACCCAGCCCCAGCTGGCCAGCTAAATGACTCCAATCGGCCATTCAAACATGAGCCTGAGTCAGAACCCTTTCACATTTCTCCCCATTGTTCTGTCAAGCCCTGATGCTGCACAGACGACACAAACCCAGCCCTGGGACTCAAACTCAGGGGACTGCAGTGCTCTGAACAATGCAGAACAAAGGGCCTATGGGCATTAACAGAAAGTTCACAAGTAACAGCTAACAAGCAGTGGCACACAAGGCTTGCCAACCAGACAGCTCCAAACAACCAATGCACCCATTCTCTGGGTTAATTCTTTTAACGTTAAAAACAAACAAATATAGAAGATCAAAATATGAGTAAATCACACTGCCCTCTCCTACTCCTCCACCTGTATCTCACACTAACCTTCAATCCGCTTGGAAAGCACACAAGCACTGTGGTAGCAATATGAATGGGAACTTGCAAGGTGGGGTCTTGAACTGCACATACAACAAACAGGCAGAGTACACGAACATACACAAGTGAGCTCATGCACACACACACACAGACATTGTACATTAACAGCCTCCAAACCTCTGCCTTTACAATCACCTTCTCGAAGGAATTCATTTTTATTTTGTGTTGTTTTCAGGTTTACTTGGGGGGGAGGTGTGAGGAATGGGGAGATATAGGTAAGTCAACTAAACTACTGTCTGCCCTCATTATTTCAATTCAGGGACTGACAGTACAAGACTTAATATTACAATAAAGCAAAACTGGTGTCAGCAAAAAAAAAAGTTTCGATGACACACTGATATGGAACACTATGATACACTGGTAAAAACTATGTGAAAACCAGAAACACATAAGACTGCAATTTAATCTTTTTATTTGAAATATAAATATTGTTACTATCAAGCTTGACAGTATAGAAAATGTGTGCCCTGCAGCCTTCTGACAAAACAAAATTTATATTTAAAACTTCCTGAAATAATGCCTTTCATATGTGGAGTTTTGTCACATTGCAGCGGCTCTGAGCCTACCTTATGGTCCTGCACCTTTAATTATTTTATGCCTAGAAGACACATTTTAAATAGAAGAGGCGGGTTACAAGAGTTTTGACAGCTGTGGATGATTAAAATACTGACAACATGCACTATATAAAATTCCCTGAGGTTTTAGCTGGGTACTCACACGAAAGTTAGCGATTAGATTCCCTCCCCCACATCCCACCAGCATGAAATGCTCTTAGCACCAGTCTGCTACCCCCTCCTTTTTAGTCAATGCAAGTCCTCCCCCCCCACACCTCTTTTTTGTTTAATATCTCAAGGCCACATACTTGAAAATTGGTCAACAAATTTGATTTAGTAATCTGTTCCCATTTTACAAATATGCAGCCAGGTTTCATGACCAGCTGTTCTGTATCATTGCATGAATGGAGGAAGGGAAACCATTTAAAATGTATGAATGGTTTTAGGTTTTGTTTCCACCTACCCCTCCTTTTACAAGAGTGTAACAGCTTGTACTGATTTTCTGGCCTTTCGACCTATGTGTTTTGGTTGTGCAAAATATTATATTATGATGGGAAAAAAGTGCTCCCCAGTTCAGGAAACCACTGATATACATTCTTAACTCTGCTAGCAGCCTCCTGACTTGGTACACTTCAGTAAGGCACAGATGTATGGACTTCGGTTAAACTGGGACTCTACCCTTCCAGTTCTTCACATTAAAGGCTACATATGAAATAACAATAATTACAGTGACATCGAGCTGTGGCTATCACCATGTCAGTCTGTCTCTCACTTTATAACACTACTGTCTAAGAAACCCTAGAAGAAGCAAACTAACTTCAAAAATACATGAGTAATAGCAGAGTCAGACTACCAGGATGTGGATCTTAAAAGTACTGCTCGTTTTTATTATCTTTAATTCATTTTAATTAGACACTTCAAAATGCACGGAAGACAAAGAAATAATCACTCATCATTTGGATGCTCCTCGACCCCAGAAGAAGGAGCATTGAGAAGGCAAAGATGGATCTGGAATGAGCCAGTTTCTGCACTGACAATAGAAAAGCACATTATCCCTCAGTCTCATGAAGCAATCTGACACAGGTGAAGAGTTAGGATGGCCAGGAATGAACAGACTCCAAACTCCATATAAAGCAGAGATGACCCAGAGAGACGGGCAAGCCAGGAAGCAAGATTAGCAGTAAGATTAATGTCATGGAAAATGCAGACAGAGAACCTTGAGAATAAGAACAAAACCCACATGGCCAGGTGGGACTAGAGCTGGGTTGAGTCCTGGCTGGGGCAAGGACAAGATCAAATCTGTGGCACACAGGATGCAGCACACCCACCCTGTAATTTAGATGCAGCTATTGGTACCTCTGTATGAAGAAATGTCTATTTTACCACTCAAGAAACCTCTAATAGGTTTGATGCACGCTCCTTGCCATTCTTTGGGAGCAACAAAATGTGAGGCTTTGCTGTACAGAACACAGTCGTTTAGTTTTCAAGCTTCTGCTGTCCCAGAAGGTGAACGGTATACCTGCAACTGTGCAATTGTTATTGTAGGGCTATGTAGTGTGTATAGATTAAATAACTCTGATATTAACAAAGACAGGGATTGGAGAAGGTTCTTCTCCTTACAGCCAGTGCACGTTATTGATGCAGAACTAAAACTGTAGAAACAGAAGCCAAAAACAGTTGAAATATTTGTTTAAAGAAGTACAATCAAATTATTATGTTTGGCCAAGATACAAAATACTCTTTTAATCTTCAATGTTTTTAAATACAGTGTCATAAATATATACATATATTTTAGATTAGAAATAAGGAAGGATTTTTCCTTCCTTGAAAAATCACAGTTCCACCAGTTACATTCACCAGGAATGAGCCACAACAGCAGAACTTCATACAGCAGTACTTTACTTCCTATGAAAGATTACTTACAGCAAAGTGTTTGGAAGATGAGGCCAATAAACAAGTGCTTTCAGCCACAGGCAGTGGGGACTTCAAAGTGCATCAGAGAAGCAAATAGGATCTTCTTCCCTCACATTCTTTCTCCAGATATGTGTAGGCCCTGTGCATTCCTCACCCAGTTCCCCATACTTTGAGTGAGCAGAGTCTGTTCATAGCCGTGTTTGCCACTAAAAATCTATGGTTTGGTATATAAGATGGAAAATTCAAGACTTTAGCCAAAAAGTGTTTTATATAATAAATTCAGGATACAGTCACACTGAGCCCCTAATGAAGTCTAAGTACTACAGATGCCAGGCTGATTCCACAGACAATGTGGTTTTGTAGAACAAACATGAATCATATAAAAATGCAGCTGAGAATTCATCTCACCAGGGTGTAAAGGCAAACTCAGCCAAAGGCCAGAGACAATTTGCTGGTTTGCCTTGCTGTGGCTGGTGTTTTGCAGGGTAGCTCTATCCATGTTGGAGTTCTCAGTACAGCACATGTAAGCACAGCATCACACACATCTTTTTAAGCCCCAAAAGAAAAAGTCTTAAGCAGTGAATAGCAAATTGCTACAGCTGTGTGAAGGACTTTGAGCACCTGGCCATTTTGAGACAGGAAAAAACAAGCCATTCTGAACATCCTTACAAGTAATTGGAAACGCATCGTTCTCTATCTGTATGGTCACCAGAGTCAAATATTGACAACAGCTCTATGATGAGCATAACTTGAACAAACACAGGTGGTAATAAATGGCAGAGGCTGCTCACTCCTGTAAATATACCGTAAACAGAAGTACGCAAGGGAACTGCTCAAATCTCGGGTCATCCACCGCAGAATAAGATAAGAGAGCAGAAATCTCTGCAAGGTGGAAGCAAGGATCAATGATATGCTGTGCCGCTGAAGATGAAAATTGTACACAGCAAACACAGGAGTTTTCAGCCTCATCAAAGAAAACAACAGAGTGCAGGACCATACAGAATGAGTCCTACTGAAGGCCTCACACGAACAGTTGGAAATGACTATGGTGTACCACTGTGGTCTGAAACTGAAATACTTTGAGTACCTGACAGCCATCTGCTGACATCATCCAGCATTTTAACCTTAAAAGCCAGTGAGAAATAAACCACAGATCCAGTGCCAAGGAACCAGTTGTGCAAAAGACAGTCATCTGTGCACCTTAATTATCTTGTCTATGCTGTGCTGTTGTGAACCCAGGCCAAGCTGAAAGTAGGGAAGATGGGTGCTCCTCCACCCCTTTTCCACCACTCAGTCATCGCTGTGCAATCAACAGCATCTGCTCATTTCCAGATCCTAGTCAAAAGACAAACAGCACTGAAAATCACTGCCCTTCAGCTAGCCAGCACCCAACTTGCAAGCTGAAATCCTCAGGGCTGGGGACTGTGAGAGAAGTGCCTGAGAATGAAAAAAAAAACAAAAAAACAGAAATCTGGGAGTATGTCTTTTCTTAAAAGACTCAGGGAATATTTCAACTATCCCCACCACCCCACCCTTGGGAAAATGAGTTATTAAAAATGCTGGAATGCAATCTGTGTCAAAGGAGACATTACATCAGTCACTTGTTCGCCTGCTTTTTGTTGTTGTTGAAGTTCTTCTGTAAAGCAAGAGAATGAAATACATAACCTAGTGTCCTTGTCCTCAAACCTTCATTGTTATATATAGGATATTGCTGAGTATTTTATGGCTACTGCTGTTTCCTCACTAGAAACTATCCAATACAGATGTTCAAGCATTGGTCTGTAAAACACAGCATCTATTAGAGCAGTTAAGCCACACAGCTCAGCTCTTTCTAGCTTCCCAGTTCGTTACATATATCATACTGTACATTATTGGTTGAATCATCACTTTCCAACTGATTTTGGAGTTTCACAGTGCTCAGCGTCTAACACACACGCTGATGGGCTCAGAGTGTCTCTCATCTTTCTTCGCACAAGCAGTTACAGCTTAGCATTTTTGTATCCAATTATGAAGAAAGATGAGAACGAAATGGGAAATAAAAAAGTGACAGGTAGAATTACAGAACAAAATGGTATTGTATGCTTTGCTTGATGCTAATTGGTTTTCTTAACTGTTTGAAATCTGTGGCTTAGCATACAATAACCCAACAGGAGTGGCCTGCCAGCCATTTCAGACATGTTTTTTGTCAATTTAATTTATTTAGAGGCAGCTCTAATGCTTTTTGGCTGCTGGGCAACTCAACAGACATAACGAGGACGATCTTTATGGCACACAAAATGTGGGGAGGGGATTAAACAGGAAACATGTTTCTATCAAAAAAAACAAGATGTTTTGGATTAGCTGAAGTCTCCTTTAAAAAAAAAAAAAAAACTTTAAAAAGTGCAATATTTTATTGTTTAATGAGCTAAATGTTCAACATTTCCGAGCTCTACCATCACAAAAAAATATACTATACTTCCTTTCACATACTTCTGATTCTTTCTACTAATAGAACTTTTTTAGTCAAGTCAGCTGAGACTGCAGATCGGTCACTGCTGATGAGCAAGCGGGAATGCGAACAGCCAAGTGACAGCAGACCAAAGTAATATCCTACACCTGAGTAACTCATCAGTACGCGCTGCCTGGCTGTGATTATGAGAGTACCTCACAGATTCATCAAGAGTAATCAAGAACTGTTGAAATCTCTGCTGAAATTTGGATACTGCAGTCCTTCTGCTGTTGGCATGGGGAGAGAGAGGTGAGTGGCGGGTCCCTTCATCTGAGGATATACGTCATTTCACACGCTGAGATTACTGCATATTTGAATAGGTATCTGAAATTATACTTTCTCCTGGCACTACATATGCATATGATCTATAAAAATGCGGGGGAAATGTGTCCACTTCTGAAAATGTGGATTGTATATGGCTGAGGTATAACAAAAAAGGATCAGCTAACGCCTGGTGACATTCAATGAAAGCTGGGCTCAGAGGCCAGCACTGCTGGTCTTTTTTCTTTATTGACACCAAAGTGATGGAAGGCAAAGGGGGCAGGGGAAGAATCAGAATAAACTTTCAAGTGACTTCAGACATATAACCAGATTTCCAGTTTGGGCTCTGAAAGCAAGATGGATAATAAATTTAACATTTTCTCCGGATGGTGATGTTATTAAATAATAGGCATAAAATCAATAACTACCACATTCTTTGGAACTTTGTGAAACTTACCTTGTTCAAAATTGGAAGCGCTCTCAGATGCAAACAGCCAAATGCTGTAGAAAAGCAAGGTACATTTAAAATTGAACATTTTGGGCTTACTTTATGCTCCCAGCTACAGCTTTTGGGATTCTGCACATTAGCTCTACTTATTGTTTTTCATATTTGTAAGAAAAAAGGGCCTCAAAAGATAATGGATAGCATGCCTTACCAGAAAATATACAAGGGGTTCTAAAAATGGCACACTTGTAAATTGGTATAGATATTTATACTTGCTCTGATCCTCTGAGATGTACATTGAAATCTGTAATATAAACAGCAAAGGGTATTCCAAGACAAGCAAATTAAAATGAATTCTGCATCATTCTCTCCTGTCCTATTATTATAAGTTCTCAGGAGGCCTACAAACATTTGTACATGAATTAAAACTGCATGTGAGTCTAGTAAAAGTTACTTTAAAAGAATCTAATCTTTTATTAGATCACAATGTAATTGATGTTTAAAATAAGAAGTTAGGCCCATTATCATAACGTTTAAATAGGCTGTGATAGTCTATCATTACTATGCTATGACTTTAAAACATTTCACATTGTTTTCTATAGATCTAGAAATCACCATCGATTTATAATGACCAAACTTTTTTATTTAGAAAGTAATACCATCCCCACCTCTAAGAGCAAGCTATTTATCACCATCTGATAAGAGCACGATCCATTCCTATTCTCTTGGCAGCAGCTTTTCTCTTGGGGTGCTCTTCACAGTTAATAACATAGGCCAGGATAGGACCTCCCCAGCCTTTGAATCATTAGTAATGCCAGACTCCCCCCCTTAACATCTGTCTGCCCTGTTCTGGAAACCCTCTGATGAAGTCTGCATCATTACTCAATTCCCCTTATGGTTAGAAAGTTTTCCTCCCAGTCATCCTAATGCATCTTGGCTGAAAATTAAATTGGTTTCTTTTGAATTCCCTCAAGTGGAAAGAGAACAATAAGCACCATCCTTTGCACAACGTTCTCATATTGAAAAGACTATCCTGATGATTTCTCTACAGTCTTATCAGTTCCCACAACTTTTCTTCATAGGTCATCTACTATAAATCACAGAATTTCTTGTCACACTCCTCTCAATTTAACATGCCTTCTTAATTTCTAAATAAGGTGTCCAATGCAGTTCTTCAGCTGTGCACTCTCTATTGGAATTTTTTTCCTACCTTTTCGCAAGGACATCATATGAGACAAAAACAGAAGCTGAAATCATGATATTTCAGCAACATCCTTCCCCCTTGCCCCAGCAAGTTATTCTTTCAGAGAAAGAAATTGTATGGATTTGCTGAGAACAAATCTCTTCAATCTTATCCTATCTTTTACAACCTCCTTATCATTTGAATGGCTAGAAAAACATTTTTTAAAGATTTGTCCCAATGAATTTCCAGGAATAACTGTTGGGCTGACTGGCTTATGAATTCCTGGTCCCTTCTTTTTCTCCCTTCAAAAAGGTAGGCATAACATTTAATCTTCTCCAACTCACTGCCATGGGGTTCCAACAAATGGCTTTGATCCTTTTTACTCTTTAGCCTTCTCCTGTCCCAGCTCTATAATGCGCCCAAAGCTACTGCTTGCTCTGCATGCTTGCTGAGACAACCCTTCCCACACACTGCCACCTGAAGTAATGGGTCAGAAACATTGCTGCAGTTTCTCCTGTGCTCAGTTAGGCATGCAAGCACAGGGTTTGCAGGAGGAAGTTCGCAACTGAGCTTGGTCAGTTTAATACTGGAAGGCAAGAAACATGAAACCTTCAGCAAGCACTAAATGCTCTTAATAAAGCAGAGAAAGAAATTGCTCTCTTTGTATGCTGCCCTGTGTGAATATTTTTAACATAACATGTGAAAAAGGAGTCTTTCTGAAGAGTTGATCCATGCATTATGTCACCTGTGAATTAAATACTATGTTATCTTCTGAAAGTACAGAAAGGAGGAGATATTTTTAGTAATTGCTGGCTACTCAAGCCACCAAAAGAAAGCATGTTTCTCTGGGTACAACTGATTCTGTTTGTGGTTTCAGAAACCACTGCCAATATTTCAATAATGTATGCATTACGAACTGCTACAGCTGGCAAGGTGTATCTGTGTTGTCTCTTCCAGGGAAGGATTTTGCTGCCTATTCAAAATGAATAGATTCAGAAGTGGAATCCAGCATGGAAAATGAAGGAAGGTCAGAGGAAGGGTAATATTTAAAGAAGATTGAACATTTTAACATGCTACTGGCTTCAGGATCTGCAGTCCCTAAAAATACTGGGTTTTATGCACTGGAATTCTGAGCAGACTGAGTACGACTATAGCGCTTCTTTGAGTGCTCAGAAGGACAGTTGTTCAGTATTCAAAAAAGAAAAGAAAGAGAACTTTTTCATTTTTATGACACTCTGAAGCATAAACACTTTATCCAAATAAGCAACCCAAAAAAAGGATTTTCAATCGACCAGAGCAAAGCTCTCTGAAATATCTTGATCCTGGCAGTTAGTAAAGCAGATGCAGTACCTGGCCTCTTCTCCCTGCTTCAAGCAGGAAGTTGCAACGTTCTGAAATGTTTGTGTGGTGGGGGACTGGAGTGCAGGGAGGATTGAAAGATGGGTCTGAAGGTTTGGGAGAGGTGGGGAAGGTACCTGAGAAATCGAGAATTGCCAGCCATTACAAAGATGCAGATAAACAGTGAGAGTTAAAACTCCATGGCTGAATTAATTGTTTGGAAACACATGGCAAGCTGAAGGATGTGGGAGAACTATTCATTGCCAAGTTCAAATTAGATATGCAACAGGACTATAAAAAAATCTTATCCTTGCATGACCATTCATTGATCTAATGACCAGCCTGAGTACACCCCGCCTATAAGCATATAAACATCTTTCCACGTTGGTAAGGAGATGTGTATGGTCAAAGACTGCATAGGCCATGAATGCTACACAACATCTAAATCTAACATTCTAAATCTACAGAGCCATTTTGATAGGAAGGAGAACACAAGTCCTGTAAACAAAGAAATATGGAAAATTGTCCTTATTGGTAAGCAGGTGAAAATAATTCCCACAGTTTCCAATTTCGTATTTTTAAGCATTGAATTCAGAGGGTGGGAGAGAGAGAGGAAAAAGCACAATAAAATAAAAATAGTAACTGTAAAAATAACCTTGCAGAATGAAAGGAAACCCATGCACTGGGTAACAGTGAATCAGAATTAAGAGGCATATATACATATATATTTAAACATTTGCTCAACATCTGTTCCAAAGAGTTCCTACTAATATCGTAAATTACACACAGAAAATACTCAGTATTTCACACTACCAACTAAGACATGATTTTTCTCTTGGTTAATTCAATGACCAAACTTGAGTTTGCTTCAGTTGGAGCACACTGGACCTCTGACTTCTCAGATTTATTTTCATGTGCCTGGGAGCAAAATTCTAGTTATATATCTACACTCAGGCATAACTTTGCTCTCATCAAGAAACCTCTCTGAGCAAGAAATGAGCACTGCTCCAAGACTCAAGGATACACTGGTAGGTCCTACACCCTGCTCTGTTTCTATGCACATTTTTTTCTTTTTTTTTTTTTGCTTTAGTATAAGCTGACTTATAGGAAGCTTCCAGTAGAGGAAAGCTGTAACTCATCTGAAAAGAATCTGTGCTTTAAGAAACTGGCACCTTCTTACTGGATCTTAAATAATATATCACATAATGCAATTATTCTATGTCTCCTGGTCATCACATGGTCTGAGGAAATCATAGGCAGGTTTTTAATATTGGGAATGTAAGAATCCTGTGGAGTTACAGTATACATACAACCCCATTTTCTCTTTCTGTAGTGTAAACTCATATTGGAATAAGTATTTTTCTAAGTATCTATTCTCCATTTCATACATACATACATAATTATAGCACGTAATAAATGTGCTTTGGGATGGTTACTTACCCAAAGTATGTCAGACAGTTACACTCTATGGTGTTTCACTTGGAAACTCCCTCTCTCAAAATGTCCTGTCTGAAATGTGTGACACTCCTCTGCACTCCACTGCCGAAGTTGTGTTGTATTACAATCACATCTCATTTTAAGAACGCAGCCATTTTTTCCTAGATCAGACACCTGCTATCAATTTGAATGGTATCTGACTGAATATTTGTGCAGGAAGGACAAGAATCAATTATTCATGAGTACTAAACAATAGACTGTACAAACACAGTTCATGAACCTGAATCCTTTACAACCTAGCTTATCTTCGATACATTTATAAGGGCAGCCCCATCTTTCAAACAACTCACACATTTATGGTACAAAAAAGGGGGAACAAAGAGGAAACAAATGTTTTTGTTAAAAAAAAAAAAAAAGTGAAATGTTTTGGATGATGTGGAATTTCTTCTTTCACTTATAAAAGTGATAATATTTAACCATTTAACAGAACTTAACCAGGCATCTCATGTGACAGCCCTTTCCCTGAGACTTCTAGCTCAGATTCTGCTGACCCAGGCTGTTTGGGTAATCCACACAAACACAGAAATACATGCAACTTTTGGATGCTTACCCAGGAGTGTTGTGTGAGTTTTGGACTCCTACCTGTTCTTGGCAACTTACCAGAACAAAACATTTTGAGGTTCTCTTGTCGCTAGGTCTTCTTCACTGCAGGAACCTGTGCTCTTTCCCTGGCAGCCTCTTCACTTTCAGCTTTTAAGTGCAATTCAATCAAACCCTGCCAGGTCTGCAGTGTTGATCTCCCTCTAAGTACTGCATTCTGTAATCCTTCCCCATTTCAAACAGGGTTATGAATGCTGCTGTTGTATTGTACACATTCTAAGGTAGACTCTATTATCTTATAGCAATGGTTTAAATTCCGGTACAAATGTTTAAAGCATGTGGCATTCTGAAATTACAGTATCCATATCTGAAGTGTCACCACTGGTGACACTTCATCCCAGTGGTGAGCGCCCAATCTATTGTGAAACATAATTTGAATTAAAATCAATCCTTCAGTTGACTTTAAAGAGGCACCCAGCGCTGTTTATTTGTTTGCATGGAAAATAATACAGGAAATTAATTTCTTTCATACCTTAAAGTGTTTGAATTACAGAAGCTTGTAATGTAACATGGCATGCTTGATGAATAACATTTGCAGTGATTTAGTTTAGAGCAAGTGATTGGCAGTCAGTGATTTCGATAACAACTTGCTGCCTGACACGCAAGGGGCAACTCAGCTGTACAGCCAGTTCAGTGAGAACAGACGCAGGGGGAAAAGAATTTCTACCGTGTTACATTTTATGATGGGGATTCAGAGGGAAGGAGGACGTAATTCTTTCCGAGATCTAGTAGCTGCTGCTTTAAGAGAAGAAATGACAAGGTTATGGGCTCTCCCTCTGCCATGCATCTCCTTCATAAATTTTAGCATTAAATTATAAATAAAACATATGAGGACTCAGCTCGATGAGAAATATGTCTGGACTTTGGCACTGTATAGGTCTGCACAGATCCATACAAGCTGCTTAACATTGATTTTCTTTGGCGTCTTTTGCAGCCCTATGCGGGCTACACAGTGCAGAAGGCAGACATGCCTTTTATTGTATCAGGCCCTTTGCCATTAATTACAGACATGCCTTTCCTTAATGACGGGGCACCACTGGCCTGCTGATTCCCAGACTGGATCACCAGAAGATGCAATCAGCAGAATGGAGCAGGGCTGCCAACCATGGGCTCTTCCTGGCCTCCTGTTCTCCCCATCCTCCATTCTCTTTGCAACTGAATCTTTGAGGCCACTGAGCATTCCCATCACACGTACCATGCCCCAATGGCTGAGTTCTGCTTGTTCAACTATTCTTCTGTACCCATTGCCAAAGAACCCAACATACATCTCCACTCCCCTTCACGCAGAGTTCACAGTTGAGAAAGCAAGAGGGAAGAGTCATCTTCCGTACACCTAGAAGTGCAAAACTCCACAGCAGAGCCAATATTATACTCTTGCTCAACATGGAAAGCTAACCAAATCTCCTGAGTCTGCAAAACGGAGTGGAAAAATTGCAAAAAACAAATTTTGCCTGTGGTATTTTCACATCTTTTCTCTGGCCCTGGCTAGAAAAGTAAATGGTCTCAGTGGTTAGTGCACGGGGCCAGAAGTGAGGAGCCCTGGGCTCTGTTCATACCTCTGCTACTGACTCACTGCAGCAAACTGTTTGGACAAAATTCTTGAAAAGCACTCGCTAATTTTGGGAGCCAATTTTTTTTGCATAAACAAGTAGAGACATGTAGGCGCACCGTACCTACCGCTTCTCATAAGGCCCGAGGGAGAGTCTGGCACACAGCACATCACTGTCAGCCATCCAGACCAGGATCTGGACCTTCGTTTAGGAAGACACAAAGCACTCTTCCATCTGAGTCAGAAAGCTGAGATCTCCTCCTGGGCCCAGCGGATGCTATTCCAGAGATGCCAGGCTCAGCATTTAATCACAGCACTTAAAATTACTGGATACACTAGCTTGAGCACTCCCTGTTTCTCCCATCTGCTAAATGGGCATTATACATGTGTCATAATAGTCCTCTGACCTCCTATTATGGTGTGTCACAAAACCCAGCAATCCCACAAGATGAGATCTGTTTCAGAATATCAGAATATCACAGTAATATTACCTTAGAAGAAGGTTTCGCTTAGATTTGTGCTTCTTGCAAAAGCCAAATTGCTGTTGGAGGATGATTTTAATTTTTCCAGATTAGTTTACCCACAGTAATATTCCCTTGTGTATGAAGGATTTGTTAAGTTGCTTTTCTTAATAAGCCTTTCATATCAATTTCATCCTAATGGGTAGATTTTGCCACTTTAGCAAGACCTACTAAAATACGTATCTGATTAGGAAAAAAAAATAAAATACAAATGTTCATATTAATTCCTTTTTATTTTTTTTTAACTTCGACATATTTCCTAGAAGATCTACCACTGACAGTTAATCCCTGCAATCGGCCCACATAAATAATAACTGTTGAGCACGTAAAACAAATTGGGTAAGACCCTGCCCTAAGAGCAAAATCAATTCTCTCCCAGATCTAAAGGGTCATTCATAATTATGCACATGTATCTAAGAACAAGATTTCCCTTATTGAGAGATGTTGCTGCTTCACTTGCAATAATGTAAACTGTATAAAGACAGGATTAAATGAGACATCCTTGCTGTTGTTGTACCAAGTGAATGTCGTGTTTCTGTCCACAATTCACCTTCTGTTGAACTGCCTGCTTGCAGCATTTCAAAACTTGATGCATTTTCTTTGCCCAGGGCAGTTTATACATGGCATGTTTCTCCCCTCAACCAACTTTACAGTTCTTGAGCTCCCAGAGAATTCTCACCCAGGTGTATTCAGATTGCATGGGAATTCTGTCATTAATCAAAGAAAAACAAAGTATTTGAATATTAAAGTATAGATGGGAAGTCCTGAGTCTCTTGTTGAAATGCTTGTTCAGTGGATCTGCCTGCTCTGTTACAGCGCTAATGGATCCCCCACTGTCACATTGCTGATCCCGGATGGAAAGCCTTTATCTCTAGGGGACTAAGGTATTTCACCTCCCCTACTTCTTTCCACACCTCTGAGCAGATCATTAAGAGAAAAAAAAGAAAGGCAAAAGGATGCTATCACTCTGTGAACAGGTCACAATCAATGACATCGTTACAATTTACAGTTTAAGTCCAAGAGAAATATGTTTAGAGGAAAAAAACAAACAAACAAAAAACAACACAGAAATGAGAAAATCTAATCAACCATGTCTTAAAACGCATAGTGAACACGTCCCCTGCCTTATGTCCCTTATGGAAATTGTGCTTATACAACAGATAACTCAGCAATGCAGTCAATAACTGCAAACTCGATACTTCCAAAGGCACTAAAGGGGAATGTCAACCAGCACTGATGAGCAGCTTTGAACCCTTGGCGTTTCAGATGCAGACTGACAAGTTAACAGGCCTTTCTTCCTCTGAAGGGAAGAGAGTTTTCATAGCCTGATTCCTTTGAATAAAATTCAGTCCAAAAGTGCTGGGCACATGCCACATTTCTTAAAAGGGCAACGTTACCAGCCACTCTTGATACACTGGGGGAGGCCAATGGACGTTTGCACTCAGCACGGTTTTTCCAGTGAAAAAAAAAGGAACAAAAATATCCACAGAATATCTTACACCTGGCTAAGTACATCCATTTGGCAGGGAAACAAAATGGAGTCCACTTCAGCTAATTCCTCCTCACTCACTTATATTTAGCCCTGCTATAATGGTCCTGCAGCTCCCATCTTGCAAAGGCTCAGCTTTGCCTCTTGAAATTAGAATGCTGCTGGATAACAACTCCAAGAGCTTTCTATGTGTGACTCTGATGAGGGGAATCCCTTTATTTTTTTACAAAGCAAGCAATGACAAAATACAAAGGGTTCTGTTAGGCTGCACAGTCAGTGAGATTAAATGAAACCCATGGGTTAGTCAGAGTGTTGACTGAGGGGAAGTGAGGTGTTTATCCCTTTGGTCTGACCAGCGCTGATGAGCTCCTGCAGAAGCAGCAATCCCAGCGTGAGCAGGCACATAAGGACCATGCCTGCTGCTTGGCTTGGTTTATCTCTGCATCCAATGCCTGCAAGATCCTTCTCTGCACACGTTTAACTACTTAGAGAAATGTCCATAATGCACTGCTTGAAAAAGCCCTGTAAGGCATCAAGGTAAGCTTAAGAAATGGGACAATGCTTTTAACTCTCCCAGGCACCAACTGTACAGCTCTGATTTCTCTTTTTCTTGGGTTATCTGATGTTTCCATAGCTATAAATGTTAACTGTGGTCAGAAATTATCCTGCCCTCTTTTTATCCCCATATCTCACACACATCGTTTGAATTTTAAATTTAATTCTAAGGATCCTGTGAATATTTTTTTGTTCATAAAACCAGTATTTCCATCATGTCGTAAAAAAAAACCTAAATATTTTCAATTTTTGGAAGTAAAATGCTAAAGCATAGGCTGAGTAACTTTGAGAAGTGCAGTTCAGTGGTGCTTGGAATGGGATCCCTCAGAATGTGTTCTTTAGCAACTCTGTTGTTTGTACTGAGATATCTGGTAAGGTCTTTTGGGAAAACATACCGCATATCTCTTTAAGGTCCAACCAAAATATCATCTATCCTGCCCTCAGTACAACAGCCTTACTGAGATAAACAGTTCAGGGGAAAAAAAGACTTTCACTGTAAATCATACTAACCAAACAGTGGTGGGCCAAATTCCCTACCCTCCACTCCAGCAAGATGCTGTTTGCTCAACAGGGAGTCTGATTATTTGACAAAATTTAGGAGGTTAAAATTAAGACAACATAACTGTGGTCCTCTAAGAAGTTATTCTGTTCTTATTTTCTTGCCTCTCTTTTTCTTGGCACCAAGGGACTTCAGGTCAGAGCTAAAAAGCTTATGAACTCATTTCCTAAAATTTTCAGTCTCCCAAAAGCTTGCTTTCCTTGGATTATTTTTAATTCAGTCAATTTGTAACACATATTCAGCCGGTATCCTCCATAATATTTTATGATAAATCCCATTCAATTTCACATGTACGGTTGCAAGCTTTATTGCTTAACAAACATTTCATCTTCTCTCCCATAATTTATATCTGAATGAGTTTATTATAGACATAGCATTTCATTCATTGTGCAGTTAATTCTGTAACATGCTGCCTGTTTTCTGTATGGCTGCTCTACCATTATGTGCTTTCAGTACAATTGAATTTTTCCTTGGGAGCTTTATAAAATGGTTTATGAATATGTAATACAAATTGTATTAACAAGGCAAATGTACTCTTTATTCCTTTTGTGAACATTTCCACTCAATGACTAGTAAGAGAATGAGCATGGTAGCATGCATCTCCCTCAACTCCTATTCACTAGGGCTACCCATGCAATATTATTTTTTAAAGCCTCATCACTTCAAAAACAAAGGCGTTTTAAAATCTTGGTTGATGCTGCAGTCAGCTCCATGGAGGAGAAGATGAGAAAGCTTTGCAAGACACAATCTTTTATGACATTCATTTCAGGCAGCCTTATTACCTTGACTACTATTATATATTTGTCTCACTTTAACACCTAGAAATACCAGTCCTGTTGGATTACATGCCTACAGGCATACATGACAAAGAGGCGATCCCTGCCTTAGAGCCATCACTGACCATACTTCTCTAATGAGACAAGAACTGGATCACAGAATGGCAGTAAGAACAGGGTTAGAAAAGGTTACAACATACAAGAGGAACTGTATGTAGGAGGCATCATTTTCAGAGCAACCGACATAGATGACATATTCAGTGTGTGCAGCAGCTGCTGGGGGGAATATATCATGCAGGGGGTAGTGACAGATGATGCTTAACAGCCACACAACATTCTAAGGGAGCTCCCAGCATGACTTTCACTGTATGCATATACTTGCAAAACAAGAAGCAACATGTTTCTTCACCTCAATTAGCTTGCTTCCAGTAGACAGAAGACAATTAGCACACCAAGAAAGGAAGGTAGGCCTCTGACCCCCAGGAACACTCAAAGTTTCAGTATAAAGAAGCTTATTTTACACCACAGCCTCAAAGCTCACCACAACACCCTTGTTAAAGCTCACAAGGAGATTTGCTTGTGCCACTTACTTGCTAACGCACTTCCTTACCTTCTGCTCTGTCTCTGATTTCAGAATACACCTCCTATTAAAATCTCCATCCTTCCATTCACTATTTTGGCCATTTGGCCTTTCTAGAACTGATCTGTGCCATTGTTCTGGCTGATGGCTATTGGCTTGCCATGTGTTCTTAGTTACAGCATGGGGAGCCATTCCTCGGTGATGTGACGGAAAGCCTAGAGCCTTCGATAGGAAATAACGTGGTACTGACAGAAGAAGGACAAAACAGAAAAAGTCTGAATATATTTCTGTTCAACTGTACTGATTACAAGGGATGGAGCAAAAATTTGCTGCTGGAATTCAGATTCTTTTGATGTCTACCCACAGGCTCAAGAACTTCTATACTGTCTATACTGGGAGGCAAGTAATATTTAGCAGGCTGCTTTACTACCCATGTTGGATAGAATTACAATAAGACGATCTATAGAGTAGGGTTTGGCCAGCTTCATCTCTCAGATCCTCAGATGGATATGTGGAAGAAATTCCCCTAGTGTCATTCTAGATTCCTAGAGCTAGTCTGGATTTGATGAATAGAGAAATCATCATGAATTAAGAGCAAGCCAATAAACAAGAAGGGACTTTCACATTTCATGAAACGTGCTTGTAGAAGCATTCCCATTTTAGGAGAGGAAATAGCCCTGCTTTTAAAGAAGGGATCTTCTTATCTGCCCTCTCTATATTTGCGTATGCAAAGTGGGGTTCAGTAATACCACTCAAGCAGAGAGTCTCATGATTTTCCAGATAAGATTCATGAAAGGACTCAGAACTAGCAGCATTGCTGAGCCATACCCACTCCTTATTAAATTCCTCCAATGACGATTTTACTGGAGTTTTATATTAGTGTTAACAAAGGACCTGAATAAGATATAAGTCAGAGATGTTATATTTTAAATAAAAGTCCAGGTAATGTGCCACTGGGGACCTCAGAATCAAATGAGCTTTTATATTTTTATGTAGAATATAATCACTTTTTTCATGATTGTGGTTGCTACATTACTGTTATTAAAGAGCTTATTATCCTTTGGGGGATACTGCTCTTCGGAATTACATGCTTGCAGACCAGAAGAGATAGTGTAGCTTCATCCACTGATCCACTATACAGCATGGGACAACAGAACAGCAGCATACTGGGACTGGCATCGCATGGTACCAAGCCTAATCCCACTGGTACTGCAGGGAGTCAGAGTGAGATGCAATGGAAACTGGAAAGTCATTGTTATATGGTTACTCTGTTTGCAATCCTGTAGTACATAATGAGTCTCTATCAAGCTTTTCAGGGAAATTGGCCAAAATGTAACACGTAAAGAGAGGGCAAATAGGCAAAAAAAAAAAAAAAAAAAAAAAAAAGGCAAGATATTACAAGAAATGGAAAATTACCTAACAGACCAATTATCCCCCTTCAAACTTTGGAAAATCTTAGCACATCTTCCTAGACTATTATATATCTATCATTTATTACCAAGTCGACCTTTATCCCTTTCTCTACCTTGGCAGCATTATGCTTTCACGGGAATTACTTTTTAACAGAGTATTCAATCTATCAGAAGACCCATTCAGGACCCACTTTCGAATCAAAGGGGTCAATACCCTCTTCCTGCTGATCCGTTTTTCAGCAAGCGCTATGGTGAATGTTACAAAGAAAACAGTGCCAGCTCCTGGGACAACCCTACTGCCTCCTTGCACCCTAAATACATCTTCTTCCATCTCAATTTCAGACTGCACTCCAAGGATCATCATTAGGAAAAGGGCTCATCCCACTAGATTTGAGCTTCTATGCCTCCCATAGATTCCAGACTAATAATATACTTAAATGCATACATCTCAGAAAGCAAACGTTACTACTTAAGTTTCCTCATTATGACTCCTGTGATGTAAACACATGGGTGGTGCTATTTTTTGATATTCTGCTTGTTTTCAAGGGGGAAGATAGCTATATGATATGTTTACACTGGAATGTGAATATCTGAAGGCAAATCAAATATATTCAGTGCATCCATATCATTACCTGTTGCTTCACTGAGACAAGGAAGGAATCTCTTCATGGAAGATGAACAGGAATGTATTACCACAGCATCTTAAGAAAAACAAGTGATCCACAGTGCCCAAAAAGGTTACAGGAGGTGACACCTTTCTCTTTCTCTCACCACTAGGAACATCTCCTTGCTTCATTTCCCATGAAAAGCCGTCAAGCAAACACCTATCTAGAACATAAGAGGAAACAACTCATCATTTCCACATACAGTGGCTGCTTACGTCTCCATGTCATAGTGCTAGTAGTGGTTCTGAGCACACAAAATTCATAAATATCAGCAAAACGTGTGAAAAACGATATTCTGGAACATATATACTCATGTGGGTATTATCCATGGTATCTGCTGTCATCATTTATCAAATCTGTCTTTCAAAGATATTAGACTTCACGTCAAGGAGAAATGATATCCAGGACAGGATCATCAATACTACCATGCTGTCTACTACCATGCTGTCTACAGCGGAGGAATTAAATTAAATTGCTATTTTCAATCTCAATCAAACAGAACTGAGACCTGGAGACTTGCCCCAGCTGTCAGTGTAAGGGAGAACAAGGAGGCACAAGCAGTACAAAGCCTAACAGACACGTCATGGTAGCATCTCACTGAACACAGGGTGGAGAGTCCTGGTTACCTTGTTTTAAGATGACCCCACCCTCTTCCACTGTGCATTAGTAAGCAACTTCCCCTCAACCTGTTGTTATTCAGTATCATCACAAACACTTAGGAGTACACAGAATGCAGTATCCCCTATCAGCACTGGTACAAGTGCTTTTGCAGGAGAGAAGGGGTGCCCCGTGCCCAGAGCATGACCACATTGGTGTCTTCCAATAAATAGGATAACCTAGTAACATATTCTCAGCTCCTGCTGTGCTTTAACCATGCATTCCATTTAGCCTCTCAGGCAAGGACAGGCAAGTAGCGAGCAGTTTCTTGACTCTCCAGAGTTAAGATTTATGCTCACCCATACAGCATGTACACAAAATGAAATCAGCCTTTATACAGCCCCCCAAGTGGGAGGCACCCCGTCCTTGTATACCCATTCACACACCACATATCATGTAGCTCATAAACCATGTCACACATTAATGAGATCCAAATAATGCAGAATCTACAAAGTAGTAACATCTGTAGTTACACTACTTAGTTTAAGTCACAAGGATTAACAGTCCCCATGGTACTAGAAATACACTAATCACTTGCAAGGATCACAGAAGAATTGTTGCCATCTTGTGCTGCCTGGCTGGCCAAGTGATTTTAATCTTCTTTTGAGATAGATACTGGATCTTATAAACCACTGGTCTGCTGCTGTAAATAAAGAAAGAATTCTACAGCCTCTGTCCACCCATTATGTCCTTTTTGTGTAAGAGGCAGGAAAATCATGTTTTAATGTGAAAAATTTAGTACTGAAGAAAAAAAAAAAGCAAAAAGCTTGCAACCAAAGTGAAAGAGCTTTGGTTTTCATGTTAATGACTCTTCCACAGCCTTATTTAAGAAAATCCTACAAGTAGGAGATAATCTAACAAATCCATGCATACCTAAAAACCCAGTGTTGAAAATAGATTGCAAAACCTTTTCCAACCCTCTTTAAGTAACAAAAATGAAAAAGAAAAGAAAAAAAAAAAAAGAAAGAAAAAGAAGAAAGCTTAAAATTCTGGATGAGTTTTTCATTTTTTTTTTAAATTAGAAATTTGATAATTAAATAGCATCTTTTAAAATCCTTTCTATAATACTGTATTTGCAATATGTATATAGATGTGTGTACTGAAATGTAATAGATACATTATTTCACTACCACTTTTTTAAGGAGCAACCAGAAATGATAGCATTTTTTTCACTGACTTGTACAGGCACCCAGAGATCATCCAAAAGAATGTCACAGAAGAACAGCATTTGAATAATCCGTACTTTGAGTAATAGTTTGAACATAAAAGATTACTGTGCTGATGGCAGCCAGTGGACATATTTCATACTACTACAGTAACTTTCTTTCTTATCACTTCATTTAGTGATATCATCTCTCTTGAAAAAATAATGCTGCATGATATTTCTGTCTCCTGGAGTTGAGATGAGCATAACGATTCTATCAGGTTTAATACATGATAGCACTCCTACATCAGTTCTCCGTGAAAATCCAAAGGATTTCAAGGAAACAAACCTATATACCATGTTTGTCCTGTGTATGTTTGGCTTTGTTCTTTTCTGCAGTCTTTTCATTATTGCCAGTGTGCTGGCCGAACCCTTTCTATTGCAAGAATAATCGTAAATCTGCATGAAGTTCATGATGATTAGTTTCTCCTGGAGTTGGGCCAAAGAATAAGCCTTTCTCCAATACAGCCTTCACATGCAGGCTCAGTCAAGAATTCGTTTATTAATCCTATCAAGCCTGGATTAAGCCACCCAGAGGCCCTAGTGACATCAAGTAACTCTGCGCCTTGAGATAGGCCTCCCAATCGAAAGATCTCCAAAACAGCAAGTTAGAGGTTAGCCCTGAACACAGACCACGCTGTATCTCTACTTAATCCCAAAGTGCTGGATCAGGACACCCACATCGAGGCATCTGTCTCCTCACTGCAAGCACTAATAGCCTGTGCTCCAGTTTAGGACACAAAACGCAAGCATGCTGCATGCTAAAGGATATAGGAATATTTAAAAGACAAAATGTGTTCTAAAGGATATCGTAACTGAAGATGAGAAGATAAAGTCTAAGCAACCCAGTAGCCAACCTAAGAATTTCTTTACTCATACCCTTTTTATTCCATAAGCACATTGGTGAAAAGATTTCAGCAGACATTTCATGCGTCAAAATCTTCTACAAGTTTACTTATCCATACACAGTATTATTTTGGTATCAAGAGCAATCATACCTTGATTCAAATAGTCTTTCTACATGCTGTATTAAAACTCTATCACTCCATTTCCTGAGAGCTCAGCTGGCTCTTTCTTGCCTTCTTAGTTTCTAGCTTAAATTCTTCATCTTTCATTTTAAAATGCAGATTTTGAGGTTGATACTCTACTTCAGAAGCAAGATTAGGCTAAAAACCTGATTTCCACCTTCTTTTATCTATTTGGCTATTTCATGTCAAGAGCATAAGCACAATTTTCCTACTGCAAAATTCCCACCTGGTCAGCCTTGTTAGAAATGTCTGTGCCTCCTCTCAAACAGATCCCCGCCCCCCCTTCCTACCATATCCCCCTCTCAATCCAGGCGAGATTTGTTACAAACATTTCACAGAGCCCTAACGTTGTGTGAACTCTTGCTGAATTATTGTTGTTCCAGGAGTGTCCTGGGGGGATTTTCAGAGCTGCTGTGAGACAGTGATATTCCTTGTGGAGGACTAATAGATTGTCACTGCTTCCACTGGGAACAATGAAGGTCAGATGTGCTAGCTAACCTATGTTAACACGCAACTTCCTTGCTCTGCTCAGGAACAGCATTGAAAATAATACCATGCTTAGGTATCCCTCATTGCCATTTCACATACTGAATCAGTCCTAGCAATGCAGGGCTTTTGGCTTCAGCCTGACCCCTGGCAAATCAACTCGCTAATCCCACAGGATCCACTACTTCACCTGAACCAACAGAGCAAATCTCAAAAGGCAGAAAGGAAGAAAAACGACAGGAGGAGAAGTCATCTGCTCAAAGCATCTCCCCCAGGCAGCTCAGCCCTGAGCCCTTCCCTCCTCCTGCAGCACTCCTACTTATCATCACACACACCTGGATTAATCTCTAAAAACTGTTGTGCTTTCTTTTTAACCAACCCACCCTACTTTTGTTTTGTGTTTTTGTGTTCCTTTTCTTACCTGTCACTTGGGGCTCTTCCCGAAGAAACAGACTGCACATTCACAACCTGAGAGGCTGGTAGATGAATTCCTCACCCTCTGGATCTGGACATTTCTTCCGGGTCCTGCAGAAGCTGTAGCCTTCTTGCCCATCTGGTGCCTTATAAAAGACAAAGGTTTTGTTTTGAGCATGTATGTTCACTATTCAGTGTTGTCCTTTAACACATCTGCATGCATGCATCTGTTGATCTTCTGTTTATCAATACGATCCAGTCCAGCGTTTTATGACATTCTGAAAAACTTAGGAGCAAATGAAAGCCTGGGCAGGAAAGGTGCATTCAGAAGTTTTGAAAGAAAATCTAATTCATAAATATTAGAACTACAAGGGAAAATGAGCCACAGCTTGATCACACAACAAGAATAGCAATTAGGAACAATTGTTGAATTTAGTTTAGGTATGCAGCATACGTAGGTAAATACACTGAATGCTAATGGTTTTATAATAGTCTTATTAATTCACACACATAGTTAATGTTTAAGATAAACTCCCCATCTTTAGAGTAATTTATGCATTCCACTTTTATAGAATTCCAATTGAATGAATATGAACATAATCATTTTGCACAAATGTTCTCTAAGGAGTGTGCAGAGAGTCTGAGGCAATGCTGAGGCTCCCCACAGCTTTATTCATAATGGATCAGTCTATTCATTCCTTATTAATTTAATGGAGTACAACTGAGCAGTCTAGCAGCTTGAGCTTATGAGTGTTTCACAAATGGGGCTTTTTGCCTGTAATCGCTTAATCCTACTGGCTAGGCCTCATAAATTGAATAAAGGAGTGAACTAGGTTTTAATTAAGTCTAAGGAATGAGCTTGTCTGAAAGATACTACAGCCTCTTAAGATCACAGTGGTGAAGTGTGTTTGTCCAGAAGCCTGGCGGGGGCAAGCAGCCTGGGTTAGTTAGGGTAGAGACCAGTTGCTTTGATGTGAGGTATTTGTTAATACCTTTTCTTTTTAATTAAAAATCCATTTTCCACTGTCAGTACCATCCAAAAGCATAAGCGAGAGAACTGCAGCAAACCTGACTGGTTTGGGGAAGCAAAAGTGCTTTGGGATTCATTCTTTCTGACTCCATAAAGTAGCTTACAGCCTGATGCTGGCAACCAAAGAACAAATCATTTGGCCAAGCGGTTCTGAGCTATTCTGTGTCAGGGTCCATTGCCTCAGGTTGAGTCAAATGCATGCAGAACTCAGGAGCAAAAGCACAAAACGGTGAGTTGGGCTCTCACCCCCTTCGAGGGGTCCTATGCATCCGGTCAGAGGTAGCAGGCTCACAGCCACCTGCCTGCTCCACTGCAGAGCACAGCTTTCTGCCCCAAGCATATCCACGCACCAGCTCAGGAGGAACAACTCAGTGCTGGTTTCTGACCAAATCTGAGCAAGACACAGGAATTAAAGCTCCTCTCCTGTGCTCTCTGAGGCCCCGTCCTGCCAGCCTCTTCTGAGAGAAACACAAACAGAGAATCACTCCTGCAGCAAAATGTATTTGCAGCCACTTTCTTTTACTGTTCAGCTGCTGGAGAAGCAATTCTGTCTCAGGCTGCAAACCAGCCTGGCTCTCAGCTTGGTTAGACAGAGGGGCCTTCGGCTCCCTGCTTCTCCACAACAGCCTCCAGGGACCAAAATTCACCTTCTACACTCCTCCAAACTACCCGATGAGGATATATCATATGCAACAAGGATTTTGAGATTCATGGTGATGTAAAAGCTTTACTGATGAACATTTTCCATCTCCTCCTCTGGTGGGCTCTTTAAATTAGCCGTATTGGATACAGAATAGATGCGAGGCAGTGAGCTCGGGTGCCCTCCTCCCCCCTGGGACCAAGGCTAGAATGTAAACAGCACTGCATTCTGTTATAAAAACTATCAGTTTAGTAAATCATCATTCAGGATGCAGGATTTTCTTTTTGTAAATAGAGATAAAGGACAGGATTCTGGGGAATCTGTCAGTTGCTTTGCAGTGTAATGAAGGGAGACAATGTACTGTTCCTACTGTGATTTGCAGTTCCAGTGCAAAGTATCTGAAAGTATTCTGTAACCCAGGTATGGTTTTCACACATCCATGCAACAGCACACTGCAGTCCCAACAACAGTCAGACTCTTTTTGCTGAGAGTATGTACATACATGGCAGAGAGAGCCCCCGACCCCAGACTCCCACCTACGGGCAGTATTTTACAGGCTTGGCATTCATTTGTCATTTTCCTTCCATACTCACAAATAAGAAATGGGAAACTGTAGGGCTGGTGAAAGGAAGGCTAATTTGCCTAGCTTGCTTCTTGTGGGTTTTACTGAATTATGCTGCTGCCCCTGAGTCATGCTTTGTATTAGGTTTTAGCTGTAGGTTTAAGTTATGCCAAAGGCAGGAAGGAGATGAATTTTAATTAGGCACCCATCTCTTGATGAATTCTCCTAGGATGCTTTGAAAATCCAGGCCCTAGAGCTGTCGTGTGTGTGCATGCTTGTTCCTGGGCATGTTGTATATATCTGTGCATATACAAATCTACATAAATAAATAAAGCGACACGATCAGATGTTCAAAGGCATTCAATCCTGAGCAGCACCCTGTTGTTCTTAACAAGGGTTGGTGCCTGCTGAGCTCCTCTGAAAAGCCAGTCCAGGTCCCTGACTGTGGGGAACGCTGAACTTTATACAGCTGAGATGAACGTACACCATTTCTGATGAGAATTAAGTTTTAATTGCTTTGCAAGATCTGGATCTGAGTGGGGTAGAACACTGCATCTCTCTAATCGTTTGGCGTTTCAGTTTCAACCCACCTCTCCCAGCCTGGTGATGACTTCAGGCACCATGGCAGCTTGAGTCCAAAGGCTCCTGTCATGGCAGTGGCAGAATTCAGAACGCCTGCTGCAGATGGGGTGAAAAAGGATTAAACAAATACCAGAAGTGCATGTTAAAATGTAAATGCAAGCTGTATTTATTTAAAGGGCTGTTATGATTGCTTAATTACAGTTCTTAAAAAAAAACAACAAAACAACAGCAACAAAAAACCTAAAAAACTGTCTTTTAGTCCTCTAAACAGCTTGTGTTCTACACACAGCTAGAAAGGCAGGCCAGGCTCATCTCAGAGTGATGGACATACAGTGGTCACCATTTTCAAACAAGTATTATTCAGGATCTGAGATTATTTTCTGTTTTGATTAAATTTTCTAAACTACTGAAAATTCTTTTTTAATTATTCATACAAGCAACAAACAAGTGGGCTCTGGTATGTGAATATGAAGGAGTGGAGGCCTCTAGATGTGCTTTTGAGAGCGCTCCTCATGTCAGCACACTCACTGGAGTTCATCTCCCCAGGGTCTGAAAGGCAGACTGCATTGAAAAGGAATCAGAACCATGAAGTTGCAAAACCACAAAATCTGACAAAGACAGAGGACTCAAATGATATCTCTCTCCATTAAAAAAAAAAAAAAAAAAGACTTGACTCCATTAGCAAGAATTCAGTGAGGGGCAAAGAGCTGGTTGGAGCAATTCAGCATCTGTACTTTGCAGACGAAAAAACTGCACCACAGAAGATGAAGTGCCAATGGAGTCTGACAGCCATGTGTGACCCTAAAATGCCAAAGTGGACATTAGAGCCGGTCCTTGGACTCACAGATCCCTCGGCAGGGATCCCAAGCAGCCTCCCATGGTAGCCAACACATCTATACAGCTCAACCCTTCCCCTCCCACCCCATAATAAGATCAGAGCCCCTCCATTTGGCTTGCCTCTTGGGTTGCTGTAGCTCAGCAAAACAGACGATTCATGTGTGAAGAAAATCTGTGGAGCTGCTGGAACATCCCATAGAGTGAGCAAGTCAAAAGGATCATTCTATATCCTTGTTTTTTCAGTGTAAGTAGTTAATGGGGAAATACCTCAGAAGTACATTTATACTTAATAAGTGGAAGACTGCAGGTACCTACCGTGTCAGCAGTCTGCTGCATAAATGCATAAAGCCATCTGTATCAAAAGTACAACTGATCTGTTTTTAAAAATGGTTAATTATTCTCACATTTTAAACCAATGGCACTTAAAAGAGATAGCATAAAATAGACTGCAACATTTTCCAAACTAGTGCAATTTTTAAGGTGCTGCTAACACAGATCTATTGACTGATTTGCACTAATTACTTACAAAAGATGCTCCAGGGCAAATCGCACGCTCTCACTCAATTTACAAAGGAGGTCGTTCAGCAATTGACAAGGTGTGCCCCTCCACTTGAACAGCTGTTGGATTGGAAGGAAAATAAATACTGAACTCCGAGAAAATGGAGAGAAAATGTTGTCAAGCTAACACAGAATTCTCTTCATGTTGTTAATTGTTAACACAAAATTCCCCTGGTTTTCATCATCCTGCAAAGGAGAAATGCACAACTGCCACAAATGTTAAATCTGTGTAAGAATTGGTCCTAACGTGCTAATTTGTTAATCACCTTGTAAAGTATTTTTCGAATTTCTGTGCACACAGCACTTAGGACCAGACAGGAACCAAGGCAGGTAACTTCCTAGGAGGAATACATCCAAGGAAAGCACAAGGGGCCATCCCTTTACTTTTTTTTGTGCATGGGAACAAGGAAATTGTACCTAGCTATCTGCACTAGGCCCAATCAGCCCAATGGGCTCTAGAAAGAGGCTGTGGCCAAAAGCATCCAGCAGGCTGCTTATCAGCAGCATCTGGACAAAGCTGGATGCAATCCCTCACAGTGCCCACCAAGCTTCCTGACTCACCATTTCTAATTACACATTAGAAAGTTGCACAGACAGGTGAGACAGAATGGCGGACAAGTCAGGAGTCTTTTTCACATTCCCACACTATGGTAGAATATATACACAATCAAAAAGCAATTTAAGTGAGCATTAATGGTGAAAAACAGGATGCCAGCATTGTCTACCGCAACAGCTGTTCAGCATCTGAATGAAATACTGCATCCAGCGTTCACCCATCTCATAACATCCTTTTTGTAAGTCTCCGAAGTCACCTAAACACATTTATTGACTTCATTATTTTTATATAGGGGGAAAAAATGGATGCTGCTGCAGAGCTGAGCAAATAACTCACAATAAAATCTTTATTCAGTATATTTCATCTTTTTTTTTTTTTTACTGTTCTTGCAACACAGTGAAATTCTTACATTTACCGATTATCTAAAATCACTATCTGAGAATTTGTGCAGTAAATTTTTTTATGCTACAAGATGTTCTTGGAAAGTTCAGGGTGAATATTTACCATTAAGTCTGTGCTTGTTATTTAGATAAACCATGCAGCACTGTTTCTGTTCTCCAGTTGACTTATGTAATTGATAGGACAGCACAACTTGTGAATTTTAGTGGTGAGCATACATGACAAATCCACTAACAGTTGCTTAGAGTAGCTCAGATTCTAGGACATGACAATAATTAATTGCTTGAGGAATAAAATTAAAAAGCAACTTAAAGGATCATATGCCAGGTGTCCTATCCAGAAGAAACAGAACCAGAAAATATGATAGCAATGCACAAATCAGAGGTTGATTAGTTGTACATATTGTGAAATGAAACTCCCAGTGCCACATTACATGAGAGTGTGGGTAAACTTTTTTTCCTGTTTTTTCTTCTTTTTTTTTTTTTTTAAAAAAAGCATTTTTAAAACGTATTTAAGAGGACTACTTAATTCCACTGAGTTCCCATTTCATTCATGGCCTGAATCAAAGACAGCCAGATCCTCAGATGCTACCAGTCACCCCGTGTCCTGTCGACATGTTGATGAACTTATGAAACAAATACATCTGCATGAAAACTGTAGCTCACAATGTTCTCAGGTGAGATATATTAATAGGAATCCAGATGAACCCTAGATCGTTCAGGATATGATGATACTAACTCCTGCTGATACAGATGGATACTGATTTCACAATATAGAGTTCTGAAAAGTAGATTTGCTTCAGTGAGCTCATATTTGGATCTTGTTTTGAAGCATGCTAAGGAATTCAGACATCCTCAGGTACACATATATATAATTTTAGAGTGCTCTTAGCAATGAGTCTCTTCAAACTGAATGAGGTCTGAAATTTGCTTGACCCATCCCTATTAAAACAAATGAACCAACAAGTGAAGTACATAGCTCATTATGAGTATAAAAATAATTCAAAGCAAGCCCCCCACTGGCTCAGCACAAAGGGATGGCTCCTTGGTTGGTTGCTCAGGGCATAAGTAGCAATGACACAGATGCAAATTGTATTGGGGGAACAATGATGCAGAGCTATGTATGTGGGGAAAAGTTTCATCCTTTAACTGCACACAGGGGATCGTTCAGACGTCTGTTCAAAGGAAATTAAGCCATGAGCTCTGAACAAAAATGTCTCTTCTATGATGGGCAGACAGGGTGCCACAATTTCTAATGAGCCAAGTTTTATCCAAATGTTTTCTGAATGTTTGTGTATTTTTCACCAAAATAATTTTATTTGATTAGTACAGGAAATCCAAGTAAAGCATTAATGGATTTCTATAATTGCCAGAAACACATCAAAAGTAACAGAAGTCTTGATATGATGGCACGAGATTGACACTAAGAGGTACCACGTTCTCTTGGTTTTGGACTCCTTATCTTTCCACCAGTGTGCAAGTCAGTAAGTCACAGTTAAGTTCCAAAAACTGTCTTCATTAATACACAAGTACAGGTCTAGCTCTATGCTAAATGTTTTTTATGACATTGTCTGCAAAAGAAGACAGTGTAAAAACTGCTGAAAGAGATTATGGTCACTTCGTGTGCCCTGCATACACTGTACAGGAATGGCAAGGAAAAGCTCTGAGGCAGCTGCCTGACATTCAAGTTCCAACCATGCTGGTACAACTGAAATAAAGGCATTAGGACACTGCCAATCTCCCTTTCTTTTTAGTACTGCAAGTGATGTTTCAGATGATCACTCAGCAGAGGTTCAGCAGCGATGCCCACGCTGACACCCGAGTTAATGCAAAAGACCAAAAGGAACATATCCCTCCAATGAGCTCCTCTAGATCTGACATAGGTGACATTCACAGTGTGGTCTCATCTTGACTTCCAGTAGTCACATGTATCTCTCAGTTGCCCAGCCTTTGGGACTGGTCCATCCGTGGGCAATCTCAAAACGGGAAATGACTGACACGAAACACATGGAGTAGCTTCCTGTCTTCTAGAGTCTGTTGTGATAGGACAAGGGGAAATGGTTCCAAACTAAAAGTGAAGATATTTCGATTGGATATATGGAAAAAGCTATTTATAATAAAGATTGCCCAGAGAGGTGGTGGATGTCCTGTGCCTTAAGACATTCAAGGTCAGACTGGACCGGGCTGTGAGCAACCTGATGGAGCTGTAGATGTCACTGTACATTGCGAGGCAGTTGGACTAGATGGCCTTTAAGAGCCCTTTCCAACACAATTCTATGATTCTGTTCTATGATTTTATATGGTGATTCTTTCAACAAAATTCCAGAGGTGACACAAAGAGGACAAAATCCTTATCCCCCTGAAAACAGTGGGATCTTTGCCATTTACTCCAGGGGGAACCAGGATTCCTTTTCAAGATGCTTTGAAAAAAAAGATTGCAGACAGTCTCATTCTGAAGTATTAACTTCTGTATCTTCAATAGCTGCTGATTTACACTTCCTGAGAATCTGACCCTCCAATGTTACAGGGAGCTTGGACTCGCTCTACTGCTTGCTGGCATTGCTACTCACCAGCCCAACCCTGTGCCTTGGATAACAAGAGAGCTTTAATCCCCAGCACTCTCAATCAACACCTTTCACCAGTGTCGAATTCACATTTTGTTTTGTTTCCTTAATGGAAGCTCACAGAAGACCAAAACTGATAAACTCCCTCTTGCTCAGACTGCAGGAGCACAGGATAATATACAAGTTAAATGAAACATTAGGAGGAATAGAAAGCACTTTAGAAAACATGCACTGCCTCTTTAACATTTCAAATTTTTCTTTTAACATAAAATTACAGCATAATATGAGAAAGGAATTCAGCGAGATGCTCTATCACAATACTTGGGCAACTTTAACTCATCTCAAGTGTTATTATAAGAAATAGAATTTACTGGTATGGACTTATATTCAATAGCACTCCTTCCCTTTTTAATGAAATGTCATTATTCCAATACAAATCCTTTCATTCTGCAACCCGCTCCCCCCTTCATCTCACTATATTTCATTTCCTGCAGTTACGTGATATTATTGCCTTTTTTTTCCACAGCTATTGATTTAGGTGTATATGGTTATTACAATGCAAAATAAAACAGTTCCCCCATCCATTCTACCTTGTACCGTTGAACATTAACTTAATTTGTTTCAAATCTGCATTTGATTTGGCAAGGAAACCATTTATCTTTATGAAGAAAGCCCTCATAAAGTAGGGACTTCAGGAGATCACTGCTTTAAAAATTTAATAGCCTTGTGTCTTATACACTAGAAAAATGAATTAAACCTTCAAATATTATATGTCTCAATGTAACCTTTTTGCATTTCATACTATGTTTAATTTATTATATCCCAGGAAGAAAAAAAACCAAAGACAGATAAAGTCTCATTAGATTTAGGGTGGTAGTTGGTTCTCAGTTTTGTTTTGGCTTGGGTTGGGTTCTTTACATTCCAGGACTAAAAGTCTATCAACTTGATATTAGCAGTGGGATGTAGCTGAATGTGGTCAGGCTGGTGGTGGTTCTTCTGTGTTTGATTTTGCTTGATTTGGTCCTCAGTATTGATGAGAATCACTCAGCTCTGAAGCCACCTACAAAGTTGACCTTCCAAACCATATGTAACATGCAGTGTCTCTAAGAATGATTTCTGTGGAATGAGCACAGGACAAGCTTTCAGAGTCCACAGCAATCACAAATCAAAATAATTTATGCATTCTCACTAAAACCAGAATGTTTGGATTGCAATGTAGTGTGTGATAACTTTGGCGTGACTGGTGAAAGAATGAGGTAGGAAGAAGAAACATCCGTGACTGTAATGGAAAGGTTCTGCTTTAAAGAGCCAGTCACTTGTATGACTAGGCCGATGAACAATCTTAGCCAAAGAACAGAAAACATCATGTTTCCAAGACTGATTCTTGGGAAGGCCAATGTCACAAATGCAACCCTTGGTAACAGTATACTTATTCTTACTCTGAGGACAGACAGCTCATATGGCTTGGTCTGGGTGAATACGACATCAAGTTTAACCCCTAATTAGCAAAGTAGAAACACAGGTCCTCTAAGCCTAGAACTAAAAGCAAATGAAACTGTGAGCAAAAAATCAGAGCACTTATTTAGATGACAAATTATAAAGGTAATATCTAACTTTAGGACATGAAAGACAGAATTTTAATATATTTTAATATAGTGCTCAAAATAATTTGTTACCACTCCCAGTAGTGAAAAAATCATTGTCAAAAGATACCTTGAAAGAAGAAAGAGCTTCAAGCAGAGAGGCATCAAGAAAGAACCACAGTACACTTAAGCAGAAGTAAAAGCATCTCAAAGGACTCCCTTTGGGAAGCCAAGAAAGAGAAGGGAAGGTGGCAATGAAAGAGCTAAAAGTTGTGTAAGCAGGGAAAGAAGGAAGCTCATAATGCTCAAATGTAAAATAAATTCACCATCAGGACAACTTCCATCAGCATGCACCGCCACATTACTGAGCTATATTATTTGGTGCACCTAAGTTTTATTGATTTTACAACCATAAAGTAAACAACAGACACTAGAAATGCATTGAATTGGTCTCATTACAAATCTCCCTGCCTGTATCTTATAACATTCTTAAGCTGCATTTAGCAAGCAACCTGGAAAGAGCTGATATACTGTGTAAACACATTAGAAACATGACTGTATTTGCCTATTTCTTCCCAGTAGGTAAAAAAGGGCTATTTTCATTGGATGATCTCCAGAAGTGAAATCAGAGCACAGCATTGTGATTAGTCAGCTCATACACTGAATTCCCAGTTTCAGTAAGAATAAGTAACATTCTAATTTAAAGCTGATATTTGACACCGTATGAGAGGGAAGGGGTTTGCTTTCCATTTTCTCCATGGACAACAGCAGTAAACTGCAAAACTCCCTGCTAAAGTGTACGATCTTTGGAGAATGCTAATTGACCTACTAAAGTTGGCTTATTTTATTCGATGAAATTTGCTTATCACAGGCCTCTAGGTGCTTTACACAAACAATATAAATGAAAATAATGAATAAACCAAATACCTAAGTGACAACGGGGACCACATCAATAGCTATCTGCCCAACAGAATATGGCTCAAAAGAAACTATATTATAGCATCCGATCATCTCCAAAGAGGGAACTTTCCCCCCTTCTGAGGTTTGCTTTATTTCTAAGCACAGGGGGATTTGTTAGTTTGAGGCAGATCAGGTATATCCGCCCCTTGCAGACTGCAGAGCATGGCAGTTCTGTGAATAAGAGCACGCATGCAGAATTGATGCCATCCCGTGGGTGTAGAAAGTGGATATACAGGGAGTGCAGATCCTGATGAGAGCTCCTGCACTGCCAGGACAGAATTCCTCGGTGCGGTGGCTGGGCTGAGCTTACAGCACAAAGCTGCACAGCTCTCAGGCACCCTCCTGTTGGTCCCCTGCTCTTATGCAGCATGTGGGGCAGGCACAACAGCAGAAAAGCTTATCTCTGATTTTAGGCATTTTCTGAAGTACAGAGTTCCTCACAAAAAATCCTGTAATCTTTTTTTTTGTTTACCTCTTTCTCTTTGCTTTGGTTACGTTCCATTTTGTTGCTATTTCTGCGTGTTAGTTTCCTGCTCAGGATGAAGAGAGCAGCTCTCATGGAAAGGCTCAGCCAGCTCCCATGTTCTCTCGAGATCAACCAGGTCAGAAAAAAGCCTCGTGTAGGAACCTGGGCAGGATCTGAGAGCACAGCCGTCACCTGGTGTGAGTCACAGCAATGCTAGAGGGATACAAATTACGAAAGTGTAAATGTAATATTGAATTAACCAGACTAGGCTCATGCCAGCTAGCTAACCAAACAAAGCTCAGCATGCCTTAATTCACCTGTCTGTCTGGGCAGCTCTGCTGCTTGCTCTGAACTTGTAGGCCTAAGGCTGCCGGAGTCTTTGGTATCTGAGAGCCCACTGTCCCAGCACTAAAGACCATGCTCTGTGTCAGGGTCCTAGCACTGCCTGCCACACACGTGTGTCCTGCTGTCGCCACTGCCTGCAATGAAGGGTTCAGGCTACCACAGGAACTCACCAGCTGCAGAAGTGCAACACACCTTTCGCTACATTCATGATTCCCAAGAACTATGCAACTGACCTCCTTTAAAGGTATCCACTGATTCTTTGGCTACTGACAGTAAAGCACACCATAATACTGTTCTTCACTTATTCCATCCCACTTAACAGCAGGTATGTGGAGAAACACAGCTCTTCTTCGTAGATTTAAAAGTTCACATGGGAAGAAGCTTCATTCAATCTTCTGCTAACATGAGATACACTTCACAGCTGTAATTTCCTGCAGCATCTAAATGTTTCCTGTTAATATTTTCCATGTTGTTGCTGTTTTTATGAAAAAAAAAAAAAAAAGCCTTCTAAATATTAACATCTTTAGATGGCAGAATGGAAAAAGCTAACATAACTCTTAGAGACACCACATACAAATCCAGAAACAGATCTGAAGCCAGATTTCTCAGCACTCTCTAAATTGTGTCACAGAGGACAGACCAAAAATCCAGTCCAACTTTCTGCTTTTCTTCACACAGTGCTCCAATGTTGTAATTTGACCTCAGTTGCAGCCAGAAGACAAGCCCCATTTCTGTGCTGTAACACAGATCATGCACCTTTATTTTCTCATTTATCCACATTCATTCTTCTGCTGCCTCCTCCTCACATTGCCATGGCACATAATAATCACACCGCTGCTTATAATGCTTGGAGGAGAAGCTTAGGCTCCTTTTCTTGGAGAAAAAAAGAAGTTAGTAACTATTAGGACAGCTGCTCTGTGCTCTTGGACTGGAAGTTTTTAACTCAATGGGAGATTTGAAAGATAGGGAACGCTAAACACAATAATAATACAAAGTTGCCAAAAACAAAAACTAAAATTAAAAAACACAAAAAATTGGATTTTAGTCCTCTAGTGGTTCTTGGCCATACTCACAAATTCCATTTTATGCCTTAATGACTGTCATACTGTGAGCAGCTAAAGGATAGGGATGTCTACCAAGACAGAAGAGCAGAACTTCTCCAGAAGTGTGCCCAGCATTTGCCAGGAGTTTTATTGCCCCCAAGAAAACTAGAAAACGCCTTACCCTGGTAGAGAGCAGCAACATACCCAGTAAACAACTTCTGTTGTTATGTTGTTCCTTTGTTTGTGCTGCCTGGAAGGCGGAACCAGTTTTGATGGTACGAGCATTTCTTGGGCTATGCTGGCTGCCCAGCCCAACAGCTCAGCAAAAAGCACTGGGCTCCTTCCTCCCCTTGTACCTGCAACCCACAGGTGTCAGCCTTCCCCAGTTCTTACTTCTTCTCTTACTTCTTCTTGCTTACTTCTTGCTCTTGCAATTAGTGTCAGCTGAGCTGACATAGAACACACCTCTCGCTACACACAGGTCTTGCTAGATCTCACGTATCTCTAATTTCAGAACACTTTGCTACAAACTGGCCTAGATCGTGGTCTGTAGGAGCAGTGAGAAAAGCTCGCTCTGCTGGAGCCATGTTCAGGATCAGACAGCTCGGATCAGACACTGCTCAGCTGACTGAAATACAGCTTTTGAGGATCTTTGCAAGCTTTCTGATTAACATTAGAAACAAAAGTGTGCTTATCATTTCAAATAAGAAACTCCTTCTTTTCTCTGAGAAAATGCATGCATTGTGGCTTTGTCATAAATCTGTGAAATTTCTAGCCAGAATTCTGTTAAAAAGTGAACAGAAGGCCAGTTCCTCCAGTCATACTGAGCCAGAGCTACAGCGCCTGGCAAAGCCTTGCTTTAACAGGAGCCAAGCGTGACCCTGTGGGTTGCTCTGACTCTAGCACCATCCTCCACATATTAAGTCAATTAAACCGATGAGATTGCATGTGGACACAAGTGAACCTCAGCAACCATCCCCTGACATGGCACTCTTTATCTGTTTGCCTTTTTCCATAGGTCTGCATGTGTTTCTGCCAATCGAATGTACAGCAAAGCGTGGGGCCCACGACTGTTTGTGCATCGATCCCTTTGAGTGCCATTTCTGTCTTCTCCTGTGTGAGATAACACAACCACACTCTCCTAGCTCTCTCATTCAGTATGTTGATTATTTGTATGCAAATCCATATTTTAAACACACGTGAGCAAAAAATAAAGCGCACAGAGTCTTTGCAAGTGTCCATGACATGAAAGACTTCCAGTGACTTAAGCTATTTTCCTTGCTGCCATGCTGTCAGATGATTTTCCTGCCATTAACACATGCCTATACAGGCCAAACTGATGCTTACCTATTGGGAGATACATGAGGAAATAAATGCAATTACGAGCTAGATGTAATCACAATTGCCTAACTATTAAAGCTGCTGTATGCTCTCATGGTTTAGTTAACAATATATGCAGAAGAGTGGAATTGCTTGATGTTCCCAGAAAAGGGGAAAAGAAGGAAAAAAAGATAAATATGGCCTCTTTCATTTATATCTGTGAAAACACAACATTTAAATGCAGAATTTGACTTTCCAAATATCACATCAAAAACCTTTTAACAAAAACAGCAGGAAGAGAAAGCTCTTTAAACCATGATATTCCATGAAGGATTATGAAAATAGAGGTCATTGCAAGAAAGAGAATTGCAAATACAACTTGAAAAGCTTCTCACATTTGTAAATACATCGAAGAGAATTTATTCCTCTCTGGTTTTGCTACCAGAGGATATTTACAGGTTCCCAGGGAAAAAGGAAGGAAAAAAAAAGGACATCAAATTTGATATACTCTGTGTGGTGCAACATGCTGATGTGTCGTAGTAACACTCAACTGAGCTTCAAAGGAAATGAGTTTTTGAGGCTGGAGTTACACATTATGGGCCTGATCCTGACAGCACACTGAGTGTTCCCTGTGAGCCTCTGCCTGCCCTCAGCTCCCACTGAATTCTGATACAGCTTCTGATTTTGTTTGGTGCAGAAGTAATGAGGCAACATTGCAGTGTGCTTCACAAGAGCCAAACTGCATCTGCTCACAGAGCCCAACTCTCTGGGGCCTGGTTCCTTCATTAAGGTTCAAGAGTATAAAACAGTAATAATTATGGCAGCAGTAATAAAGTAGGTCTTTGTCCCTGACTCTGTGCAGGGTTGTTTCTTACCCAGCTGGCACAAAATACAGCTGGGTGCTTTCACATGTGCTCTGGCTTATCATGGGCCCCCAAGCTTGTGTTCCTCAGCCTTTGCCTGACAGGCACTGCTTGCAGCTTTCAGACCTGGCTCAGCGAGGTCTGATTTTCATCACACCCCAAGTATTGGCATTCTTAAAGATGAAAGCATAGGCTTTCCTATTTCCAAGCACAAACCTGCCGCCACTGGCAGGTGATGTGCACACAGCCCTTTGGGCTCCAGCCCTGAGAGGTGCTGATTTGGGCAGATCACGCCTTTCAGTCCATTATGGAGGAATGGCTCCCACAAAGTCCAGCTCAGCTCCGCTGGTACACGCACTCACAGATGAACAAGGCATAAAACTCCTTCTGACTTAAGCCAGATTACCTGAAACTCCAGATATTTCTGTGGCTGCACCATGAAAACAGACTAGAATCAAGCGAGACAGGAGAAGCAGCTTTCCTGGACCACACTTGTGGTGAATCCAAGCTGGAAAAGATCTGCTTCTGTAGTCTGCAGCACAGTTGAGGTCGTAGTTACCCACACTGGAAAACAAGTCCAACCAGTGCTGCTCCATGCAAAATGCTGTATGTTTGCCTTTTCCAATCAGGCTGTCCAGCTTTGCTTGAACTTCATGGCTGCAAGGTGAACACTGATGGCTGAAACTAATGGCAAAGCCTTCAGAGGTTTTAGTAGAACCAAGACTTCACCTTATGATTTCCTTCTGTTAAAGCAAATCAAGCAGAGACACAGCTCAACTTCTCACTGCCCAGACATCTGATATCAATAAGACTTTTTTACTCTGTCCAAAACTATATTTAAATTGCATTTCTGGCAGGTTTTGAGATGTGTGATATAGATCTCCTGCTATCACATCAGATGTAGTTTCCTTCAGAACTGTTGAACCAGATGTAAAATGTGAGAGATGTAAAAAGTAAAATAAAAACCCTGCTCAGAGTAAAGTGTTTCTGGCATGTGGCTATTATAAATGGGAGTTTTAGATGTCTATCTGCACTCCAGCCATTTAAGAGGGTACACAGTACCATAACTCTCTTGGAGCTGATTAGTGCCAGCTACTTGTGATCAGTAGGAATTTAAAAACCAAGGGCTGCCAAACACTAACAATTTAAAAACTGTATGCCAGCAATGTGCTGCAACTGAATATTCTGTAGTGCACTTAATTTCAAAGTAGAGCCATATTTAGAACACTGGGGGGGGAAAGCTAATTTATCACGTCAATATTTGCTTTTCAGCACTTAGAACTATGCATGTGCTGTTTCTTACTGACAAAGAGAACTGGAGGCACAGAGAGAAAGGAATTCTTGCGAGTATGTCAAGCATCAGTGCACTTACACAGACAACAGGTAGAGCTGTAAAGTACTTCTCCCTTTGCGAGCACAAAATTGTCTTGTTTGAATCTCAGTTGCAAATGTGTGCAGGTATAGAACTGAGTTACAAATGGAGAAAGGTGAACAAATACTTTGGCAGCAAAGGTGAGTAAAAGCACGGTGACAGTGAGGGAGAAACAGCTGCACCCCAGCACATTCGCATCCTGGCTCTATCCTGCACAGCACAGACTGAACGACCGCTTCCTTGCATGACATTCAGCACCACCTGAGCAATGAGGGGATTTAACCAACTGCGTGTTCCACAGAGATGGGCAGTAATTCTCCTGTCACTGTTTTTATCTCTTTGCAACCTCTTTTTATTCCAAAGAAATCACTCCTGATTTATTGTACAGAGTGAAGAATTAGGCTGAGTCTGTTTCATCACAAGACCACAAAGGCAGGGATTCCCACCTCACAGGGACTCAGTTTTTGCTTCCCTTGGAGACTATGTATCTGTTAGCACCCCAGAGACAGTGTGCTGCTCAGAGCCTTCAGTTAGCTACTGCAGCTTGAGCCATGCTAAAAAGTGAATGTAATTGCATCTAGTGGCCAAACCAAGAGAAAAGAGAAGAAAAAAGAAAAGCCATGAAACCATTTCCTTCGATCATCAGGAAATAAAATGTGTTTCCAAGAAATAAAATCTGATGAGAGGAAAGTTCTGCCTTGTCCCAGGGGAAAGGCGATGGCTTTGTTGTGAGCAGCACCCTGACACCAGCTCAGGGATGCAGAGATGGGTGCTGCTGACAGTGGCCACAAAGGACTGAATCTGCTGTGAAGAAGGCTCCTTCCATCACTCTTGATCTTGAAAAATCCCCAAGGAATTTTCCTTTTCTTCTTTTATTTTTTTTTAGCACGAAAGACTTTCATAGTTTATCAGGCCAAAAAGCCTTACTGAATTGAACTGAGTTAGAAGCACCGCCAGAGTAATAAAAATGATCCACAGTCCTTGTAGTTAGTCTGTATCTACACCATGTTTTCTGTTAGTACCTAAACCCCCTTAAGTAAACACGATATACTGAAAACTCTATGCTTAGCCAAGCTCCTTCACCAGTGTGAGCAACTTGTAGGAGTTCAAGAAAGGCAAATGCTAACAGCTCTTTGACAAGCTGGTTTCCTCCTGCCAGGCACGGGGCAGAGGAACCAAGAGAACAGCCCCTGCATCACTGCAGAGCAAAGAATGTGCTAATTCCTGGCCTTGCTGACTTCTGGCAAGGGCTGCCTGGATCTTTTAACATCACTGCAATTTGTAATTGTTCAAACTGATGGCATCCTAGTTAAAATGAGCAATAAAAAACATGCATGAGATGAGGCTCAAGGTTTGAAGACATGGTGGTAGGATGGAGAGCAGGGATTTGGGCGAGGGGAGTTAAAGAGGTCTCTATGTTTCATACAGAGGGGCTAAAACAGGGCCTGCACTCCAGCTGTGTGGATGCAGAGATCTGTGACCGTTCCTAATTGGGAACAGTGCACGTCCCGTGGAAGACCAAACACACTGTGCTTGCAGGGAGCTGCCATCCACCCTGCTGTAGCCAGAGGGCCTGAACAGAAGCTGTGGAGTTATGAACCTACTTGTGATGACAAACGCAGAGATTTCTCAATCAGTATTTTAATTTGTGATCCTGCACTGAATTACTGCATCTCGCTCATGCGCACACAGAATCTTAGATACGGCCAATGCTTCACTAGCTGGAAATCCAGGTCTTCTCACTGCACTGGAAAAATCACTACAGATTATGTTTGGTAGATGCCCACTATAAATTCTCACATATTCTTAAAGAAATTCTGTAATTCTAAAAAAACCCAACACCTTGATTCTAATGGTAAGTGACATTTTAGCTCAGTCGAATTACAGTCAACGTGACTTACTCTTCACTGTAGTAGCAGGATATGATCCTGAAGTTCATACAGGGTTAAGTTTGTTATCCTCAGAGATTTCTTAATGACTCTTGTTATCTAAGCCTCATAATGGTGACTGTGTATTATGTTTTCAGTGCACATCCTCAGACATATTAGGACATGAAGTGAACCTGACAGGGAGGAGAATATTTCCTTTCTCCTCTGAAGTGCCCCAGGAGGGCTTTCTGCAGGTGACCTCCTCAGACCCTGGCTCTACATTAGAGTTATTGTCCTGAGAGAAGATTCAGTTAAAACACCCAATTCATTTCATATAGTGCTCTTGAGTTTATTCTTAGTGGCAACTAACTTGTAAAATTTTATTATGGATTCTTCTCTGGTTTGCTTGATGGAAAACAATTGTTCTATCATCACATCTAAATGCTGTTGTGTGTGTTTCTTATATACCTTGGTGGAGCAAGCAGTTTTCTTTCCATTCCTTTTTTCAGATAAAATGCTAATTTTGGTTAAAAAGAAATTCAAAATATCCATCCTGGGATGATATTATCAATATCTTAATTTAGATTTCACACTTCTATATAGCTGTGTTCAAGTTGGTCTGCCAGCCTAAAATAAGCCTTGTGGCTTGTGAACACAACCTGTGGACCAAGTAACGTTATTATTAGTATTAGTATTAGTATTAGTATTATAGCACCATGTTGATTTCTTTTAGAAGGGCAGAGCTCACTGGTTAGGCATCACACAAATGCTTGGTAGGCTTCATCTACACTCAGAAGTGCTCCTGCTGTTCACAGACAGAAGACACAGTGCCAATGAGTCGTAGCCCAGCAAGGGGAGCTGAAGCACAGAAAAAAATGCATGTTCTGCAGAAACAAAAAGCAATCTCTGAAGAAGCAGATCTCTACCAGCTGCACTGGGACAGCCAGCAGCAGAGCCCTGTCAGACTGCAGTGCTTTACCAGCTCTGCTTCTGAATGCACTGACACAGCCATGCTACATACGAAGACAGTCTATCCAGAGGTAATTCAGGGACCACTGCATGTAATTGTGGAGGACAGGAGTACCCCATGTTCCTCCCATGTGCCTCAGGAGGTGTGGGAAGAGCTGTGCTGCCACTTAGAACCAAGACAATGTCAATGACAACAGAGCTAAACCTGTACGATTCATTTACATGGATGTTTTGAGAGGATTGTAGAGCAAAACTTACTTTGAAATATACTGCTCTACATATGACTTTGGCAGTGAGCTATTCCTTACCCTACAATAAACTGCTTGGTGCCATGACATCACCCAGTTCAGCCCACCAAGATGGGCACAAAGATGAGCTACACCTCTCCCTTCCCTTAGCACCGTGTTCTCTACAATAAGAGAAATAAAAATGGACAATGAATATCACTGAAACCTTTTAAAACTTGCCTGAAATTGCAGGGGGAAACAAAAGCCAACAGCTTGCAAAGTGCAGGAGGTGCCCTCCCTCCAAGTCAAAGATGCCTTTGGAAAAGCACAGCTTTGAGTTGGATGGGAGGTGCTATGTGCCCTCATTTCCATAGGGATACGCACATTAGAAATCTGATAGAAATTTAAAAAAAATGCAACATTGCCATTGTTTTCTGTGGTTTCAGGTGACGACAGTCAGAGCGCACAGGAGGTCGAACCTGAAATATTTGCAACGTTGTGCTGCCCATATATAAAGCCTTTTCTCTTAAATCTCTGGGCAACGGGCATTTAAATCGAGGCTCAGCACTTATCCTAAAAAATTGCTGTTTGTAAGATGCAGTTTCTAGTAGAATTTTCTCTTGCAAAACCATTTGCTATCTACTGAAAAATTCACAGATCCTTACAGAGACATTATTCACATATTTGGTACATATCAAGTGAAAAATACAAGCCACCAGAAATATTATACAGTTTCTTCAGTGCTCAACAGTCCAATTGCTCTGATGAGGTGGCAGATGCAATCTAGGAAATTAAAGTCAAGCGAGTGCTGCAGGGTTGTATTTAGAATCTGGCTGAAAGCACAAGGACCATTTGAAGCAGCTCTGTGCAAAGCCTGTTCACAGGGAGGAATCTTGTTTCATAGCAAGAACCATGGTGGGGTTAAAGCCTTTAAAAAAACCCACGAACAAACACGTCTCCTAGAAAAGGTATGCAATGTGATTTTAGTTAAGGCTTAATAGAAACTCCTAGGAGATCACCCAGTGTTTTTCATGCTTGCATATGCACTTGAACATCATTTTAGAGGTATGTAGAATTATGCAATACCATGGATATTAACATGGTAATGAATATTAACATGATAATTAATAATATACTTAAGTGTATGTCATGCAGCTGAGTGAGCCAAGAATGAACCAAATGTATTGTACCAACTAACCCCCCACAGTTACAAGGCAGAAATGAACAGCATTTTGTAATTATACACAGTGACATATTTTCTCATATCTACTGCCAAAAAAAATATCACTTTCTGGAATTAAAAGAGAGAGCAGCAAATAGAAACAGCTATGTCATCAGCAATTGCAAACATGTTTTCAGCTCCAGCTTCTGATAACTATCCAAAGACGTTCTTTTAATTGGTTAAATTGACAACTGTCCAAAAATGCAGGGCTGTGTTCACTCCTAACAAGTCAAACAGAAATCAGAGTGCCAGAGAAGTTTTGCAAGGAGACAGGAATTAGCAAATGGGTAGCACAACCCAAAAGTGACTGGTGCTGCTTGTAAAGGAGCATCTTAGATATTGCAAGACTCTATTAACTTTGTCCCATGGGGCCTGATCAAATTGCCCATGAGAGACAGATGACAGACTGACTTACTGTATTTAAAATATAGCCTCCTCTCACAGGAACACTAAAAGGATTGCTTAAGACAAGTCTTCTTAACACAGGAGCTCTCTAGTATGCCATAAAACAAGCTGGTGAAATTCAGAGCAACCTTTCAGCTGACACAGATTCAGAGAACTAGGTTCCAGCACTTTACAACTAAAAGATGTCTTTGTAGGGCATCATCGTGAGGTGCAGGTGAGATTTCAGTCTGAGATGATGTCTCATATGCCCCAGCAGCAGCGGGTGAAGCAGACGATGCATAAATGCTCACCCCACTCAGAGGTAAATTGGCTGGTGTAAATGGGATCTACAAAATGATCCAAAAGCAGGCAGAGGGAGGCTCTGCCAGATCTCCTCTGCAGCCAAAGAGATATTTCACCAGCCTGATCATGTTTGAACATTAATATTACTAACAAGGATTACTGCTTGATAACATCACAGGCCAGCAGGAAAGCAAGGTCTCTGCTCTGAAGTTTCTTATCCGAAGAAATTTTGTCTTTCAATAACGAACCATATCCATATTGAACACTGAAGCCAGAAGAAGACCACAGATTCTGGTACTCCTGAAGGACACTGAATACTTTCAATATTCAGAATCTAGGCAACCCAGAAACCCAAAATACCTACAGATCATAGATGACATATACAGGTAGCAAAAAATAAAACTAAAAAAGACAGTGGTAATAGTTTTAGTGCAAATAAATTCCAGTCAGAACTGACTCATGCGAGTAGTCAGCAAAAATAAGTGTTTATTCACCTGCTTGAACAGCCAGGTATTAAAAGCCTACATGATCTAGAAATTTCTGTCCACAAATCACAGATTTCTTACATCTCTTACCATATTTTGCCATTTGCTACTAAAGGTTGTGGGTGTAGTAAGTTGCAAGTAACTTTACAAGTCCTAATCATTAGATTCAAAGACACTGTCATGTTTTTGCTCCTTGAAATCGGCATTTCTCCCTATGATTAGCTGCCTCCTGTCTCCTTGTAGTGATTAAACTATTAAAAATACTGTACTACAAGAATGCTGAACAAAGCTTTTGTGGCCCAAGTGTTACCATAGAGAAAGGTTTGTGTACATCTTAAAGTATGTGCCAATATGTATTTGGACAGTTGTTAAAAACATGTACAAACACTACAGCTCCTTCCAAACAGTATAGTTTAATGGCATCATGCACATTTAAAGATTTTTAATAGCCTGTTTTATTTATGGTTATTTACTCAATAGAGTATATCAAGCCTTCACAACCTTTGTGGACAGTTGTGCAACCGAAGTGAGCATTCACACAGCTTTAAAGAACGTGTCCTTTATGCAGTGTATGGATCTGCAGAAATCATTACAGTCAGACACTGCACTCAAAACATGTGAGGGTTGGGTTACCTGAGGAGAGCTACAGCAGTACTGCTACACCCAGAAGGTGCAATTCTGCCTTCAGGATGCCAGTGTAGATTCGAAACCTTTCCAGTGCTCTTACTCTGGATTTTTCTGTCTTGAAAGGAAAGGAGGAGGAAGATTTCCAACAATTCAATTTAAAATACTGTAGAAGCAAGCCTTTAGTAAATAAACTATTACAATTCTCTGTTTTAGCTGGCATCTTCCACGTCAAACTTGACCCGAAATTTACTTTCTCAAGTTTTATAACATGCTCAATTCAAACGCGGTGATACAATTGGTAAAGAAAGAATCCAACAAGTAGCACACCACAAGCTATTTAAACATAAATTATTTTGAGGCATGCTCCCCGTTGAGTAGATCAGTCACAAATACCTAGTTCCTAGCTCAGGACTGGGTATTTCACTCCTCTGTTGGCAGTTCCCAGGCCATCTCATAGTTCACCTCTGTTCCTCCTCTATGAACCCCTTTGCAATTTGTTTTGAGATAGAACAATGAAAAGAGTTCTCTGAAAACAGTTATTTTTTTTTTTGGCATTGTTACTGTTGTTAAGCAAAGTTCTTTACAAGCTCAAGCTTCTCTTCTTTCTTGTGCAGATCCTACTACAATAGCATCCCAGATACTATTGCATTACAAACGAAACTGGAAAATACTCAGAGCACTTAAGAGATTTGCAGAGACTCAGATTGAAGAGTGTAAAGTGCTTCAAACAATTTCTCACAGGCCTATCTATGAATCACAGATATCAAATTCAACTTTGAATGTGAGAAAGGAAAAAATGAGAGCTGAAATTCATATACTGTAATTAAATGGAAAACACATGCAGAAAAATAATGGAAACATGAATCGTGTATATTGCATCTGTCTCTTATTATGGTAGGAGTGGCAATGATTAGTAGAAATAGGGTTGCAAAATGATTTCTTATATAATATCACTTCCTGTGCCCACAGGGTAGCTGTAATAAAGACAATTCACCCTTAGGCAAGGGCAAAGGCAGAAGACACAGACCTTTCTGCAGAAAACAGAAGCACTCAGTTGCACAAAAACCTTGCCAGCCAAAGGAGGTGCTGCTTTCTCATCCTTTGAAGATAGCAGCAAGCAGTCTTGGAACTCACCTGAGAGAGCAATACTGCTGCCAGGCATCTACAGCCCAGATGATCCAGGTCAACAAGAATCTGCCTCACAGTTGTCAAGCACAAGGGATGAACACTAAGAATGCTCTAAAAGCCTTAAAATGATGACTTTTCTGGACAGTACTATGCAAATTCAATGAATGGTACAAAAATCTGTACTTTTAGATATACACTGGGAACTTGCCATTGTATGCATATGTATGAATGGCTCCAGTGACTGCAGCAACAATATTCCCATCCTCAGCACTGCTCATGAGTGCTGTCTGTACTTTTTAAGGAATCAAGAGTAAAACACCTCAGCTGATGTACAGGTGTGAGAGTCTATCAGGGCATGTATACTCTCCAAGTAACATGACTTCAGTAGGTAGCAGTTGGCCATAAATACATAATTGTGATGTTCTGCACTTTTCCTTTAAGATTGTAACCCTGAGGTCTTCCAGAAGCAGAACACATTGCCTAACACCACAAGATAAAGCAGTGGCAAGCTTGAGCTGGCAATCTGGGTGGATGATCTCCCCTTCCACCCAAGCCTGACTCACTGCAGCTCCCTGCAGTCAAAATAGGAAGGGGCAGGATCTTTGTTGCCTGTTGACGCCAGCAATCCGTTTGGCTGCCTTTATGCGCTGCAGTGCCCAGCAGTTCAGTCCTTCTGTATTCACTGCTATGAGCACTACTGCATTAACTTTACTAATTTACACCCTCCTGAACTTCTATCCAGTGTGCTGAGTTCGAGTTTGCAAGGTGCAGGGAAGAAGGCATTACTCTGCAAACACATAATTTTCTTAAGAGTAGTCACCTTTTGCTATTACAAATACAAGAGCAACAAGAACACATAGAGGCCTGAGTAATAACAGAGATTCTGGCAGATATTTTTTTCCCTATCATAAGCACACTAGTCCTATAGCAAGTTTTTCCTTCATTAAATAAAGAAAATTGAAAGGTAGGGAGAAAAAAAAAATCCTGCATCGCTTCTCAAATTACATAACTTGCTAAACGTTTGGGATATTCTTTACCACAAACAACTCAAACGGATGAGGATGAGGTTTGTCTCCTTGACAGTTCACATCCTCTTGTGGCCAATCTTGCTCCTCTGGAATCTCACTGAAGTCAATGATCTAGAAGCAGGGATGACAGATGAAGCTCGAGATCCACGTTTTAGAGGTACCTACCCACCGTTCATACAGATCAGCTCAAGATTAAGATGCAAGTGAAGGCACTGCAGGCTCAGGTTGATGAGATGACTAAGACAGTTAGCAGAAGCAATCTGAAATCTTTGGAAATGTGTGTTTAATTCCACTTCCAGACTTTTGGCTAGAAGGGACAGACTTGAACTATATAACAGTAACTAACATTGTTTTTCAGTATCTGCTTAGAATGGCTTGTATTCCTGACTCTTTTTTTTTACCAGTTATGGTACTGAGTGGCAACCCTGCATTCTCACTGCATGGCTGGCTATCTTCGTTGTAAAGAGCAACGTGACAAGTAAAGGTCAGCCAGCAACAGGTCTTACCTTTGCAAATCATCAATCCAAAACAATTTTTATGTCCTTCAGAGCTCCAAGAAAACCTCTCCAGCATTTTGAACTGAGAATAGGAAATCTGCATTTGATAACAGGCACGAGATGAAGCAGCTCAAGCAATCTGAGATCATCAGAAACCAGGAAAGAAGCCATAGCTGTAACCATCCACTCAAAATCAACCTATCGGCTCTCAAGAAAATAACTGCTATGTTAAAAGCTTTATCATGTTAGGTGACTTGTTCTCATAATAATTAAAATACAATACTGTAATAAAAGAGTTTAATTTATATTTTGATAGTCAGGTTGGCACTTAACTTGATTTGGGGCTGTTCTCAATTAAGAACTGTTTATGGTCTCCAAAATCCCTTCTTGGATGCTCCTGAGGCTCTGCACCACACAGAGGAGGGGGAAACTGGCAAATCGTAGTAGTGATGTGAGAACTGTGCTAGGGAAACAGGCAGCAACCTCGTGGAATTTGGATTCCAAACCCAACCAAAGCCAAGCTGTGCTAAAATGTAAACAGTTTGGCCAACTTCCTAAATTCTAGTATTACAATTTTCATTTATATATATTTTATTATTTTCCAGCACGTATGGACTTGACATTGGGTAGAACACTCCGTTTCTAAGACAAATTTTCAATTTGCAAAGTTTTCACCTGCACTTTCCCGCTCCTACCTACCAGACTGAAACTCCTGCATCCTGCCCATGGTGAGCCAGACCCCTAGATTGAACAGGGACCCATTGCCACGGCTCTGTCAGCACAGCAAGGATGAGCAGTGCTGTCACAGCCCCCAGCACCCAGCCTGTGCTCACTGCAGGGCCTCTCTATCTCACGACATCTCTACAGCAGGGCAGAGCATGGTGCACACCCTCTTATATCACTCTGCTCTGCAACAGAGGAAAGGTGAGGACATGACAAAGAAGCAACCATTCCTCCTTACTTCAAAAGACACCGTGGTGCCACTAGTAATTCTTCCAACTTAAGTAACAGCCTGCTTTATAAACAGTAATTACAGATGCCTTCTGGTGTACCTGCAAAGGAAACACTGTTTTTATTCTCCACAAGGACCACATTTTCTTAAGTGACTTTTCATTAACGAAGTCAACCTTGAGCACAAAAGACTTAATTGTCTGAGGGACAAGCAGTTACATGTCCTGTTGTATAACCTCTAACAATGCCTCCTAACATCAGCTAAAAGTTAAAGCTTGAGATTTCAAACGGAAAACCCCACAGTCTTTCATCTCCAACCTTCTACATGCTGCTAATCAGCAACACTGCAAAAGAGGAAGGACTCCTAGAGCAAAGCAGTGTGAGCTCTGTTAATTATTTTTACAAAAACCTCGTGTAGTCCTCTGTCATTTATTGGAGTAAACATACCAGGGGATGAATTAAACCGGCATTCAGAAGTTCACAAAGTGCCTGTACTCCTCTTTTAATTTTCAATCTCAGAACTGCTCGGAGCTCACTCCAAGCACCACTGAGTGTCCAAAAATTAAGCCTTCTCTGAGTGCTTGCTAGGAGTGAAAACTGGTGCCAGTCACAGCCCTGCCTGCTCAGAAAGCCCAGCCTGGGTGAGCCCAGAGACGCAAAGTCACTGCTCTGCCTAATTACAAACCCGAGGCAGATTAACCTTTGATGACTAAATTAATCTTCTAAATAAAATGAATATGCATCAGCCTGCAAATTAGGATTAAATGCTTAGTAGAATCTTTATGTGATCAAGCAGGTTTTGTGGTGCAGATGTTAACCATTAACATGAAGCAATAAAATCATTCTTTTTTCTTATAATAACACCTAACAATTCTAAAGACACCTTTCATCTGAGAATCTCAAAGGGTTTCATAAACATAATTAATTAACCCTCTCAGCATCCAAGACAAGAGCATAATAACATCCTCATTCAACAGCTGAAGAAACAGAGGCCCGGAATAGTCCTAGACCACGTGCACTGGGTGGTGTGTAATGGGGATGTTGGGTGCTTTGATGAACTGACAAGGTTCACACTGGCTTCTCCTCTCACGTAGCCTTTCTGCAGCACTGCAGGGTGGTTTCTGACCAGCACAGCCACACTGACCTGCCCAGCAATCTTGTCCCCAGCCTTCAAGTGCAGGCACGGCCCCAGTTCACCACTGGAAGACAGCTCATGTTTTAAACTGGGTACTGGGCCCTTGGCATGCCCGTTCCTTGCACGTAGCAATAACAGAAGTGCAATCACAGGAAGACACAGATTACAGCAATACCACTTCTTTTTGACTGCTGGTGGAGCAGTTGCCTGTAAGGGAATTCCTACATCTATGTGGAGTAGAAGTTTGCATGAAGGCAGGAGGGGGAGTTGTGGACGTGTATGGTTGAAACTAGTGATCTCAGAGGTCCTTCTCAACCCAGGCCATTCCATATGATTCTATGATTCTTTCTTTTCTCCTGGAAGATGAAATAGTTGCAGGGAAGCAAGGAAACCTTTGCTGAGGTCCCCTTCCTGCACTCCTTCATCCAATGGGATATGAAACCCATTTCCAAGTGTTTTGATTTTTCAGCCTTACTTTCCTGATTTTAACCTGTTAGTTTCCAACATTATGAGCAACAAAACTGTAAAATTAAGTTTCAATTTTAACTATTTTTAACTATATATTGAATCAAAACCAACGTAAAGCTTCACTGAGTTAAGGACAGGCACGTGAGAATTCATACTAATAATGACCCGGTCTGTTGCTGAGCTTTGTTGACTGAATGCATCAGCTTCTCCTAGTAGGTAAATTTTTCTTCTGATGTGAAATGACCTGATGGTGTAAATGGCTGTTACTGCCAAGATGTATTTTTCAAAGAGTATCAGGTAAGTTCTTCAGGTCAACTAAAATTTCTTGGCTTCTAAAAGGAAGCTTACACTAGAAATGTGTGGTTATTTAAGAATACTGACATCACATGTACAGTTATAATAAACAAGAAACTTTAACAGCGCTGTAAGTCAGACATGTAAAGGCATTTGTTGTTTTGGGGCAATGGCTGCTAAACTTCATGGAAAGAATCCAAGGACTTTAATAAGCTTTAGATTGGCCACATTATTCCTATGACTGTAATTCTTGATTCCTCCTGTAACATCTCAGGCCATGTGAGAAACTCAGGAAAAGCAATTAACATTCCAACATTCACTTTTGTATTTACATTTTAAATTTACCACTTAAGACTTTAATTCTCCATAAAACTGCTTAAATATACATAACTTCAGTGTTATTTAAATGCTTTATGATCTTCATGAAATGATTAGCTAATTAAAATCACTTATCTAATTTAGTACCTAAAATTTACCTTCATTTATTTGGGAGGAATTGGATTTAATGTGCAGCTTTGGTCTGTTTTCTTTGTCAGAAAATCTTAATTTAGAAGGAAAATTGTGATTAAATACTGGGGGAGGGGAACACGTCTTCTAAGGCTGCAAACTTAAACTAGTGGTAATCATTAGCTACCATGTATGACACAGTGAATATAATTAAGAAATAAATTTATTATAGGAACCTGGAATTATCAATTAAAAAGTAGTCAGTGCAGTCCCACAAGGTCCAACTTGATTACTCACGTTATCTGGGCTGTCACTTCCAATGCTGGTTTGAATCTCAAAGACCTCTGAGGGGTGCTCTGTGTGTCAAGTTAAATAAGTGAGACAACCTTAGTGGAAAAATGCAGTGATACAAGCGGGTGCAAATGCAACTCTTTTAGAGGAAAATAAAGATGTCAGCTTCAGCTTGAATATTATTGGCAAACTGTTTTTCCTTCCTGCTGTACTTCTAAGTTGACTGACAGAACAAGTCAATCTGCGGCTGAATCACTGCCCGTGCGTTGGGTTAGGAGGGGAAGAACCACAGGGGCATTGGAGGACACTGCAGCCTGTTATATTTTTTCTTAATTATTACCTTTGCAGACTTTGATTTTTCCCTCTTAAGAGATTTCTCAGTTCAGAAAAGACCATTAAATTAGCCAGTTTGACCTTGTATACATGCTAGGACAGTAGGCTACACTCACTGACCCACCCTCCATGCACTGTCCTCCTCCTTTCTCCAGGCCATCTCTCATAATACTGACCTACAGGTCTATCTCAAGTATGAGGCAACAAATCAGTGCCAAAAAGTTCATAGCTTCTTCTATCAGCCCTTCTCTCTAAAATCCCAGCTCCAGCAAAATGATTCTGATGCTCACTCTAAATCAGAATGAAAAAATTGGCAGGCACTGAAGAGCCAGGTTTTGTTTCTTGTGTTGAGTGTCTCACATCTCTATTGCTCTGGGCTCTAGCTCAGAGTAGAAATAAAATTAATAGAAAATGTCACCTTATCATATATTTGACCTGATGGGTGTAGACGGACCTTAAATATTTCATCCTCAGCTGTGGAGGCCAGGTACACCTATTTATGAATTCAGAACAGAGTTAAAGCATAAGTTGTTTATCCATGGGCTCACAATAAAATCCTAATCTTTTCTAGCACTATGTAACTTTTTCAAACCAGCATACATCAAAAGACCTAACACCTTCCTCACAACTCCAGAATCTGTCTATGCAGGAAAAATTCTGGCATTTACCCCAAACAAGGGGAAAAAATAACAGTACACAATTAACTATACTGTCATGTAGAGTACAATTTGAAGACTTTATTTTGGCTCTGAATCTAAGACCACTGTAGACACAGGAATACTGACAGATAGTGATAGTCTCCTCTTTTAATACTAAGCTGACAGCATCAACACCGTTCTTCAACTTGGTATCAAGGAGTGTCAGGAAGAGTGAAATACAGTTTACCTTGTCACATCATGCAAAATGTAGCATCTCTGTGTTTCCCTAGATTCACTCCCCCACCAGTGTTCCAAAATGTGCACAACAAAACCTCATGAAACTCAGATGATTTCAGATCGTGTTACAAAGTCAAAACACAGAACAGATTCACTGGAAGATTTGCTAAGGTTCACCAACCTGTTGAGTGAACCTGGGCCCAGTTCCAGGCAAATCTGGATTGATTAATGTTTTCTTTAAATCAACATCACCTGACATTGTTTGCTGCTGAAATGAATCTCAGCTTTTTCTTTTCTCTTTGAATTTTGGATCAGTTTAAGCACGGAGCTCAAAATAGCACGTGGAAAACAGATCTGTCCAATACTAAATAAAGAGCATGTAGAATTGTTTCCTGCAAAGCAATGAAATACTGCAAAACCTGCACCCTACCAACTTCATCAACATTTCGCAGTGTTGTTAGCCTTTTGGTGAGGATCAGGCATAGGGCTTTTTTCAAACTGCAAACACATTTACAAACAGAACAATACACAAGCTTTTCAAACATGGGACCAAACTGATACTCAGCTACACAGAATGGCACCTCTTTCTGCTAATGGACCCCCTGACATCAATGGAAATACACATGGAGTGATATACCACTACCCGTTGTGAATAAGAGCTACTGTAAATAAGCTCTGGAAACCATATTCCAGCTGCAGTTGTGCTTGGTGGCTTGCTGCATTCCAGCACTTGCTAAATACAAATAAATGAAATAAAGTGGGAGATAGTAATACTCTGATTTCTGTCAGCACCAGCTATACATTTGTTCCAAGTGTCTGAGCAATCATAAGACTACATAAATACCTTACCATGCCTGTGGGATCCCATGCTAAGTTATAATCCATCACTGAAGCAGGCAGCAGCTCTTGAAGACATACTAAAGCATTTCTGAGGTTGAATGTAATTCACTGCTACACTCTCTGGTTGCATGTTTATTTCATGTCATAGGAAGAAGTGGCTACCTGTGGAGTGCTTGTATGCTGTAAATTTCACTTAAAATTTGTGTCATATTAAACAATTATTGACCAAAGGCTCTGTAATTCATCAGCTGATTTATTTTCTATAAGAACTCTTTGTCAATAATCTTTACATTCTGTAGGACTACCCTGACACTCAGCTTAGCTGTATTCCTATCATTACTTGAAAACTGCAGGACTAAGCCATGTAAATCCATTCAGACAAAACAAAAATCTGCCATATTCTGTCCTTCCTACACAAATGTATGTGTTTATAAATATATATATATACACACATCACATAATTGCTTTGTTTATTTGCTTCACTTCTGACAAACAAAAAAACTAAGGAAAATGTTAAAGAACTGCCAAAGTTTCTGTTGAAATGGAAAAGGAAAGGAATATTGTAAGACAGACTGCTCCCTCAATCTCTTCTGGCCAATTTGTAGTCCCAGTGGACTCACACAAGCTTTGAACAAGCACAAAGGCCTGGCAGTGTTGACATGAGCTGAACTGCACTAGCCTTGTGAAATTCAACCACTGCAACTTCAGGATCAGCTTTGGCAAAATGCAGATATCAGCCCCAAAGAAAAGAGATTTAAAACCAACTAGATTCTGAAAGAGAATTTTTGTCAGCAAATGAAGAAGTCCCCAAAGTTCCCCATCAGGGAATGTTCTAGCAGCTTAATTTTTCCCTTATTTGTTTGTATTGCACTAAAGTCCATCCAAGTGTCCCCCCTTTTTCTCGTTACTACTGATTTAATTGTTGGTATCCACTCAGGATTCAAATAAAAGGAATCTTTAATGTTCAGGCTGTAAATACACCACTGGGTCCCGACAGTGTAGGGATGTCAAAGGCATGAAATGATGACCATGAAAGGGAACTCTGCATCTGTGTTTGCTTAGTGGAACTGCAGGGCTGACCTGCGGACTGATGTGGCTGTTTAATATGGTCTCTGCAAACTGTTCAATAACAGCAGAACTGCAGTTTAATCCTCTTACCATTACCATTGACATTATTTCATGTCCCACTAACTCCAACCTGTCTGCAGGAGAAATACGTACCTCTCTGGCAAGATGACAGAGAGGGCCAAATTTTTTAAAAGGCTGCCACAATCTTTCAGAATTTTAATATTTTTTTTTCCCATGGTAACATTTTTGCAAAGCACCACAGTCTAAGTTTCATATCAGTTCTATTCCTGTAGTCGGGGTAAAGGTAATGCATGATGAGGATCAGAGCCTAAAGCTCTATGAAATTGAATTTTTTGAAGCAGATACACAAGGATATTCTGAGACCATATATTCAAAGGATCAGATGCAAAAACCTCAATTATTTGACTTTCAGGAGAACAAAGAAATATATTCAAACTAGAAGGAGACAAGAGTGAGATTTGAAAAGCTTCAAAAGTGCCTGTAATCCTGCTTTGCAAATTCTTGTTCAGTTTTTGCAAGGTTCTTCCATTTTAGTTGAATTCCCTATGAAGATTTCACATGACATGACCAAGCTTGTGACACAGTGATTCCCAACTCAGTGCCCAACATTATAAAACTGACTAAAAATCACTGGGGAAAAAAAAAAAAAAAAAAAAAAAAAGGAAATGATTTCACAATAACATTAATCATTCTTATTGGTTCTCCCATATATTTTAAGAGGATCACAAAGAGTGCCAAACCTTGAAGGTGAAGGATTAGAGAGAGTGAAAACCTGCTGGCTTTGGAATGAAACACTTCTGATGCTGTATGATCATTCTTACCTCTCCCTGCAACCTTTGGGGAGTCACAGTCTGTCCGTGGAGGATCCCTTATTGAATGGAGCAGTAAGAGCTCTGTGCTACCATTTGTGTCATGTCACTGTCTTCTGGTGGAGGACGCAAGTGAGTCTGAAACCAAAGCAGACACCTAGTGTGAATGAACTGCAAAAAAATCCCAGCATATTACAAAATCTGGAAGACTGGTTAACAGCAGTGTCCTACTCAGAGTATATACACCACAGAAACGGGTTGAGGGAAGAATGTTTCTATATACAACACACTCAGGCTCCCACTATCACTTAATCCCTCTTCCATCTATGCTAAATTCCAGCTGCAGGCTGTACTCGCCTCTGAAGAATCACAGCTAATAGCAAAGTAACAGTCATATCTATTGGCTCTTTCACCATCATTTCACAACAGATATCACATGATTAGGTGCTAAGTGGGACTATTTGCACTTTTGCATATAGCACATGTGATTATGTAATTCTGTGTAATGCCAAAATGGCTATTTAAGTAGCAGCTACACAAAACAGAGATACTGGTGGACAGCACAGAAAATACAATCTTAAATAAAACTATCACAGTGAAAGTACACAAATGCATAAACATGTCTGTGTACTTATGCACCTTCCACAGAATGTTTTCCAAATGTGGACACATTGAGTGTTTTTTCCCAAAAAGACTGAGTTAACGGTTCTAAAGCAAGACTCTGCCTCTCTTTCTCCCCAGAAAAGTTGTGCTTCCTTACAATACAACTTGTGGTTTGACAGATCCTTAAAACCTAATGGATGAAATCCTTTGAGTTTATGATCTCATCTGTCAGCTGCTGCTGATGTTTGTCACCATCTGGCTGGCACTAGATGGCTCTGTCAGTTTTAGGTGAGGTAGCATTGCACGTATTTGAGCACCGAGTTTGCCAGCGGTTTAAAAGCTCTATCTGGACAGGCACTTATGGGTAGCTAAGTGGGAGAGATGTGTGCAGACACACTGCATAGAGTCACCCTCTGTCAAGTTCCTCATATGGAACTGGATGAGTAACTTTCCTTGCCCTACAATAATACACAGGAAGGTACATCCCGTTTACGTTTATTATTTTTCAGAGGAGATACAACCTATTTTCATGGCATAGGAGCAGAGCTTCTATGGACTTTGATTCAGCATACCACAAAGTATCAAGGTTAGTTAGGAATGCTGCTATATTTCAAAATATGTCCCTCTAAGTGTATGGGGTAAGGATAGGAGTTTGCCACCGAGGTGCTCCACAGAGGTCAAAAGAAGATCACCATTTGTTTAATTTAAATAAATCAATTTGTTAAACAAGGAGCTGCTGAGATTATACAGTTAGAGGGGGGAGAGCAAAGAAAGATAATTATTTTTGTTTGCATAAATCATTTTCTTATTACTTGGGGATCAGGGTGGTATTGTTTGGGTTTGAGAAAGGAGGGCAAAAGAAGATAAGTATATCAATTTGCTGATCAGGGTTACATGGGATTTTGCCTTTGGGTTTGGCTAAAGGAAAGAAGATCATTACTTTTATTTAAATAAATCAATTTGTTGTGATCAAGGATCACATGGGGTTGTGCAGTTTGCAAGGAAGGCACAGGAAATTCTCTTATGGATAGTTTGGTGTAGAACAAATATTCAAACAGTCCTCTGATAGAAGGAGAAAGGACCAAAAAAAACTAAACAACAACCAACTTCAGGACCCCAAAGCTATGTTTGGATTTTGTTCTTTTTTAAGATCCCATCTTTGCTATCTTGTGATGGTCTCCATTTTGATTTACACTTTTAACAAACTGACTTACAGATTATGTACATAAAACACATATTTAGATAATGCAGATAGATAAGCAGACAGACAGAAAGACAGCAGCTAATAGGACCTGATCCTGCAAAAGCTCTCATTGCTGTAACTAACGGGAAAGCTGTAATTGCCTTCCCAGGAGGTAGGACCAGTCTTCCACTGAGGAATATTCACTGAAATCAATGGCCATTTTGTGCACAGACACTTTGAGGGCCTGATATTCGTTGCTTCTTTTCTGAGGCGATTAATGAAGCTCTGTGTGTAATTTTAAAGGCTCTTCATGAACTAACTGGAAATCTACAGCACTGAACATCAGCGAACTCATATCCAAAACTAATAGGCTCAGTATTACTGCCAAAAATTGACTAAGCGCTCTTTGTGCCTGCAAATAGGGTTCTGTAGGCAGTATCCTTCTATCTGCCTTCAAGGGATAATCTCCTCTTACAAATAAAACAATTGTTTCATTTGCTCATTGCAATGGTTGAATGAGGCTGCAGAAATGAATGTCACTGGTTTTGAATGTTCCAAAGTCAAACAGGGGAGAACTTGGGGAGTGGGGTTGCATTCAGTTAACATGTATTGCTCTATGCAAAGCTAATTTAAAAATGCATTTTCACAGGTTTGAAGGCAATTCATGCAAACTAATTAGCAAACCATTCTTAGACACATATTATAGATTCATAGAAGGTCTTAGGTTGGAAGGGTCCTCAGGGTCCCCATCCAACCTGGTTCTGAATGTCCCCAGGGATGGGGAATCCACACCTTCTGTGGACAACCTGTTCCCAGTACCTCACCACCCTCTATGTCACCAGTACCACTCAGGTTGGTGTCATCAGCAAACCTGCTGAAGGTATACGCAGTCCCACTGTTTAGGTCATTGACAAAGATGTTAAACACCAGTCCACAAGATGGAACCCTGATCGACACTTGTCACTGGCCTCCCCTTGGACATAGAGCCACTGACCACAACCCTCTGGCTACAACCATCCAACTAACTCTTTATCCAATGGATAGTCCAGCCTTCAAATCCATATTTCTCCAATTTATAGATAAGAATGTGGTGCAGAACCATGTCAAAGGCCTTGTACAAGTCCAAGTTCTTCTCACTATATCAAATAAAAAATAGCCCAAATGTAGCTCTCAAGTAAAATGTCCGTATAAGCAGGAACAAGGTGCAGCATACACTACCTTGGAATAAAAAGAATGAACAATCTAGTTAGCTCTTTAACAAATTAAACAACGTTAGAGTAATTACAGAAAATAGTGGGCCTTAACCATCCCTTGGGTGATTTCAGAGCCAATGGTGCAGTCCAGGGGATGAATTTGCATTTATAACAAGAATGATAAATCTAACTAAACATCTTTATTTTTACAGTACGTTAAAGAAGCATTTTTATTTAGTGCAGTCATATATCTCCACATTATTTTGAAGTATGCTCCTTTATTGCTTTTATGTCTTCAGAATTGCCTGAGGAAAGCATCCTTTTCTCCCTGTGTTTCATTGTTGCTACCCTTGTAGAGCATAACATGCACAAACTTGATTATGATTAATTGAGGGCTCTGGCAAATTATGTTTTTATTCATTTCCATCTAAGTCTTCCATCTGCTCAAGGAAAAAGAAGGAAATTTTACATTTATAAGGACACTTAGGGCTTTGTGAGTAAAACATCAGAACAACATGTTTGGTAGTAATGGCTACAAGTGAAGACAGCCTTTCTTCACTTGCACTCTTACTCTTAGATCATCAACACAATGCATCCCCATCCTACAGGGAAGGCTGACGATAACTAGTCAAACCGCATTTGATCCAAAATCCTCCTGCAGAGCTGGAATTTCAAACTGAATTAAACAAGTTTAGAGTATTGCTCAATTAGATCCTACCACCAAAGAATCACTTAAAGGAGTTAAGTACTAGGTCTGTAAATATAAACACCTGTGTCCTTCGGCACAATGCATGTAACATCAGGCATGCTATTTATAAGAGGCTCTGATGAAGTTCTTACCCAAGGTGATGCAGCTGCATAGACCAGCCCCATTAGGCCTGGTGTACCACATCAGATAAGGCCCTTCCTTCAGGGTTTATGATTCAGCTATACATGCTTGCCATCCCTGGAAATTGGCAAACGAGGTTTCACTTGGCAGTCTGGACTTTGCTTAATAGGATGAATGACAGAAACAAGAAGTCATGTTTAACTTGTATGAATGCAGGGAGGAAAAGGCAGGGCTTCTTCATTTAAAGACAGTCTTGTTCTCCAGCCTTGTTGATGCACAGCATGGAGTGGTGCCGCTGGCTAATGAAAGAGCTAAACTATTTAGAGATCTGCTTCTCCAAGACCAGGGACTTGAAATAACAAAACAAAACAACAACAACAAAAATTTCAGCAAAAAAATACAGACATGTTCTGCCAATTGTAAGCCACATCAGACACAGCTTGTGCCAGATGGCTAGCAAGGATGTTACTTCAGTGCTTCTGCATACAGGTGGACAGAGGGGAGGCTAAGTATCAAAACCAGGTTGTTCGTGGTCCAAGCAAAACAGGGCACATTTACAGGTAGAGATAGAAGCTACAATTCCTTTACAATTACAATTCCAAAGGTTTGCAAATATCCTTGTCATACATGTACTGACAGCAATGCTGTAAAACCTCTCAGCAGTACGCTGAAAGTTATTTTCTCTGGTAGCCTCAAAGTAGATGAAGAAACCACTTTTTCTAACTGACATGGTTTGTGCAGCACAGCCACCTCTGTGGAAAGGTTTTTGGGTCAGGCCTCCTCCAGGATGAGTGAACCAAGTACAGGGCGGCAGATGAAGGCCACAGTCACTGCCAGGTCTACAGGGAACATAACCAGCAGTCTGTACTTAGCAAGGAAGGATGTTCTTTTAAGTCCAAAAGGGTTTCAGTCCCAGCTGAGTTGGCCAAGTCACTTAAGCATTTTGGTTTCTGGGCTCACAAAACAGAGAGGCTGCACTTACCCACTGCAATGACACAGTTGCACTGGAACTGAGAGATGCCCGATGGCTTTACCAAGAAGCAAACACACCTCCAGGCTCAAACAGGACATTAGACAGAAGATGTGGGGAAATAAAGTAATTTGATGACAAAGCTACTGGAATGTGGACTCAGACGCCCCTGGAAATGTTGTCCCAGCTGGCTCAGGGTGCAACACAAGCATCTCGCTGCTGCAGTCCCCATTCCCTTGCACGTGGTGCACACACAAGGGCACAGGGGTTCATCCAGTCAGTGTGTGAAGCTCTGCATGAAGCCTCTTTAATTGGGCTTTGTGTGCATGTGTGAATATCATCCTGGTACTTACAGGGTACTCGGGGAAACATAAGAATGGCAGCACAGCAGAAACAGAAAATGTATTATCATTCAAATAATACATTTGATACCCACCATCCCCCTTTTTATTTGTGATTGTATGTGAAATTAATTTCTGAAGAGTTTAGCTAATAATTAGTGGTGACAAGATGCTGTCAGTCCCTCTAGAAAACAGGAAATGGTTGTGGCTGACAGTGGGTCACGTGAGTGCTCCACTGCTCTGAGTTAATAAATATTAATCTCTGTGTCTTTTAGGAGTATTGTGCAATATCTGTGATTTGACATGGGAAATGATCAGTACATGCCAAAACTATTCCTGTTATATAAAAAGGCAAATTTTCCTTATTTACATTCAAGATGATATTTTTCAAATTAAAATGAATAGACACAATTAAAATGAATAGATTAGATCTTCTCTTACACAAATCTATGCAGGATGCTATTTAGGGTGTGCCTTTTCCCCTAACAACAAATTCTTCCAACATCAGATAAAACAGATTTATCATCATACTCCTATTTTATCTTCTAACTTTCACTCAGTGGGAAAGCATAAAAGAGACAGGTGATCCTCCAGAAAAAAAAATCTGCAGAAAATGGATTTAAATCAAGGCAAAAAACCCACAAGATTGCTTGGGAGTTGCCAACTTTGCCAAAGATTTTGCCTTGAGCAAACTATTTTCCTTTTCTGTGCCTCAGTTTCCCAGCTGGAAAGCAGAAGGTGAAGGAAGGTATCACAGTGCTTTCCCTTCCTCTTTCTATCTTGTCTGCTCCCCCTGCAAGCTCTCTGCACAAGCCTCATTATGCTTATAGCAGATGGGGGCTCCAAACTCAGCTGGAGCCTTCAGGCATTGCTATAGTATAAATAACAGTAATGATGATAGAGTGTTAAAACAGACAGAACGTGCTCTTTGTTCTCTGAGATGGGATTCAAACTGTGGCTGGACTCTTATTTAACACTACCAGCCAGTTTATTTATGAGAGGATTTATCAGAAGTGGTCCAGTTTAATTTTCTCTAATTCACACTGCATGAAAAATGGCAACTGTCTGATTTTAATCTATAACCTGACGATAGGGCTTCCCAGAACTAACAAAAATACCATATTCGAGGTATCCAACAGCACAGGTTGATTATGCCTGCTGCCTCACACCTCTGCTCCGTCCCGTCTCTGCCTCATCTCTTCCAGTAGGATCTGCGAAGGCCAGAACCACTGAAACAGCACATCAATTATTAATGGTAATTAAAAAATCTCAGGCATTCAGGTTCCTTCCTGGGCATGCTGACTCACAGAAAGAGTTAATCTTCTGTTCCTACACAAGTCTTTTTATTTTTTAACCAAGTGGATCTGTGTTTGTTAAACTAGATCTGTGTTTGTTAAGCTGGCTTCTTCCTAAGGAGGAAGGAGGAGGGAGAGATGGTGAAAAAATGCTGTCATTTTCAAATGGAACAAATGCATGAAGTTAAATCCAAATGTGCATTGACAAGCTCACAGATTATCGTGCGGTGAAAAATAATAATATAAAAAACATGGAATCTACAAACCAAAGAAAACCAAAGAAAGATTCAAAAGCAGGGCAATCAATACCACCCTGAGATCAACAGGAAATGCTAAGAATAACTGTATATCATGTGTGGCTTCAAATTTATAACCGGGACATATAATCCCATTGTAAGAAGAGAGTCAAGTTCAAGAACTTAGCCTCTACAGTAAAGCTCTCATTTTAACTAAAGAAGCTGAGGTCGACGGCCTCTCAAATGAAACAGATAACGCAACATAGGGTTCTTGTCAGAAACAAATGTTATGTCTCTCCCTACTGAAAAGCTTAAAGATATTATCAGCAAAAGCCTAGTTGGGCCTGAAATGGGTCCCAGAGAAGTAATATTAACCAGGCTCCTGGCAGATCATTTATTTATCTCAAGCTAAATTCAATAAAGAGAGCCATATATAAGTGAGGGAAAATAATGCAGCTGCTAGTAATTTATCATTGGATGGAAAGTCATTGTTATCCTTATCTCTCCAATGATGTTCTATTTCCAACTGGTAATGAATTATGGGGCTTGCCACATCTTTACTATGTGACAGGTCAACACTACCTCATGGGTACTGTACTGTATTTATGCAATCAATAGGGAGTTTGCACAGAAAATATTGGCAACCATTTTGTGAGTGACCTGGAGCAGTACGGATCAGACCTTATGATCGTTGCTGGTGGTCAGTGGCCATAACAGCATTTCTGTAAGCCTTTAAAACAAAGGCTTATCTGACTGCTTTAGAAGTATTTTTTCACTCTGCTCTCTGTGAAGCCGTGCATGTAAAGTGAGCCACTGGACTGTTAATTGTAAAACATTCTGTTCACTTAAGATGGCTCAGTCACTAAAGAGATCTTTTCTGTTCTTTTGTTGCACTTATCAGAAGGATTTATGAAATCAAACTTCAGTACAGACTTCTCAAAAATTCTTTGTGGCACAGCAAAGGCACAAGGAGCAGAGGTCTGGCCAGGCTGCTGCTAAGATATAAGGGCAGGCTAACAAGCAGTGCTGGGTGCCCCACAGCTCACCAATTCCCAGCAGTTTTGAGGGAGTGATGCAATTCAACACTGTGTTTGCCTTCCCCAAGTCAGCTGTGAGGGACCCTGCAAGAAGAGCAGTGGAAAACAGAGCTACCTGATGGATGGCTCCAGGAGGAACATCCCCAACGCTGGCACACCTTGCAAGGACACTGCTTCTGAAAGAGTCCCCCCCTGGCTCTGCTCTTCTCTAGTTCTCTGCATTAAGAAGTTGGTTTTCATTACACAAAATAAGATACTGTGTGATCTGAAAAGTTTGGTTTTATACTAAAAAATGAGAAACACACTTTCTGAGTTCTACATGAGTTTGAAAGGTGAGATAGTTTCCCCTTGAGCCGCCTTCTCCACTGAGAAACGAGAGATAATCCATTCGTGACCTCAAGAGATGAACAACCCAGAAAACCCCATTTGGCTACAATTTTTTTTTTTTTTTGTTAAAATTTCTAAAAATAGAAAAACACAGCTCCTCCAAAGCATGGCAGGAAGGTGTTTTGAAAACCAAAGGGAATGAGAAGAGAAGCAGCAGCCACGTTGATGGGAAAAGTTCTCACAACCAGTAACTTAGTGATTTGAAGCCATGCAGTGGGATGTCCAGGGTAGTGGGGTCACCGAGACTGATCTCACCAACATTTCTAAAAGAGCACAACAGGACAGGATCGTCCCTGTGACACATCCAGTTGGGGCAACAAGAGGAAAAGTAAAGCTGTCGTTTCCCATTGTTATGGGAAAAGGAAATTGGGATGCACTGGCCAGCTACAGTTCACTTAAATAATGAATTAGGTCACCTAAGTGATATTAGGTAAAGTGGCTCAGATTAACTCAGATGAGAAACAAAGGTGAAGAGCTCTGGCCATTGTTATGTACCAGGCGTGCTTCCTGGTTGCAGAGATACAGCGCGCCTGCTGGCATGCAGGCATGTGCAAATGCGCCTCTTTGGCTCTGCATGCTTAGGAAAGTCTTAGTAATGGAAAAACAAGGGTGTTGGAGGTGAAGCCTGAAGTCCTTTGGCAGAGCAGCGTGTGCAAGAGTTTGACCAGAGCCTGCTGGCTCGTGCGCTGGCCCAGCCTGTGCTGTCGGCCTGTCAGCTCTGCCAGCGCTAACACTCATTCACAAAGATTCAGAAAGTCAATGAGAGCATTTCCATATCCTGGAATAAATAACGTCGCTTTCCCATATACCGACAGGGATATAAATTCCATATGGTTTGGCTACACAAGGAGGGGTCTTTCCCAGCTCACATTAACACATGAAAACATGATAGTTTCCTATCAAGAAACTCAAGGGGTCATCCAGCTGATGCCCTTTCTTTTAATTGCTGAGAAAGTGTAATGGATTTTTACAATTTAAACCAGTAATGTAAATAGCGAAAAAATAAAAAATCTAGGTGTCATATCTCATGTAAACCGAAATAATCCAGAGAAATAAACTCCCAGAAATCAACTATTGATTTCTGAGTCTATCAGAGCCAGCAAGGAGTCTGCTACTCATCAGATACTCTTTCTCATATAGTTTTAAACACACTGTCAGAATCGTGTACAGTTTCTAGCTCCCAGGACTTTGACTTACATACCAATCACTCAATTCACTTTTTAATTTCCATTGTTTGGAGTCCTATCCTAATAAATAAATAAATAAATAAATAAATAAATAAATAAATAAATAAAAATTAAAGAAAAAAAAACAACAAAACCTAAAATATTGACTTTAAACTACTTAGGTTTACAGAGGTACACTCCGGTAAGAATGATGTATGTGTTTAATAATATGTTCCCTGGCTAATAAAATACTAGATTATTTTTGGACTACAGAATTTAAATGGAAGGAAGTTTAACCATTAGGAACCTGTTTACTATTACCAAGGGAATGACTAGTTGGCAGGTCAATAGCTATCAGCAGAAATAAAGAACCACAGCAGCCACCTGTGCTTACAGCTTGTCGCTGTTAGGAAAAAAATAAATGAAAGAGCAAAAACAAAGAAGTAAAGCTATGGCATAATGATTTTTTCAGGTTAGGAAAAAAACAAAGAGAAGACACTGCTCTGGGACTACTGGTTTCAGTTTAGTAGAAATGATAGCCAGCTCTTCCGTGCTGTTTAAGATAAAATAGGCAGCAAATACCTCTGTGAAACTTTTTCTCTAGATGAAGAGTTGAATCTGAAACACACTGCAATATCTCAGACAGGTTCTTTGCGGCATGGGTATTAGTTGTAAAAGGAAGTGTGCATGCAGGGAAGTTTCCCCTTCCTATGTGAATAGTCCCACCATGTAGCCAGTTGGAGACTGGCCACCGAGAGTTGAAAAGGCCAGAAGACACCTGCTTCAAGAGCATCCTTCCTCTCTACCAGATGGAAATATTTGGAGCCTTGAGAAAGTTCTCACTTATTGTCATTTGAATGGGTCAGAGATAATCACATCTGCAGAAGAGCTGCACTGTGTCCCCCGGGCCAACAGACACTGGGCTGAATCATAGTTCCACTGGTGTCAATGGGACTTCTTTTGTGAAACTTGAGGATAAGGCTATCTATTGCCAGCAGTGAACATTTTGAGAGGCAGTGAAATCTTGCTCCTACCCAAGACAAACTTCAGTCCTGAAATTAAATGCAAAGGAGAGGTTTGGTTTTGGTATTTTTTTTCCTCTGATTTTTTATTTCCACATGAAGAGGATTTTTCTCTCCTTTACCAGTCAGTTGTGGTAAACACACTTTTTACTGTGTATATATACGTGTTTGTATGCACTGTGTTGACTTTAAATTTCATTAAAAATGAATTAGCATCATTTGTTGATTCAGATATTCTGTACTATAATCATAGCCATCAACTGTATTAGTAAGTGAAAGCATGGTAATGGCAAGTACCCTACATAATGTGTACAACATTGTTTACTAAAAACACAGATGATAGTACCAATATCACCTAATACTGAAATATTCAATATCTAGGTGATAAGATGAAACTGCAGAGGAACTGATTTATTTCATTTATTTCTTGCCAATGAAACTCAAAGAAACTTGAAGTGCTGAAATTTGGACAGTTTCAAGAAGTTGCACTTTTCAGAAAGGAACAATTCTTCACTTAGTAAAAACCAGAGTCAGAAAGCAGAGAACAGGCTTATACTTCCCAAAGTCATTATGATTGATCCAGTCAAAATGAGGCCTGTGGACGGGGTTTTTTCCAGATAATTCTCTATAATCACAAATTTTCTATGATTTTGCATGTCATACAGTGCAGAACACTCCCGTGCTCCCACCCACCTCCTGGTGTCAGCTCCTAGAGGTCTGTTGAAGTCAAATGGCACTTGGCCAGGTTTATACCAGTTATCCCACCTACAAGTTAGTGGTTTAGCAGCTGTTACAGATATTAATGGCAAATCAATTGCTATTGATACAATCATTGTCCTGATCCATAAGCAAAACCTTAAATAAATGGACAAATACTAACTTATGCTCCAGGGGATGAGGACTTTTTCAGCACACTTGTTAGTACAAGCTTCCCTTTGAACTTCGATAAGACACAGAAGAAAAAAAGAAGGAAAAGATCAAGGAAAATGGTCACTGCTATGGACAACCTGCATTTCACCATCCCAGGTTCTTAACTTTGACTGTCCAATGCTGCCCATTTTTGGTGCCCTGCTCCCTGTTTGCATAGATGAAAGATGACCGCAATGCCAGCTTGCTCTCATGGCTCAGAGCCAGCAAATGGCCAAGGAGCCCTTCATTATGTGAGCCAAAGAACACTTCTACAATAGTCTAAATTAATAGGCAAGGCAAAGTGTCATGTTACCTGAAGCTTGCCACTTGCCAAAATGCTATTGCTAATGAGTAAGCAAAGGCTGAGAGCACTGCTCTGCAGCATGGTGCCATGTGCTCCTGTACTGAGCAAACAAGTGCACGGCAAGGCATGAAATCTGCATCCTGGGGCCTCATTTCTCAACAAAGAAATGAGAGCAATGGCTTCAGCAAACTTTCAGAAGAATAAGCTCACAAGCTTTGACCACTGCAGTCCCAGGGAACTGCACAGATCTAACTAACAGAGGTTGACTGCAGCACAACCAATGTAGCTCCAAGATGCCTTTTCAGCTTGCACAATCTACATCTTTATTGTTTAGTGTTGGCTTGCTAAACAGCATTAATATCTTTCAACCTCACCATTTCCCAGGTTGAGGCCTCCAAGAATGAAAAGAAATACTTCAAGTGCCAAAAAGCTACGTCATTGCATAGCATATAGGAACTTCATTGCAAATACTTAGAAGAAAAAAAAAAATCCTGCAGTGTGCATTATTTTAATGCACAATTTCTTAAATTCTGAAAACATTTGTGTGCTGATTTGTAAACAAAACATCTCAACATTTGCAGTCCTTAGTTCTGCCTGAGGTAATATGGGAACTGTGGAGAGAGACAACATTAGATTTTGCTTCCTCTTCCCATAGGGCTCAGGTTCTGTAAGCCAGGTAGTTGATCCATAGAAACAAGCCACAGTCAGTAGTAAACTATCCAGGACAAACTCCTTATCACAGGAGTCTTTAAATCAAGGTCAAACGTAGTGCTAAACTATGGGCTCTAGCTCTACCACAATGCTGGGATCACCAACTGAAATCCTCTGGAATCAGCCAAGATGATTAAAATGATTCCCGCTGGCATAAAAATCTGTAATATAGGTGGAACAGAAACTAGGGGTGAAATTTGTCCAAATGCAAAGCCCTGTGATAAAACTTTGAATAGAATTCCAGCCAAAGTGCTTAGAAAGTTCTGGCCCACCCTGCATCCAGTGAAATTTTTAGGGAAAACCCCCTGAACTACAGATGGAGCAGAACTGCTATATCAAGTCTGATTAAGGTTTTGTTTTGCATATGTGAGAGGAAATAAAAAGCATTGCCTTCTGCCCCAGGGTCGCTGCTGGAAGAGAAAGACCAGCTGGGACCTCTGGTGGAATGCAGAGGAAGCTTAACCTTTATCTGCCTGCTCTCCTTGGTATTTGGTGGAGGAGCACTTAAAACATGCATCTCCAAGGGAAAAAAAACCTCGAAGGAGGCTCTTTTGACCTAGCAGCAGGTTTCAGAAGGGCTGCAGCCAGCAGTGGAACTGCTGCATGTCCTCTGGGCTCCACCAGGCCCTGGTGAGTAAGGCAAAGGCGCCAGCGTAGGACGCGCACGTCAGATGTGGGATGTGAGAAACTGGTCTGGGAGCCCAGCAACTTCTCTGCTTCAGTAATGTCTATTGTAGAATAAGATTTATCGAGGGAAATGCTGACTCCACAACACACTAACAGAAATAGTTTGTTGAAGGGCAAAACACATGCAACTGTGGTTTGGGAAGCACATGGTTTTAGCAATCCTCATTTGGCCAAATCATATTTTTGGCTCCAAGAATGGGCAGGTGTCCTCTGCTGCTTCTTCACCAGTACACAGCACCAGGTAAGTGGGCAGAAAGCAGCCACAAACTGCACAGGGGTGTTAGCAAACACATAGATCCCCCCACAAAGGGATTATACCGCTCTTCCCTGTAGTCTGGAATGCACATTATGTTACCAAACAAAGGAAATTATGCAAAGATAGCCCCAGAGGCAGAATAACCATGATCCGCTCATACTTGTGAATACTGGGCAAATATTTACTAGCCACAACTAATTACCTGTCTCTGCTCATTTTGTTAAATGATCAAAGTAATCCATCCACTCACTGCGTGTGAATGTGACTATTTCTACAAAATCACATCCATTTAGTAGTGCTGCAGGCCCAGATCCTGCAGTGTATATCACTATTCACATATAAGTGATCTTATTGAGGGAATTGCTTCTAATCACTTAGTAAACACCAGGACTGCAGGATGCAGCTCGACTCCTGCAATATTAAGGTGAGAAGGATGTATAGGAGAGCAAGGGTAGGATCAATTGTTCTTAGGTTTCTTCTCTTGCTCATCAGCCCACCTGACACACATGAAATATTTGTGAAATCAATTTCAGAATGACCAGACAAAGCACAGGAAGTACCACAGTCAGTTCATCAGCTGGCTCTTCCAGGAACACTTCAGGAATTAGGATGGGAGCACATTACTCCCTTTCCCACTGGATAACTGCAGTGCATACAACAGTAACCCTTGTTCTCAGAGATGCTACCTTGCACACTGCCTCACTCACTCGATGAAATGAACATCGTTTGCCCCCTTTCAGCAGCTGCTGTGCAGACCATTCTAAAAGCTTAAACTTTCTTTTTCTCCCAGTTTCCTCAGCACTGTGCAGTATTTTGTGTCAGCACTCACTCATGCTGAGGTCCTTCCAAATAAGTTCTCTTGAATCCATTACTCTCATACAATGGCATTTACCCCTTCAGAGCGTGTCAAGTCAGTTCACCTCCTGCACAGTGCAGCAAGAACTGGAGACCTCATTTCTGAGTTTGGCTGTCTGCAATGAGAACTGTGCTCTCAGCTCACCTGGAGCAACAAGGACATCAACAAGGCCTGATTCTTGGGCCACTCCTCAGGTACTTTTCTCCTGCCCAAAACAGGTTTTGGAGGCAGACATTCCCATCAAAGGCTGTCCAGTCTGTGTTTGCTTCGAGTATGCAGCACTTTCAAAGCCCATGGTTTCCCTCTCCTAAGGAGAGCTCCACATATGCTCTCCTGGCACAAAAAACAGGACAGCTTTGCAATAAAGGTACAGAACAGGGTTCACTGCGATTTTTTGATAAAGTGCATACAAAAGGAACTCTACTTATTTATTTATGAAGTTTCCCTTTATTTCAGGAATTGTTTGTTGCTCTATTTGATCACAGTGCTTTGCAAGCTCCTAATACTTTAGCATAATGTTCTTGCCTTCATTTGTAATCACTCTTTATTCGGTGTGGAAGATGGATTTTTCCAATTTTGTGCTATTATATACCTTAGCGTGGAAAGGATTAGATGGGTTTTTCTTTTTCCTTTTAGTCTTTATTTAACTGCTTGTGCGCTTCAGGGATTTATATCCCAGTAGGTCTAATTCCAGGATTATAGGTATCTAGATATCCAGTAAATCATTTAGCAGCATATAGGCTTAAGGCAACTCCAAATAACCCCTCCAGCTAGCTCTCCAAGTTAGCTACAAGTACTAGATTTGCATGAGAGTTATAAAGTAATGTAGAATCACCAATTTAGAGTCTGAATCCACTTCCTCCGAAGTCACTCATAAAATTTATACCCACTTCAGTGCAAATATGGCAAGGCCTTCAAGTCCTATTGTTTTAGAAGCTTTCCTTCTTCCTAGTCAAATACTAATCAAAGTCTCCTCCTCCTCAGATTTAGGGTTCAGCTCTCATTCACATAATGTGATATGTTTATTTAGATAAATACTGTCAGGTTGAGTTGACCTGAAATTTAGATTTATTAAAAATTAAATAAAATGAGTAACAGAAAGTGTTCTGTACTTGTTTTTCTAAATTCCAGTGAAAGCAGCTTCTTGGTTTGGACTTCAGTTTTCCTTGGCATCATCTACAGCCTGAACATTGCTGCACTGTGCTCATACGTGAAAACAAATAGAGGACAGACAAAAGTGAAATTAAGTTCCAGGTTTTTTTTCTTGTTTCAGCTTAGTGAAAAGTAAACATGTGGTGCTAAACATCAAAAGCTAATTTGGTTTCCGAGGATCTATTATTCAGAATAAGCAGAAGGAAGACTCACAGAAAAGATGAGGAAATCAGTGCTTTTAACTGTGTCTTTTAACTTGCTCGTATCCCTTTAAACATGGCAAAGGGAGTGAGAAAGACTGCCCTGGCAGAGTGCTAAGCAAAACTATGATCTGTGCCAGTTCTCACCAGGCGTGCCTGCAGATTTGTCATTCTGTGCTTTGGGTTAGGTATTGTTCCACTGGCAACTACACCAGAAACTCTGGAGAGGTACAGGTGTTTCAAGGTCAGCTTTCTGGTTTGGTTTGAGACGTGTGAGGATGTTAAGTACATGACTAAAGATACTTGCAGCATTGGCTGATACTCGTTGACATGTGAGAGAAGGTGCACTGTACCTGACCATCTTCTTGCAGCACAGATCATGGAACAAGAGGCTGCTAAGGAGAGAAACAACAGCATGGCCCTCACCACACAAGAGGAAAGACCCTGGTTCTCCAGCAGGCCCTGGGGGAAGCCAGGACTGCATCTGGGGCGCGGTAAGGTGATAAACCAGAGCACCCCTCCCACCCCTAGGGTAAGTGCTTGTTTCAGCTCTCTTTATATTGGGTGTGTCAGAGGTGTGGGCCTAGAGGAACTGCCATAGCCAGAATTAATACGTGTTCTTCTGCAACACAGAAATGAAAAGTCCTTTCTAGACAGAGGCTTTTCACCTCCATGAGTGTCAACACAGAGTTCATTTGAGGTGAATTCTGTGGTGAGGAGAAAGGTAAGGTTAGGTGAGAAGCCTTCCCATCAAAGCAAACTTGACGGAAGGCCAGGACTGCAGGGCTGGATTAGGACTGGGCACATCCCTCCACACAGGGCTGTGAGTAAGCTGCATCAGCGCAAGCAGCCATGGAGCTGTGGGAGCGCACCTTGCGTTTGCAGTTCCCTTCCTCACAGAGGATAGGAAGGGGAGATTACTAATATTAGTAGTTTGCTAATTTTTGGTGCACCAACTACCCTAGAATCAGAGAATCATTAAGGTTGGAAAAGACCACGAAGATCATCTAATTCAACCACGGAAGCCATCACCATCACGCCCATTAAGCCATCCTGTGCCCTGGCTCAGGGTGAGCAGTCACAGCTCCGCCTCCAGCAATGTCTATCCTGCACAGAGTGGGTAATCATGCAGGCAGACCTGGTCATTATTACATGATCCTGGTAACCAGCAAAGGGGACAATGGAGAGTTCAGTACATTTTTCTGCCTCCCATGCAAGGGAGAAATGAAGTTATCACGTAACCTTCCTTTTCTGACCACTCAAGCTTCTTGCAAATCATTCCCGACCTGTGGCGATAGCATGTTCAGTTCAATCCTTTTAAACTGGCTTGAGAGAGCTGATCTAGAAATGAACAAACACTGAATATGGAGAAATAATGCACTCCCTTGGTGCCACATCATCCTGGTCTATCAACCATAACATTCCATGTTCGTGTTGGCCTTGTCAACAGATCTGCCTCAAAGGCTGTGCAGGATCAGCAGGCTGCAGATTCAGAAACAGGCAACATCTAAATTCACCGCCAATTCAGTCACATCTCTGCCTGAATATGATAGATAAGGATTTCAGGAAGGCATGTCAAAGATAAAAAGAAAGCTACCCTTTGCTCTTGTTTAATTTCCCTTCCAATTTCCTAAAAGGTCTGTTGCAGGAATGACTGTCACCAGAAAGATACAGGGCCCAATTTACAGCCATAGTACAGAAGTGCAATAAGCAGTTGCAGTCTATAATTTTCAAGTAACACCACATTTATGAAAACTGCAACAATCCCTTTTTGCTGTGATTTGTGGACTCGGATGCCAGAAAAGCCAATTCCTCTCTTGTAGCAAAAAGCAAGAAGAGAGAAAGTGAGAGGAAGATGAAGAAAAACAAACTGGCTGCTGCCTCAGCACACAGACTGCAAAATAAATAAAAAACAGTCTTAAAAAGTGTTAATAAAATATCCGCTAAGAGTAGAAGGGAAGATTAGATCTGACAAGTTGGCCATAGGGCCTTCTTCAGGCTCTTCCTGTTAGAACTGCGACAAGATGACAAGTTGAAAAATTGAACTGTGTTGACGTGGCCTGCATTTTCATAAATTTCCTACTCCTTTTTTTATATTAATAAAAAAAAAATCTATAAAATAATAAGGATAGAATTCAACCTTAGGCCTGTAATACTCTGCAGTTCTCCTAAGCATCTTGTACCAAGCGTTGGAACAAATGTAAGAGTAAATGAAAGACCTGTAACAGATAATGCGTTGTATTTACTAAATAATCAGCTGCAATTTTTTTCTCCAAGGATCCTATTTGAGTGGAATGACTTCAGCATGAGTTGGATGAGGTCCCAGATCATCCTGTAATATTTAGGGAGAGCAGCATTTCTACCATAAGAATGATCCAGAAAATAAAGTGATTACAGCGCATTATCTTCTGCTTTTTTTTCAAAATCCTACCAAAATCAGCAGAAGAACATTAATTAGGTCTAATTCTAAAAGCCACTTAAATTCTTTCTAAATAAGGATAAAAATTCTGGGATTTGGGAAACATTCATGAAAAAAGTAGGAATACTGTTATAAATGGCTGAAGCAAGAGTTTACTTCCCTTATATCCACAAGGAATCAAACCCAGAGTTCTATGTTATCACTATTTAGCTCTGTCTGTGCTTCAGGCAACTTCCAAGTTTAAAATCTGAACTGTCTCCTTTTTTTCCTCAAAGAATCAGCCTCATAATTAAATAAATAAGAACAATACTTTTAGTTTTGCTGTCTGGGAATTTGTTTCCCAATCCATCTTTGGGATGGGACTCCCAACCCAACTCGAAGTTTTTCTCCGAATTGCTAATACTAAGTAAATGTAACATGAGAGATTTTCCTGTTACATCACTTTATTTTTATCATCATCATGATTATGGCAATCTTTTCTTTGTCATTTTCATCATTGCCTCACCAACATGCAGAGCTGCATGGCACACAGTCTGCTTTCACATCTCAAATGAGCACAGCTGTGCAGAGATTAAAGGTGCAACAAAGAGTTTATCAGAAGTGCATCTAGTATTGTTTCTAATCAGTGAACTGAACAACACCAAGTACAAAGGCTGGCAGGTTACAGAGGTGTACCTCACACAGTGAGTTCAGTAATAAGCATGCTTCAGAAGGAGAGAATGAGCTTTTATCAGCTTCAGTCATGCATTCAGTTGTGTTGCTGTCTTGAGGGGCACTGCACCTTCTTTGAGGGGTTGCAGAACAAGCAAATCTTGATCCCCAAGCACAGATGATGTCCAGACAGACAGCAAACATTTGTCTTACACAAAGGAGGTATTCTCACTGCTGTGACATTAGAGATGTCAAGGGGCAGGCCAGCAGCAAGCTTAGGCAGCACGGCATCAGCAAGAGACCAGACAACACCAGGACAGTGAAAGCTCTCTTGCTCACTGGTTGTAGTCATCTTCTTGCCCAAACAGCAGGTGGGACTCATAATGAAAGACGTTATGTAAGAGCAGAAAGTTTGATTCACCAAGCTGCCACACTGGCAGCACATTTACACAACTTCTCCACCCAAAATCAGGAGGTTTAACTGTAGGGATAATTGCACCCCTTTGGCAAGGGCGGTAGAGTACATTTAAAAGGGCAATCAGAGGAAAAGGGAAAGGAACACCATTTTGAATAATTGGAGCAAAGAGGTTAATACATATCTCAGTGTCACAGCAGAGACTGGCCAAGGTAATATGCACTTGTTCTTATCAGAATTGTATTTATCAAAGTAAACTATGTTTGAGCTAAAAGGGAACACATAAATCTTCTCTCATTGTCGTCTTGAAACTTACAGCAGCTGTTAATTATATTATAGATCTTCCAGAAGGATGTACAGTAATTAACAGTTTCAGCCATGTTATTAGACTTACAGATATATTTTGCATTTTGTAAGCCTGATAGGAGCAAAGGGTCACACAAAAATGGTGTAAATCAGCACAGAATCAAGAAACCAAATGGGAGTCCCCAACTGTACTGGATGAGCTCTGATTTGCACTGGATGAAGACATAACCTTTAAGATGTTCACTGGCTGAACTCTCATTTTGGCTCACTCACTTAAGCTACAAGTCACTTCAGGCTTTTCCATGTTGCAAGTTATCATCAGGGTCTGACCTGGCCCCTCTCAGTATGTTGGAATTGGTGACAGCTTATGTTCTTTACGTCTTATAATCTATCAGAAATAAAAATTATGTTGTTATCCTTAAAGCTGGAGTACGTTCAATGCCTCTGGAGTTCTCATGAGATCCTTGATACTGCATCCACCTGTGGATGAATTTGTCAATTATATAAAGAGGTAAAAATAAAATTTAGCTAACTAACCAGGGTGTGGTTATGCTAACCACTTTCTCCATGTAGCACAGCTGAAGATAAAAAGTGCTACAGGGCATAAATGTAAGTATTGTTTATATGTAAGTGTATACATGGGAAAAACAACTTGTATTACTAATTTGTTCTATTTGTCTGGTTTTCATATCAACTGACAACCAGACGAATACAGTACTGAGTGAAATCAGTACTGTGCTGAGTACTGAGTGAAGGTCTTGAACCAAAAGGAAGTATGTGGGCAAAAGACCAAAGGGCTGGCAAGGTGGAGTTTTCAAAAGCATTACGTGACTTATGAGCTGAACTTCCCATATGAAGCTTTGTTCTGATAGCGTGCTCTTAAGTCTTGCATACAAAAACATAGAGGCACTAATATGCGGGGGCTGTTCTGAAAGCAATAGCTCCTATCTTATTCTGTTGATCCATGACGTCAGAGGCAGATGGTGGTGGTATGGCAGTAGATGTTGAACCCTCCCACCAATACTGCATTCCATTTTGTTGCCATGTGACAGATGGCAGCAGAGGGAGAGTCTGACAAAATGGCATCTGACATGGAAGTGCGTATGAAGCAAAGATGTGTCACTGAATTCTTCCATGCAGAAAAAAAATGCACCCATTGCCACTTGCTGAAACCAAACACTGGATATGAGCAAAGTGAGTGGTGGGTGCTGTGTTTCAGCAGTGGCAACAGCAACAGTGGATCACCTCTGCTGGTGCAGATTTTTATGAGTGCAGCATGCAGCTCTTGTTCATTCAGGGCAAAAATGCAAAGCCAGTGGTGTTGACCATGTTGAAAAATTGTGTTTTGTAGGTGAGAATTTGCTTTGTCAAACAGTATCTTTGCTCTCTTTGGGTGTGTTGTTTCCATGGAAATTAATAGGAGGCATTACTTTTGGAGCGACCTACATATATTCTCTCAGAAGCAAACTTTCTTATATATTACAAACCCATATGGAATGATTGTTCAGATCTCTGATTCTTCAAGAAGGTGTTAGAAATTCAACAATGCCTAAAAGAGTAGAGAAGCGATTAATATATTCTGTAAGGCCAGCTGGGGCATTGAAATATCATAATCTCTTCCCACCTCAACAACAGCCTTACAATCTTAACAGTAAGATAGAAGTACGTACTTTTTTGTGAGTTATGATTTGAAAAACATTACTGGATAGGTTTGATGTGAGCACAAAGCTGTAATTTCAATGAGAATAAGCCATGAAGGTCTTCTGCTGCTTCAGTGTCTACCCTTGCAAAGCGATGCGTTTCCTCTATTCTCATTGTGATTAAGAGTTAAAATAAAAGTGGAAAACTTTCTTCTGTGCCCAGCTGGACGGGTAAGGTTTAATGTGAGACATCCTCCATGGGAAAAGAATCTAGAGTTTCAAGATTAATATCCAATTTCCAGGCTTTTACACTACTCGGCAATCACTCAAATCTAACAGTGAAGCAAGGAAAAGATTAAAAAGCCAAAGGCCACAAACCTGTTTAGACTTGTATAGTGGGTTCAAAGTTTCCTCTCAGATCTCGAGCTATAGTTTTCAGATATCACAGAAGTACAAAACCTAGACAGTCCCACAGATAAGTTCCTATTTACTCTAGATGAACTGAAGAAATATAACGAATCACACTTTGGACCTTGTTCTTAGCTATAACTAATAACTGGTTATTTTGGTCACTCGCTGAGAAGTGACTTTCAGAAGCGTTTAGGAGTAAAGTGAGCTCCAAAAAAGGGAAGCTGTTGCTACTGGAGAGAAGGATGGTGGGAAAATACTTGTGGACCCTTGCCAAAGTGGGAATGCATTACAGTCCCTGCAACTGCTGATAGTCCTGTTGCTGAAAACTTACTTGGAATCCCACTGACTTTGGAGACAGCAGGCAGGAATGCTGGCAAACAAAAGTATACATGTGAAACAAAGCAGAGGGAAGAATGAAGCAATAATGCTTCCTTACTTACCTACATTTGCCATCTACAGTCCTCTGGTTACTACACTGCCTTGTCATAGGTTTTAGTTCTGCTAATCAATGTGAACCAGAGCCTTCTGCTCAGCATGCGATCTGGGAATGCTAATAAGAATCTTTCCTCTCTTTCCAACCACCTTACAAGAACAGATATGGCCCATTTTGATGAGAGCAAGCCATTTAACTGTTCCTTCACATAATGCACAGCAGAAATCTATCTTACCATTCTACAACTGAAGGTACTGAGTCTAATGAAGAATGCATGAAGAAGGGAGGAGAATATAACCAGTACTTATTATGTTCCAATAGCAACATTAGTTATATGGCTGCTACTCCCACATACCAGGTACTGAACAGAGGTCGGGGTCTGTTACTACACTCCAGAGCACGGTCTGAACAGACAAGAACTAGCAGGAAAGGGGACAGAAGACAAAGAAGTTAAAATCAGCAATTTTAAAAATCAACTTCATCCTCGAATGGCAAAATGTAGACTTTTTCCTTTTAGAAGTTATCTGATGTCCTCAGATGATCTGCTGAAATCCTACTTTGCAGGTTTACCAAGATCTAGGCTATGGCACCTTTTGTCAAATTACTTTTCCCTTGTCAGCAAGCCTTTTCCTACAAAAGAGAACTACACTAACCTTGTTGATAGCTAAGAAAACCCAGATGCTTTCAGCATATATGAAAGAATCTTATATTGGAAGACAAATATCTGTCCTTTGCAGTGAGGTTCACAGGAACTCATCTCTTGGCAGCTGATAAACAGTTGTCACAGCTGGGCAGGCTCAAATTCTGAAAAATATCCATGGAGCTTGAATACGATGACTCTAAGGTCATCAAGAAACCGGTTCAAAACAGGAAACAACTCTAACCCCATGGATTATAAAGACTCCATATAACTGTAACAGGTGCTTACAGTAAATTCCATTATAAGGAACCTCCGCCAATAGCTAGAGCCGTCAGCTCTTAAAGATGGGGTGTATCACTCGATCCATGGCATCAAGGGCATGTTTTAAATAACAAATCAAGATGAGCAAACTGAAGGAAGGAGAGGAAGAACGACAAGTTGTCCATTATTTTAGCAGGGTCTCATCTTTTTATAGCATTTTAACATAAAGTCAGATTTTATTCTGTTGAGTCCCACTGCACCATCTTGGAAGAAACAGCTGTTATCAGTTCTACAGGTTGGTATTTCATTCTGTATTCTCAGAGGGTTGTCACTGACCTGTCCTTCCTGGTCCCACTGAGCAATGCAGGTAAACAGCCATTGCCTTTCGCTGTGAGTGGCTGTTGCTGGCAACTACTCCCAGTTCTGGAAAACAAATTGCAGACCATTATCAGCTCTTCTGGTAATTGCTGCTGGATGGAAACTGAGAGTGCAATAAATCACAACATCATTATACTAAGGCCCAAATGGTCTGGAATATTTTAGCTTGGGATAGTTAATATAGAAGTGATATAGACTGCGATGGTAAATAAAAATATACTATGTTGACTAGCTTATATGTAGGTTTTTCTGTATATTTTAAATTAAAAGCAAATAAACTTTAAAAAATGAAACCACTACAACTTATCTTCAGCTACAACTTTAACATTTTGCTTCTTAACCTGATGGGAAGGAAAATCTCTTAGACTTCAAATATGTGAGCCTTGAACTCTGCACAAGGCATTATATTTATGACAGAGATACCACACATAATGATTGTAGGCTAAAGGTTGGTGTATTTTCATTGTTTGTATTCTCTCTTTAAGGTAAATGTCTATCAACCCATTATATCTCAGTATTCTCGTGAACACAACAGTTTCCAGCAGACTTACTCACGCTCAGGCAAAATGGAATTGCTTGGTTTGAAGCAAAGTTCTCCAAAGTCCAATAAAATAAATGTACTTCAAAACTCAAATGTTAAAAGAAAGAAGCTGAAAAACCAGGCAGTTTCATACAAGCACTGAGTCATGTGAACAGAAGAAGTTTGACAGGATCTCCCTTGGGATATTCCACGAACATGTACAGTCCCAGGCACGGAGCCAAAAGATCCAGGCGTATCAGTTAGGTGCAAGATAGGGAGGAGTCAGCAGTCATGTTCGAAAATATGCATTTAATGTTCAGCCAAGAAGCGATATTAACAGCCCTTGTATATTTGTATATTTGCCCAGAGAAAAGTGTAAGGATGGAGTGGAGCGAAAGGAAATAAATAAAGCTGGAGAGGGAGTATCATCTCTAAGAGAATTTTGTTTCTCCGTCTGGTTCCAGACCAGCTCATCAAAGCCGAAAGGTAATTCCACTCATTGCAGTATCTTCCATCTTGTTCAGATTTCATCCATGAATAAGCAACTGGATTTCTACCAGACAACTGGAAGCCTACCAAAAGCACAATCCTCTGACGTGCTAGCAAAGCTGGAATTAGATAAAACATTCATGAGAAAGACCCACAGATTTAGTGGATGTGACTCTCATAAATGCTGATGTTCAGAAAGAGCAGCTTTATAGAAAACATTTGCCCTTAGTTTAAAAAGTCTGTGCTGAAATGAGTTAAACTACCTCGTTATCAACTGGGGTTTTTTTTGTTCCTTTTTGATGATGGCATTGTTATTAGTTTCATTCAGTTAAAAAAAAAATACAAGGCTCTGCAGGGCTTGTATTAAATTGTTTAGGATTATTATAATCAAATTTTGATTGAAACACTATTAATGATCTATCTTGGGAATTTAAAGCATCATTTTGGGGTTGATAGCATCTTTGTGATGGAAAGCGTATTTTTTTAATTGGATTCTTGGAGAAAGTACTGTAAGGCTTGTTCAGTTTATGTTTTAATGCAGACTGCCCTGTACACATGTACAAGGTTGCAAATATTCATTTATGTTCATGGCTATGTTAGACACACTTCACAAGAAGAAAGAAACAGACCAAGCAGCAGAGGAGGCAACCTGCCTCTTTTCAGCTGAGATCATGAAAATGCTGCTTGATGCCACCAAGAACAACAGCAAGCTTGAGTCCCATCAGTGCCAGACAGTCGTCCCTCAGATCTGCGACCATGGTGAACCAGGCTGCACTTCAGCCAGGAGTATTTCTTCTGACCTCTGTACAGCAATAGATCTCCCCTGGAGAAAGAAAACATGAAACGTTCTCTCTCCTCTTAATATTCACAAGTTTGTGTGCTGAAAACAACTGGTGCAAGCAGAATGTTCTGAGCAGCACTGCCTGCATCCAGGACAATTTAGATTGGCACTAAAAACAATGGGCTCACTTATCTAAAAGGTTGGGCAAATACTGTCATGGAGTGATCCCTGCATAACTGAGAGCTGACAGCTATTTACATCACCAAGGATTTGGCTGCACTGTAACTGCTGTAGTGACAAGCCATGAGGCTTTGAACGCTGGACTGTTTGCTTCCAAATCTTTTACACCTTGACAGTCTCCCTAATCATTCAGCAAATAAATGGTGGAAGTTCCTGAGCAGCATTTTCAAAAATGACAGCTTTATTGCTACCATCTTCACATCAGCTACTGTAGGGTGACTATTATTTCTGGAGATGTTGGGGGTTTACTTAAAGAAAGGAAGAAGAAAGAAACCACGCTGCTGCTGGCACTACTAACCCAATGAGCACTGCCTATCAAACCCAAATGGTGCAAAACTTCTGTTATGGAACAGTCAGTACTGGTGGCTCCTTTGCTACCACCTACCTGTAAATGCAAATTCTGCTAGTGGTGAAGCCTAAGATAACATAGTCAAATGCAAACTACTACTTGCCAACACTTTCAAATTACTTCATTGCTATCAAACTGCTGCACACTAGTCATAGCAGAGCAAAATGTCACATCCAGTCCGAATTTATATCAGTGTGCCTCTTATGGTGATCATTCTTACCCCTCCTGATATTGCTGAGTACGAACTTGTGACAACACTCAGCTAAAATCAGCAGTGTCTTTTCATATTTGGGCTGCAGATGAGGTAGAACTTCCTCAATTCACTCATACTCTTCAGCTATGCGCCCAATCCCACTTTAGGCCAAAATCCAAAAGCACCTCCGACCTAATCTTCTTATTCATTTTATTGTGGGAAGGCATCCAGGTGTGTGTGCTGGAAGGAATTTCTGTGGATGCCTGTGGTGCTCAGATCCCAGCATACCACCACTTGTGCAGCTGTGCAGTTCTCACCACAGCCTCAGCGATGAGGGCTGCAGGAGGAGCAGGGCACACAGCACCAATCACACTGTTACTGCAGCTGAGGCACTGGAAGGGCTGAGGACACTCTAGCTGCCATACAGTCCCACTGTGTCCCCAGAGCAGGACTGCTGTCCACAGCATCAGCCCAACCACGGTGTTGTTGTCAACCTCCACCCTCCTTGGAAGGAGGCTCCAGCCATCCTCCCCCAAATGCAGCAGGACACAGGAGAAGCTGGGTGGTTCAGCAGTGCTTGTTGGACCAGGCTTCTAAGACACAACCCAAATGCATATACTTAGAATTGTAATCAACTAATAAAAGATTTCTTATCTCTGAGCTGCACAAGAGGCATGATATTCCATTGACAACGACTGAAGAATTTATCACTTTATCACTTGTTTTCGTCGCTGAAGAGAGTCACTTATCAGCAATGTCACCTGGAGAAGGGTGGGTGTTGTCTGGGAACCAAGGTCCAGCACTGGGGTGTGTAACAAACGTTAACCACTTCATCTCACCTCACGGGGCACTATTTTAATTTCATCTTTATTGAGCTTAACTATCAGTTTACAACACTTGTACGTTATAGAAGACATAAACCTAGATCACCTCCTACAGGCCAAAGAGGAGAAGTCCTTTCTCCTTGCCATGAACAGTGCTGTTGCTGACCTGCTGGGCTTTTGAAGAGTCAAGCAGACTGCTCCAGCAATGCTGAACTGCGCTTATTAATGTCAGCATTAGATCACTATGGAAGATTATGGCAACCCTGCCCATGGCAGGGAGTTGGAACTAGATGATCTTTGAGGTCCCTTCCAGACCAAGCCATTCTATGATTCTATGATTTTATGATTCTCTTCTAGCACTCTGAATTTTGGGGTTAGTAGCAAGCTTCCCCATATATTGCATATCAAACTGTACAATAGAATGCTTTAGGAAATCAAACAGACTCATTAGATGCCTGACACTTAATGCAACCAGAAACAGCCTTTGCACTTGAATCCAGACTTTTTCTATTCCTTGGAATTCTTTCCTGCAAAATGGGGTTTCTGCAGACTGTCATAAAATACTGTGAGAGAAAGAGTAATAAGCAAAATTTGTTCTTGTTACTAGTGACAGTTTGAGAGTTAAAGTGTGTTTGAAATGCTGTGTTTTGCAATCTAGTCTATGTGATAAGTGATAAGTTATATAGCTGTAATAAACAGTAGCGATACGTAAAATGTCTTACATTCTGTACAGACCCATTTGCATTGCAAAAAATCTCCATTTAGATTACAATGAACTCTAAATTATAGAATAAACAAGTTTTGGCTACATCTCGAGGCCCAGCAGGGAGGAAGGCATCGTTTGCCACCACAGCAGAGGAATGCTGTTTACATCCAACAGAACTGCGCAAGGAGACTTTGCAGCTTTAACACATAGGGACTGTGACCAGGCCTCCTCAGTGTCTTTGCTTTGTGGTTTTCATTGGAAGGCTGTAGGCTCTCTACTTACTACCAGAAGCATTGAGCAGTGCTTTACTTTTCCCAGAGCGGTTAGGCCTCGGGGGATCAAGCTGAATATAGCCAACCTTTGAGCCTGCTTGCTGTGTAGCAAGCCACTGAAATGAAGCACTATTGTGTGCTCTCCTTAAGAAACAAGGGTGTAATTTCATCTGGGACTAGTAACAGGTAAATGACAATAGGATATTTGCTTTAAACGTTGCCTTGTCTTCCCCCTGCTGAAAATGACTCTCAGCCTTCCAGGGGCTCAGCTAACCTTGCCCTCTGTCAGTCTGTGCCAGCACAGGCACTGCACTGGCTGTGCCAATTGTGATGGTTGAAGATCTCAGAGTGGTATCAGGAAAATACAGATGTTCACATTCAGATATCCAAACCTTAGCAAGTCACATGTATCTACCTGACACCATTATCAATTCTTCTGCACCCTAAATTGGTCTTTTACAAACTTCCAGCTTGATGCTTCCTTTCATTAAATGCGTATGCAATGCTATTAGGAGATAATATCAATCCCAATGATGTCAGATGAAAATTGTGTCTTTCTTTGACCTTGCAGGGTAAGATCGTGTCTGAAAGTGTGACAGATTGTGAAAAGCAACCAGGGAGGGCTCACGTTATCTGCTCCAGATATTGGAAACTGGTTGCCACCTGGTTTCACAACTTACAGAACTCGATAAGATCCCCAGTTCGTTCCGGAGATCCCACCTCCCACAGCTTTTATTCATTTGTCTAGACCAAGAATGACATAAGATCTTTCCTGTTGGCTACCACAACTCACGTTTCACACAATGATCTCTTGGGAGTCACATCCTGAAGTCATCCTGGAGGTTGTGCAAAAGGCATCAGTTCTCTTTTCAGCCACAGGTCCTTTTGTAGACCTTAACAGTACCAAAGCAGCAGCTTCACACCTGCAGCACACAGCGGTGTGAAGTTTTGCCTGTCTGTGGGCCCCAGCACTTAATACTCATTTCAAGCTCCAGCCCACTCTAATTAAGACTGGGAACCTGTCATTTGAGATATCTGAAATAGGGAGTTGATTCTTTCTGCTTTATCCAAAGTACTTCAAAATACTTATTATTCCAGATGTGCTCAGATTTCCCTTTCTGGAGGAAAGAAAAAGAGGCAAAGGCATCTTCCAAAGAATACAAGCTGTTTGGATAATTTTTGTTGTTGTTTACTTTGGTGTATTCCACTGATAAGACTGCTGCTTTTTGTGCTAAACTGGGCTTCCAGTACTTCTCATAAATCATACCATATAATTAAGATTTAGGAGACTAACATTCAATTTTCATTTTTTTCTACAAAACTTGAGACAAAACTTGAGAGATCAGCTATGAGTCTTTTCTTAGGAATGAAGTAAAACACTCCACATCTCACGCATGCACTCGTGGTGGCTTCCCATTTACTTCTGCATCCTCCCATTTACTGCTTGTATTGGGATGTGAAGTGCAGAAGAAGCCCGAGTACATGAACACAACCAGTTTTTTAAAAAGCACAAAACAAAACAAAATAGGTTTGGTGCACAAGCTGAGGTGTGCCTATGCAATAAGCAGGCATCAGAATCTTATGGTTCAGGTGACAACAGAACAAGGAAAACAACTTGTTAAAACATTACCTGGAGCAGAAGTTCCTAACTCTGCGCCAGGTGTGGCACATGCTTGAGCAACTCCTTTCAATTAAGCTATCATCTTGGAGATCCCTCGTGGGTGGTACGGCTCCGGCCTGTCCCTTGTGTGGGTTGGATGCTTTACCACATGACTTTGTGCTAATTATTATCTTTGCAGTCATATGTGCTCACCAAGAAGCCATGCTCGTCACCACAGCTCCTGCGAGGCAGGTGCTCGGTGGGCACTGTGCAGCTGGATGCCTTGGTGGCATGAGCAGCCAAAGCAGGCATGGGCTTCTCTTCTAAAATTGCCAAAGGCTCAAGACTCTCTCATGAAGCAGACACGTGCCACCAGTGATTTTTATGAAACAGCAGTTCCCAATTTAAAAAACAATGTTCTATGCATTAGGTTTGTAAAGTTGAGGACAGAATTACTTAGCGACTCCTGTCCTGCCTGGCTGCCATTTCCCCATCCACTAAAGAAAGTGGTGAAGCAACACATCGATTTGTCCTGGAAAAAAGGAAGACTTCCTGGCTGAAAGAGCTTTTCTCTGCTGTCTCTAAAAACAAATCTCTCGAAAATATCAGCAACAAATCAATTTTACTTCTTTTCAGTAGAAAGCAAGGAATTACCTTTTTTGATTTCAACCTTATTCCCACGTCACAAACCCATCAGACCAACTAATTTTAGCAGAATTTACCATGTGTTCATATTGGAACCCAAAAATGGGTTTATTTCTGTTCAGTCTTTGTCCAAAGCCACAGAATGAAGTTTGTGTTCAAGGTTCCTGAAGCTGGAACCTCCCAACATTTGAAGAGTTTAGGTCGCTGTTTTCTGTTCCACTTCTAGTAAAAATAAATAAATTTAGAAGTAAGGATTAACGATTTATGGGGTAGTAATCTATAAAAAGCTCTGCATTCAAGGTATTAGGAGGCAATATAAATTCTTTTGTGGAAATGTAAACGGGTATTTAAATGTAAGTAGGTGTTATACCCAGTTGGTTAGATGGGGACAGGGAGAGGTCTCCAACTGGCTTGTCTGGGAATCAGATAGGTCCCTAAATCATTAACTTAGTATTAAATCATCTTAAAGATATAAATAAATTGAAAGACTTATTCAGGGATGTCTTGCAGAACTGAAATAGTTTCTAGGTGAATGACTCATAAGATCAAAGTCAAGGAAGACACCCATTTAATTAGGGAAGAAAGTCTTGGCAAACCGTAACACCTTTGCCAGGGACAAAACTTCTCTGTGCTCCAGTTTCATCCAGCTGTTCTGGAACAGAACTGCCCCCAGACCATCCTACGAACACTGAAATGAAACTGGGAAGCAGCTGATCTAGTAAGGCTCCTATTAATTCCAGAACAGTGCTACACCAATAAATATTCAGGTTCTTCTGCAGCACAAATTATCCAACAGAACAGGTTTGTGATCACAGTCCAGCCTTACGCAAGTCTGCCTTCAAATTCCATGGCGACTTCACCATCTTCCCTCTTTGGCTGACGCAGTTCACTGGGTAACTGCATGGTTGCTTTGCATCACAGATGATCTCTGTCTGGCACAGTTCATTTTCTCATGACATAATCAATCATGCCATTAAAGAACAACTCATCCTTGATGGCTTATTGAGAGCTAAGCAGAAACCACAAAATTCTTTTGCCATTCAAAGTATGCAGCGCTTTCTTTCCTCTCCAGACACTGACGTGTTTTAGCTGATACTTGATGCAGGGCACTTAGTTTCACTTTCCAGTGGATTTTCAGAATTAATTTTTTTTAAAGTATGCGTTCTTCAAGTCAGCACCACAAAACACAACAAAACAAGACAAAAACCAACAGAACCACCAACCCTTTGTGCTTCTCTATTTACATGAAGTAGGAAGTCTGGTATGACAGTAAGGAGAAAAAATTATTCACTCAATTAATCTTGTGGTAGTAGTGAATTTGGCAGGTGTGCCTCCATTATGGAGTGGAAAAGTCATAGTCTTACACACTGTACTTTTACATCAGCTGCTTATAAAAGCACATCAAAGTCACTGTTAGTGCTGGTTTTAGTATCATGGTAATTGAAAAGTGATTGTCCTCCCTGCTGAGTTCTCTGGGTGTACATCATCTGTGTTCACTCCTCATTGCAACTCAAGATCTTGCTTTCCTGCTCCCCCTGCATCCATGCTGGACTGTCCCCAAGTCCTTTCCAGCGAACAGCCAGATTCTGTCTAAATCTCTGCACTGGTTTGCTTCCTTAGTCTAGCCAGAATACAGAAGAGCGAAGAGCAGAGTTGCTATGCTGCACTGCTTCGTAAGTTTTACTGGATATCACTAAATTCATGTAAGAAGCTGAAGTTCAACAGTTAATTGCAATGTGTCAACATTTAGTTCATGATTGCTTATATAAGAATGATCTTCCTCGGATTTGGCTGCTAGCTACTTTGGAATCATTGTAATATGAAGAAAACACTAATGCAACATTGTGATACTTTTCTATAGGCCAATTACTTTCATCAAGCAATATACAAAGTTTTGTTTCCTTAATGCTGCAGAAATTCAATCATGCCAGATATGGTACATGTGGTCAAATTTTCAAGCCCTTTTCCAGGCAACACGTAGCTCAAAAACTCTCAGTAATAATGACAAAGAGACGTGCAATAAGAAATAACTTGAGACACACATGGTACAGCAGAAAGGATCATTATTTCTGCTCAGCCTGGGGAAATCACAGACAGCTGTATGTCTTCTCTCCTTCTCCACTCACTTTGACCAGCGCTCTCTTTCATGCAGGAAACGTGCAAGTTACCCTCATCTGAAAACTGCCAAACGTGAAAATCTTCTGCGCTGTCTTTTCCTTTAAAAATATCGTTTACCGCAGTGCCTCCCCATCCCTCACCAGAAAAGTGGATCTGGGGGTTTTTAGACAAGTCACAGGCTGAAGCCTTGCGACAAAATTATGGTGCAGTGTTAATGTCTGATCTGAGCACGTGTTCCTTCACTGCCACTGCTCCCAGCACTGGTAGAGTGGAAGCATCTCAGCAGAATGTAAGACGGCATGATGAAGACAGCTGAGATAGGATGTGAACAGTCTGTGCCGTGTTTGGATATAGACTGCCGTGATCTTTTCCAAGCACATTTTCAGTCCTCATCTCTCTCTATTGTAAAATATGAAGAAATAAAAGTAAAAAGGCAGGAAAACAAAAGATAGGCATTTTGGGGAATGCGGGAAACAAGAAAGGAGTGCAAAGAAAACAGAATCTCAGGAAAAAAAGGACGCATCAATGAAAGTAGTTACACCTTTTTTTTCCCCTGTAGTTATCTAATATGTTCCTCTGCTTTTTTATGCTTACTTAAAACAAAGGTATGACTATTCTGATCATTTACTTTCCTATTACTGCTTGCTCTCAATTTTCTAGTTAAAATCAAGAAAATACATATACGTGCCTATCGGAAATCACTTAGGCAGAATAGATTTGCCATTTACCACATTGTACATGAAAGCCTGGCATTCCACAAATAGAAAAAAGAAAATAGTTATCTGTTAGGCTTATTTAAGGTGTGCAATTAGTAAAGCTGTAATGCAAACACTCTCTGCTCAAACCACAGTGGGTGTATATATGTATGACATATCTAATATGAAGCTGAACATCTAGCCACTAAGATGCTCCCATAAGCTGTACCACAATCCTCTTAAGGATTTAGGGAAATCAGAGGCTCAGCTTTGCCATCTGTGGTTTAATAAATATTTTCTTCACAGGCTTTGTGCCTTGTTTTAGGGACCAAGAAAACAGTCATGCAGTAACTTCTCAGTTATGGCATTACTACAGAGCTCCTTTTCCTCTTTCCTCTCGTTCAACAGAGACGTTCAACATCTCTTTCCTCAACAACACATTCCCAACTAGACAACCTGTGGTGGGCTGGCATGTGACCCAGCAAGGCTCTGCTAGACCAAGGGCTTCTGTGCAATCTGGATCCCATCACTGGGAGAAAACCATCAAAAGATTCTCACTGCAAGAGTCCTCTGAGTCCCTGACTGACTTACTTGTAGTCCCATAGCAAGGCAGAGTGATTTCTGAGGGGCAACTCGACACAGATCTCACATCCTCAGCTCTTACAAATGTGATGCATCTCAGTTCATCGTGCAAAAATTTTGGTATATGACTCAAAAGAGCAAAAATAATCCCTTCCATTTTTGCTCAAAGGCGATAGAAGCACTATTTTTACCAGTACTATTTAAGCAGCATCAGAAGATAGTTTTGTAGTTCCTTTATCACATTCAGTGGTGGAGCTCCATCCAGCACTAACACCTCTGAGGAATTTGATTTTTTTCATGCTCTAACTGTGCTAGCAGTATCCTCAAGCTCTAAAGCTTCCAAGCTCTCCAAATCTAACTTAGAACAAAGGAAATCAGAAGAAGTCGGGCAACTTCTAAGAGAAGGACAAATTAAGGAAATAAAGATGAATAGTATTTCCCTCTAGAGCCTTAGACGAAGATAAAGAGGGCTTGCACGGGCCAAAGGATGTTAGTACAAAAGGTGCTGAGTTTTAAGTGGATATAAAAAAGCTTCCTTCTAGGGAATTCAAAAAATAAGTTAAATGATTCTGGATGTTTTCACAAGAATCTGTGAAAAGAAAGAGAGAGACACAGAAATCAATATAAATAAAGTATGGAAACAATGTATTATTCTATTGGTGTAGGGACAAGGGTAGAAGGTGGAGAGCTAGAAAACCTGGCTCCCAGAGCCATCTTTGCCACTGACTGGGTGCATGGTATGCCCAGTGTCTGAGATTGGCAAAATTACTCCCTCTTTCTGAGCCACAGATTTCCTTCACACATGTATTTCAGACATAATCAACCTGAAGAGTCTCTCCTTTTACTCATGTTTCATATTTTTAGGGATTTCCATTTCTGCTGCAGGCTGCAGCTCTTAAGGTACAATATAAAAATAAAAGCAGAGCAGAATGGAAACTATAAAATGTAGTTCAGTGGGTTGTTTGGATTCTGTAACTGCCTCAAAAGCAACAGTAGTCAAACAATTGCTCTGTTTTCAGAGTCAGATCCTGGACTTGTACAGCCCGTAGATTTTGCGTGTAATTTCAACAGAGCACAGTGTATGAGGATGCTATATGTTAACTTGAAAACAGACTGTGGATGGTGTTTCAGTGCACTGCACTTAGCACATGCAAATCTTAACAAGCACGCTCACAACTGTTTCAGAGATGTTTTGTGAGTAGAACTGCACGTGAATGAAATGCTGCCCATAGGATATTTCAAAAGTCTTTTCTGAAAAGCCGTGTCCTGGATTCCTTTGTACTACCTTACATCAAAGGGGAGAATGAAAAAAAAAAAGGAATCCCTTTGAATAATTTGTTCTAGGAGAAGATCTGTCCTTGTCAAATGAATGCACCTCCGTCTGTAGCTATTAATTTCAAGCAATGATTGAGACATGCCACTTATTTAAATTGAAACGTGTACTTTGCTCTGGAAAGCAGGCCCCACGCAGGAGCCCATTTGCACAGCAGCCAGCTGAACCCACGCATGCAAACCACAGCAGCTTTCCCACTTTGCATAAGGCAGCGGACAATCCTGATGGGCTTTATGTGCGGTTACATCAACTGCACACGTAATCATGGTAATTGCATGCAGAATTTGAATGCAAACTGCACAGCTAATTTGTTTTTTAAAAGGGGGTAATCTTGCCACACTGTATACAAAGGAGTCAAACAGTAATTACAACATGCTTTTCAAACCTCTTAGAACAAACTCAGTGTTTCCATGAAGCTGTGCTAAAATATTTTCCAGCTGCCACTGCGCCTGCACACTGATAGGAAGAAACTCTGTAAAAATCACTGGGAGAGACGGATGAATTTCATTTGTTTGACAGAATGTCTGTATAGTATTTCTTAACAAACAGTATCAACATCAGCTTATATTGCTGGGATAAGGAGAGTGGGTCTGTGGCAGAGCTCTTATCAGATCCATAAATGCATTAGAGAGCGTGGCGAGAAGTCAATGGAGTCAGAGCAGTTTGTAGGAAGGCCTCAGCTGAGACTGGGCATTTTGCCTGGGATGGCAAACTGAGGATTAAGGGCTTTATGGGACATGTGAACTCCACGCAAATGCAAACATAAGCATGATTAAAATTTAGCAAACTATGATGTGCAAGCCCTTGGGCAAAATCCAGTAGACACAGCTGTATTTATAGGTTGATACAAAGAAGATCTGTTAGGCTTAACAGCAATTCAGCAGCACAGTGAACAGAGAGGAGACTGAGATCTCTCCCAGCTAAGCAGGGCTATGAGTCTCGATCTAATGCAGCATAGCTTTCCCTTAACTACTCCCTGTGGCAGCTCTGACCATACTGTTTCTAAGCAGGACCATTTTTCCTATGGATCAATGCATTAGCAACTATAATTAGACTCATAGGAGAAAACTACATCATTCTTTCAAAGACCAGGTGTCTGCACAGCTATTGCGATCATTTCAAGATCTTGGCTGAGGGCTGCACTTCATTGGTCTGCACTGATAATGGGAACAAAAGAAATTTGGAAACAATAAGAAAGATTAATGGATAGGAAGGCACTACAATCTAGACGGGCTGCAGAGCATCACATACAATGCAGCACTTCACCAGGAGTGAAAGCACTGGAATCACTGGAAATGAGGCATTAGAGTCACACACGAAAATCAGAACTTCTGCCAGCAGTTCTCTGCAGCAGGGAGAAAGGATAACTCAGAGTGAGGGGGGAAAACACTTGGGACACGCTGGTTATGAGATCTGCACGTGCCATGCTGCTGTTTCTCCTTTTGAGTGACAAAGGTGAGCAGGAAAAGGGCTGTTATTCTGAATTGGGCATTATCAGTCCTCAGCACCTCAGTGTAAAACAGCAACTGCGGAAGTACCTAAGCCTCCTGCTGAGCCTCAGACAGCAGCGACAAGTCACCTGTGCTGCAGTGGCACTAGGACACAGATATCTTCTCGTGACAGAGAGCTGCAAGACCCTGGATTACATGCTTGTCATCACTGCTTATTGGCTTTTGTTCTTCTCACGCAGGCAGGCAGCAGGGAGTGGGGTGTCACAGGGCTGTGCTGGGATCACAGAGGACATCTCAGTATTATTCTCCCCTTCTGGTATAAGGAAATCTCAGGTTAAGGAAAGACTTTACTCTAAAACATAGTCCTGTATATAAGCGGTGAACCTGAGAAGCCCATGTCCTTGTAGCCAGGATGCAGCGCTCGCCTTTCTACTGAAAAAGCACATTCTTATCTGCTCCAGAGCTCCCACACTGTGGGCTTCTGCAGTGCTCTCAGCCCCCCAAGGACAACTGCCACCAGGCTGAGTCCCAATCTTTCTAGAAAGCAGATACGTGTTGCTCTAATGCACGTAACTGTTGCTGCATCTTACACACAGGCATTTTGTCATGCAGTTTTTATAGGGCTTCATTCCGTATTCTTTCATTCTATTCATTTGCGCGTTGGTTTTTAAATATTTTGAATAAGCTTCAGAGGCTGACTTATTTGCAAGGAAAACAGAGCCAAAGAGACTCTCCCTCTCCAGTTTCAGTGTGAGCCAGATGGCCACACTTTAACCATTTCCCTTAAATCAAACAAACAATTGCTAGTCAAGAAACACTGGGACAGCCATGGAGGCAGGCAAATTTACAGTGGGCGAGCCGCTCCTCCTACCCTGTGTTGCAATATCTGGTGATTTTACTGAGCCTTGCAATAGCTAATGTTTTTTTGAAGTGTGGCTTAAATCAAGAGAGTGCATGAAAACCGAAGCTTGGGTGGCTGATTTTTGCATTGGCATTTTCTTAAGCTTGAATTTCTAGTCCACATGGCTGTAGAAAAGCTGGAAAACGTTAGGTGAGCACTATGATGGAAAAAGAGCCATCAGTGTTAAACAAATCTCAAAATCATTACTCTTAATATTCCCTATGTGTTTTTTATTTGTGAAAAGAGTTTGTTCAAACTGAACAAATAATAGAGAAAACTTTAAGAACATGTTCCTAACTCTCTGAAACGAGCAAAGCTCAAAAGGTGTTGAAGCTGGCAAAGCAGGGCCTGAGGTGAAAATCGAGGGCAGCATCACTACAGTTAGCAGCACTGCAAGGAGGTGAGGGTGTAGCAGTAGGACATGTCCTTCTTTTAATAAAGGAAGAGAACGTTTCTCACGTGTTTCACAAAGTTTGTGTTACCTTCTTGTCCTGGTACTTGTGCTGTGCAGTGGGATAAGGGCAGGCAGGTGTTCTACTTAATGTTTGCAGCTTCTTAAATCCCAGCAAGACCTAAATACCATCAAATTAAGAATGGGACAGGATTTGACAACTGATTTCTTAAAATGCATAGGAGCTGCAAGAAAACATGACTGGATGGTTCTGCTCATAAGCTCTCTTGTAGGGACAATGCTTCTCCTAAGATCTGGAGTTCCCCAGGCAGAGATCGCCTCTTTTCCTTCTTGTTGTTTGTACCCCTTCTCACTGGCAGTAGAGAAACTCATGCATTATCAAGGACTGGAGATCAAACTACTCATGTAATTCAAATGCAGTATGTCAATAAAGGATGAAATTCGCTCATATGCACAAACTGGGAGTACATTCCAAACCTATCAACATAACACATCAAGGGTTGAAAGAGAAATTTGCTCTCTTCCAGCTTGAAACCCTTTTCAGAACACAAAGCAAAAATGGTAGAAAATCCTGCTCCTTTGTCCCCTAAAATTACACAGAGCATAATAAAAAAGTGATGTGCAATCAGCCTCTTGATGTTTCTAAAATAGTAGCAGGAATTGATACTGCCCAGAGCAGCAATGAGCTTCTGCATCCCACACGTGGTAAGAGAAACTGAAACAAGGGGTGTATGGAAAATCCATTACCAGAAACCTATGTGCAGACAAAACATTTTGGTTTTTGCCAGATCTCGAGGGGTCCAAGCACAGCAAGCGGATGTTTGTGATACAAGTCAGTCATTCTGCAAGCTTATGTTATTTTGTTTTGCTAAAAGAATAGGAGATGTTAGAATAAAGACTGGTGTTTTTACTGACTAGCTCTCCCTAGTAGCTCCTCTTATGCGTAGCTGGTTTTAATTTGTAGAATGAGGGTGGGCATAGCTTAACATTTCTAAAACTCTAATTGAGAGCATTTCCCTAGCAGAGAACAATAACATGACATTTATTTCTTAGAAGTTTTTAAATTAGATGCTTGGATTTTACTTGGCAAATTTCTGGACTGTTATTATTCTTTTTTCCTAAGTCCTTTGCTTTTACAGTATGACTAAATCCAAAATGTTTGTACCATTCAGATGACAGATGACATGGCCCAAAGGCAAACACACAGATCATCTATCAGGTGCATGGCTCTGCTGCTGGTTTGCTGTGTGCTTTGCCAGCAAGTCTGAGCCCTTGTGCACTTCTGTTCCTTACCTGTAACAGTGAGATAATGACGCTTTACTCTCTTTCCCAAAAGCACTGACATCTTTTGTATATAGAAGTGCTACACAAGACTAAAATACTAATGTAAATGCCTAGATAACCCTATCTCAGTAGAAATAAAGAAATAAAAGATAGGGAGGGAAATAGTAACCTTTGTCTCAAGGGATCTGGGTTGTTTTTGGTTTCTAGTCTCTACACATTTCTTTCTATCTTCCAGAATTGTCTGAAACATCTGCTGAATTGGCACAATTCGAAGGGAGAGATTTCACCTCATCCTAATTTTGTCCTGATGCAGAACTGTCAATGTCTGGTGTTTTCAAAGGAAACAATTTTTTCTGAGAGCGGTGCCAGGAATAATCTCTGCTCTTTGACTCAGTCTGTAAGCCCACAGGGTTATGTATTTATTTACTTATTTATTCTGATGTCTCCAAAAAATTAATGCATGTTGCTCTACCAGACTGCACGCTGTAAAACAGCGAAAGCAAATAAACTGCAATTGTTAATGTTAATTGGACTTACTTTACCATGTCATTTCCAATTTTTTTCAAAACGGAGATTAAAAAGGGTTGGAGAAAAAGCTGTGATTTTGTCATAAGCAATCCAGTTAGCGGAGTGAACTGAAGGGATTTGATTGTTCGGAGCCCTGCACAACCAGTGAACCACATAAATTCACATTAATCTGTCCGTCCACACCCCTCAGACTTGTCTGCACGGCCCTGTGTTTCTGCACACAGCAGCCCTGTAGGTCTCAGGCTCCACACCCGCATGCAGAAGGGCCACGGCTTTTCGGTGCATTTTGCACTGCTCACTTACTGCACACATCTCTGAAAACAGGAGTGCTGAAATTTCCGTAAGCACATAACTGAGGCCTCAGAATGTTTCACCCAAACGGCAAACAAAATCTTGATGTCTCACTGATGGTTGACGTGGGGCTTGCTCAGTGGAAAACCCTGTAGCACCATATCTTGCAGACTGGAGAAGTTCACCCAATATAAAAAGCAGTCCCTCACCCAGCCTTCAGCACAGCAGCAGAACTGCACCGTGCTGATGGCATTCCCCAAACTGAATTTAAAAGACCGAGGGGAGAGCGCTCCAGCCTAAATGATCTCATTCATTCAGGATGTTTTCAATAATATCCTGCTTCAATTTTCCAGTTGATAGTTTCAGTTGTATTATTCTTAGCAATCCCTTAATAAAACCCTGTATCTTTTTTTCCCAACGTCATGGTGCCTATGCCTTTTGCATTCCTACGCACTCTGTCTCTACTCATTCACACTCGTGCCCTCAGTTCCAGTGATTGTCAGAGATGGAGCTACTGCCATTTACTTGCACACGAACACATTCCCACATGCACACAGAAATGTGCAAGTTTTCTCCGAATTTCCACTGTAGTGTAGTCCTGAGGTGCTCAGAACGAAGCACACTATGCTGGGCAATGCCTTACCAGAGTCTGTAGTCCTGCTTCCGTTTCCCATTTCACATGGCACTTTCTTGCTGCCATGTCATACAACCATAGAAACATAGAATGCCTTGGGTTGAAGGGACCTTAAAGATCATCCAGTTCCAATCCCCATGCCATGGGCTGGTTGCCACCCACCAGATCAGGCTGCCAGTGCCCATCCAGCCTGGCCTTGGGCACCTCCAGGAATGGGGCATCCACAGCTCTCTGGGCAGTCTATGCCAGGGCCTCACTGCCCCCCAAATAAGGAATTTCTTCCTTGTGTCACTAACACACATTTAATGAGCTGTCATCAGGCACTTCAGTTCTCTGTAAGTAAAATGCTCTTCTCGCTTTTCTCCCCAGAATGAGGCTTTCCTGATGAATTAACATCACATATTCTGTCTCATATTGCGTTGTGTTCTGCCCATTTTCTGTGGGTCTGTTTGCACACATGAGCAGCTTCACTGTCCACGCAACCTCCCACATCACTGTCATCTAAAGATTGTATTACTACAGCTTTCTTTCAAGTCAATACCAGTAGCCAGGAATCACCATAAATCCCATCTTGATGCTAAAGACATCCCAATACACCTTTTGTTTGTTGTTTTTTTTTTGCTGTTAATAATTATCCTTCAGCCTGTTTGCAGACCTTACAATACAATGTGTATACACACAAACTAGCCTGTAAACTTATTTTGCAAATAGGAACGTAATGAGAAACCACACCAAATATATTACTAAGACCTAAATCATCAGTATATCCAGCAAATTGCCTTTTATTAAATTATTTTGTAATTTTGTTTTTTTAAAGAAGTTTGGAAACTTTATTTTCTATTCTTTCCTTGCTACAAAGGCTCATCTTTTCCTATTAAAAAAATTCATAGTTGTTCCTTTTTTCCATTCCTGTGCTTTTTCTCAAGCTTTCCCAAGACCTCTCACTAATTAGCTAGAAAGACAAGATTTGTCACAGTTTACCCCGTATCACAAAAGCTGATGATAAATTCGCTATTTGGTGCAGCTGCGGAGCAGATGTGGGCCTCAAACTCTGAGATTTTTGTTCCCTCTGTGTAATATGATTCAGAACTTTAGTGTATATGCCAGCACTTATCAGAATACAATACCTGAAATGCCTCAGTATTTGTCTTTTGGGGGCAACATGATTTAGCTACGAAGTCTCAGATGGCAGAACGTGACACAGGAAGGGAATTCTACCATTTGCTCTTGCTGATGTCTGGAAGTCATGTCACAGAGTGGTTTAGGCTCAGATCCAGCACTGGAGTCCAGCACTGGACACCAGCTTCCTCAGAAGTGAAAATGGCTTCTGGCATGGATGGGATGAACGTCAGACAACGCAAAGGCACCCTGAGCTCACAAGGCAGTAGGCACGGACTGCATTGGGAAGAGTGAGTTACCAACAGGCTGAATTCCTTCAGGTCCAAACACAGAGCTGGAGACTTGTTACAAACCTCCCAAGTGATGATAGGATTGCAGAAGCAAAACTGTCAGAGATTATCCATTCAGATCATTCAAGACCACATATTTTGTCCTATTTAATGGAAAAAATAACTTGGGATTACATGAGAGGAGGAGAATAGGTAGGAAAATTGTCAGGTCTGCAACTGGGTACAGCAAAGGTTACAGGTTCTGCCAGGGAAGACTCCTGCTCCCAAACCCACTACAATAAAATTTACTGCACCTTAGAAGTAAGCATGGAAATCAAATACAGAGAAGTGGAAAAAGGATATGCACAGACGGCTTGTTCATATGGCCAACATATGGAAATCAAATGGAACAGCTACTGCTTTCTAAGTTTCACAGAACAATGAACTGAAGAAAAGCAAAAGTCTCCTTTCTCATTCCATTGATTTCCCTCAATACCCCACGGCCTTCCAGCCCTCACAGCATGTACAGCACTTACCCTGTCTTTCAGATATTTGCCGTTTATCTTGGAAGCCTCAGATTGTTCCATAAGTACTCTCACTCCTTTACTATAGTAAAGTAAACCACATAAAGAAGTAGCAGATGAAAGGTAACAGAAGGATTGGCAGGCAGTTACCTACAAAAATCTCCGCAGCCTCCTCACCATCAACACTGGGCTCATTCCCACAGCTCAATGGAAAGAGCAGCATATGAGCATCACCGTACACACACACACAATGTGTTTATTTAACCACACATGTGTAAAACCCTGCTGAAATCAAAACACGTCTTAATTCTAGGCAAAACTTCTTAATTAAAGAAAACATATTTTCCTCATTAATACATTGTATGATGTACCAACAACCATGACATACTCCTATGGCATGTTTTTTTCTTCTCATTGTGTGAACATCTGTACATTTCCCCAGAAGCTGAATTTGACACATGTGATGCAGGAACAGAAATGCTTTTTCAGTGGAAGGCGAGAGCTAACAGATGTGTACAGCATCTGCCAACAAGTTACAGGGAAGTTGCTTCTGCTTCAGGACATAATAACCTATGCACCTCTGCTTAGAAGAATGCTTGTCTTCTGTAGAAAAGGCAACTCCATACTCTGAGATGTACTTCATTGTGTGGGAAGTACAGGATTGTGGGTTTGCAAGAAGACTTCCAAGGGGGTCTTCTTTCTAGGCAACCCCTGTGCTCCAGCAGGGTCAGGTTGCTCAGAAGCGCATCCAGAGGGGCTCTGCTTATCTCCAAGGATGGAGACTCCACACTCTCTGGGTAACCTGCTGAAGTGCTTCACCACCCTCACACCAATAGAAATAGATATTTATGTTTAAACTGAACTTTCTGTATTCCAATTTCTGCAGTACTGAGAGGGGTTCAGCTCTGTCGCCTTTACTCCCCATCATCAGTCACGTGTCAGACTCTCCTATCCCTTACTCACCTCCACGGCCCTATACTGGACCCTCTCCAGTACACTCCTGTGCTCACAGCTGGATGCAGCACCCTGGATATGTCTCACAAGTGCTGAGCAAAGGAGAATAATTAGTTCCCTCAAACGTCTGGCAATGCTGCTTCTGCTTCAGCCTGGGATGCCGTTGACTTTCTTTTTTGCAGATTCATAAAGCTGACTCGTGTTCAGTGTGCCATCTACCAGAAACCCCAGGCCCTTTTGTCAGACTTCTGGCTTCTGGGTAGCTCTGGTAGACATGGACTTCATTTTCAAACCTGCGTATCTAGTCCCAGGCACATAAATCCATAACGAGCATCAAAATAAAAGCAGGTTGCTATTCCAAGGCACTATGTACCTACAGCTCCCAATGGAGAAAAGTGGAAGTGTTATGATTAAAGCCCTATTTCATGTTTCCAGGTTGCCTGCAGCAGAGCCTTCATCATCAAATTTTGTATAAACAGAGCCCCTGTAAGATGCTACATTTCAGCTAAGCTCTAACAAGAACTACTCAAGAGAAAAGTGCATTTCCTTCTAGTTTATTCCTTTGGTTTCAATTGTGATAAGTTACAAATCTATTGTAAGATAGATACCATGCAACACAGGGGCATGCAGCTCGAAGACAACTCATCGTAAAACAGTGATCTATGTGGAAGGTTAGATAATGCTGCATAATGCATGAGGATACAAGATTCTCTATGAACAGACCCCCACTGCCATGTGCTGGGAGATATGAATTAGACATGATGAACAGAATAAAGCCAAGATGTCTGTGTTTAGGATATCTTTTTATAAAGCACTTGCCTGTCCTTGCACTCAGAATAGGTAGCTGCATCCATTCCCTCATTAACCATTACAGACCTTCATTTTGGAACTCTCTTGTTAAGGTGAATAGCAAAAAAAGGAAAGATAAGATCTTACTGCTAAAGCCCAATTCCTGGCCCCGAGGGTGCCTAGTTGTACAAAATGGTTGCAGAATGTAAATGCTGAAACGAGCACTACAGAAATGCTTATGGATGAAGAAACAATATCATGAATTGTGTTATGTCAAGTGAGACCCAATTTATAAACAGACAAAAAGCTTCTTGATGTGTAAGTAAGTGATGGGAGGCAGGAGATTGTTCATTGTACAAATGAGTGCAAAATATGATAAAAAGGAACTGCAGGGCTCTCAGGAAGAGTAATGTACTTACCATTATCACTTTGACACTAGCACATTCAATGGTGTGGAGCTGCAGTCAATCTGTGCCTATCATTTGTGAACTCAGTGGAAGGTTCTACACCTGGTATGCTTTTGGGGTTGGTCTCTGGAACATCTGGAGTTTCTCACTAACAGTACCATCAAAGTCAGGGGCTTCTGTGTGCCAAGGGAGGTTTGGCAGAGGGATAACAAAACACGAGTCCTGATTTGGAAGTGCCAGCTCTTGCTCTCCACATGGCAGAGATGTTTACACGCTCAAGTTGCCTTGAAAGCGGCGGCTGGAAGGGCACAAAAAGGCAGGAGGCGGACAGTGGGCAGTGTTTCAGAGAGCAGCAGCAGCTCAAGCAAGTTATGGGGAGCTATTTGCATACAAACAAAAAAGGCAGAGACTGAATAGAAGATGCCCGTTGTTTCTCCAGTGGTCTTTAACATTGCCTCTTTTATCCCTTTAGCAAATGCAATGATGTGCCACAGTGATCCTTTATTCATTTTCTTTCTACTGCCTTCATGCAGTCGCACCTTGGGCAAGCTTCTTGAAAGGGAAGCATTCAACCAAAGCTGTCTGTTTACAAACGTGTAAACCAAGTACCAGCTCTCAAGATGAGACAGCAAGGTGCAAGACAGCGTCTAGCTTCAGTTTCGACTCTGCAGAGTCTATGTTGCAAACCTCAATTTGCTGAGAGCAGTGTGGCAAAGTTGGCTAGATGCTGCCATAGCAATTGTTCACAGAATTGCGGTGATGGTGTTTTCTGGCACCAGACATTATAGCCTAAACTCTACACAAAGCCCCAGTGCTTAAGGAAAGCTAATTAGTTCTGTTCTATTGAATGAGATAGGTGTTACAGTGACTATACACCTTCACACTGCCAAGGTGCAGCTGTGTTTTAGAGGCTGAAAAACACTAGCAGAGGGAGGAAATATCCAAGAAAGAATCAAAGTCAGTTTACTCTGACAGACTACAGTGCCCTCACGTCTGCTGTACAACACCTACACATCAAGTTTAACATTTCCAAGGGCATCGATGGGACTTGGAAATCCAATCCCATTCAAAATGTACACTGCAGGAAGTTAGTGCTGCACCGACCACTGCAGACGAGATGTAAACAAGGGACACTGGGTAAGACGCTGAGTTTGCAATGCTAAATATATTGGTTGCTCTCTGTCACTGCTTTAATACGAGCCACTATAAAGGTGGTGTTCAGAGTCAGATTTTTTCCTGTTGCACTTTCCTAACCTTGCCAATCTCGGAGTTGGGGCTTAGAGCAGTGAGTAGTTATCTCTTCTGAAGAAGTAACAAAATGCCATGGCTTTCAGACCTCTTATCTCATAGACCCTTATCTTTTTTACTTCCAATTGTGCCTGGGGAAAGGATGAGGAGCAGATGAACACTCAGGAATTTAGCACATTGTTAGTATTTTTTTAACCTAGGGGCAAGGAAGAAAACCAGTGAGCTAAGTGCTGTGAAGCACGGCGCTTAACTTTGCCTCCTGATCTCTGAATCCTGCACATTAAAGGCTGGTGCTGCCGTTTGATACCTGCTGCTGCTAAGAGAATGCATAATGATAAAACCACCAGCTAAGCTCTTACATCATTTTACAATCAGGCATCTCAAAAACTGTTTATCTGATCAGCACCAAATTCTGTCAGAGCGTTGACATGTGCATTTCTAAATAATTTCAGTATGTCAACCTGAATAGACACACAGAATCAGAGAGTTAATTATCTTTGACAACTTTGCCAGCTAATTTCCTATTTATATGTACCAAACTAGGGGCCTCTTTTATCCTTCCTTGTCACAAAGAGTTTATCAATCAAATCAAGGCCTAAAATTGGCTGCCAAGGCGGTCTGCCATCCCAAAGGGGAGTTTATCTGTTTGAAATCTTTCTGACTACTTCATGACAGCAACACTGGCGTGGAACATAACAGGCACTGTTTTCTGTTGTTCCTTCTTCCTCCTCCCTTCCCCTTACACCCAAGCACACCCTGTATCTCTGGGACAAGACGCAGTTCCGGCCTCACTCCTGCCCTCCCACCGCTCCCAGCTTCCCAACGATGGATGCAGCTGTCAGGACCTGGTTGGAGACACACACAGTTCACCTCAGGATGTGAGATGACAGGACCTGCCCGTGTCGGCTCCATCCTTGTCTCTGCCAATTCAAGCACGTTTGCTGAGGAATATGAACAGCATTAAACACTGCCCGTTCCCGCTGACAGGCATTAGATGGCGGAGCTTTCCGTGCATGTTGTCACTACTTTTCCCTGACAGGCAGTTATGTTTTACTCTAATAGCCATATAGCTCCTCTCGAGTTCCCTCAAACTGGGTGGGATTTCACAAGGATACCACGGGGCTGTCACTCTGTGCACAGCGGAGTCAGCCTTCATCGGGGAGCTCCCCATAACATGAACCACGTCAAAACACAGCCACATCCCACGGCAAAGAAGCACTGTCTTTCTCTTCAGTGACACATGTATACATCCAATTCCAGTGTTGGGACTGCCTGCCTCACCACAGGTGGGGAAAAACGTGCATGGGCTGAATCGCATTGTCCAGATGAGACCACAGAGATAATTTCTCTAGCAAAGTTATGACAGAGAAGGATCTTCCTCTGAGATCAGAATGGCACAGCAGCCCCTCTCACGTACAGATTAAAGTGGTGAGATTCATCACACATAATGCTGGCCAATCATATCACCCTTAGGTGTTAAAAATAAATTAATTAAAATTATAGAACTGTCTACAAACTTTGAGTTCTTGCTTAAGAGAGCCACTACTCCCAGTCTAAGTCACACAGGGAAAATTTATTAAGTGAGAAAAGGACAAAAACATGGTGCTGTTTGCCTTCTTAGGGATGGGGCTGTTTCTTCCCCATCAGTGTCCAATACAGCCACGATGACTAAAAGTGGAAGATGCTCGCTGCTCTATGTTGCATATATGCTGTTCACTGCAGATGCAAAGCAGATAAAATATCTCCCTGACCTCTGAGGCTCAAGGTTCCTCCCCAAGAAGTCAGCCAGTTACAATCACAGTTTTTTAACACCCCAGTAACCTCTTAAATCTGAAGGTGTCTTCCATTTTCAGAAAATGGCTCCACTGCTAGTCGCAACCTTTCATCCCAAAGGCTCTCCCTTCTGTCCATTGCAGTTTGAGAACATGGTGGGCAACATGTAAACCAGTCCCCTTGGCTAGAAGAATACCTGAGTTGCATTCTTTCTGTAGATAAGGTAAACAATTGAGATATGCATCCTATCCATTGCAGGATGAGGTCTCACAGAAGGTACAAAGCATCTGGAGTGAAATGCTTCATCGTAATGAGTTCTTGAAAGCAGATTTTGTTATTTTATTACTTATTATCTAAAGGAAGAGGCAAGAGGGGGAAAAAATGACTGGCAGATTCTTTAATGTCACCCAAAAGCCTCAAGGGCCCAATTAATCAGGAAATATGTTTGGCTTTTGGACTTCAGTTGCCCATTCCCTGAGGCTTCTGCAGTGCGGGGGCTGGACATATGTTACTTGCTCACGCTCTATGAAATTATATTTGCATGGGGAGTGATACCTGCTAGTCCAGAATTAAGATGTCAAGACCTTCTCTCATTCAAATGCCAGCGCTCTCAGCTGGAATGTGTCTGGAGAGGGCCCACGATCCAGTAGAACAGCTTGGTTCATAACCTTCGCCATTCCCACGAGAGTCTGTGTGAAGATCCAGCTGTTTGGATAGCACAGTGGAATAGGAAATAGGAGAACGTGCATACTTACACCCTCCTAGATTCCGGCTGAAGAGCATAAGGCAACTCATCACCAAATAACTTAGATAATAAGAAAAAATATTTCATGAACTCATGAATCTGATGCTGATTCAAAGCCTTCAAACCTTCTGAACCAATGGGAAAACTCCTTTCTCTTTTGAAATCAGTGATAAAATTACAGCAGGAAAAAGTAATTCATCCAAAACACAAGCCAGGAATGGCCTTAAGCAGCTAAAATTGAGCTGGTTTCTTTGGAAACAATTAACATCAACTTAAAAGTTCATGAAATTTTCTCACCTGCATTGCTTGAAGATATGCGGCTTTTCGAAGGTGCCAACAAAAACTAGTCACCACAGCACCATTCAAGGCCAGTTTGTATTCACAGAAAATACTCCAGAAGCCTAAAAGTACCTTTTGCTTACTTATTCTAGGATGCACAAATAAACTTGCAGTCTGCTCCCTGGTCGAAGGAACATATAATTTAATTGGTAAGCGCTCGTGACTGCGGGATTGAGTTGATCTGCGGAGGGATCACAGCAAATCCCCACTCTGAGCTCCCACTGCCTACAGAACGGTGTGTTTTGAGCAGGAGTGGCCTAGGGCCAGGCATACACAGACGCAGGTATATTCAGACACATTCACTGCGCTCTGGGAGACTTACAGTGACAGATCTCACACTAACTCCAGCAGCAGAAAAAATGGCTCATGACACAGCTCGGGGAGTGATAATGTGGGTTAATGTTGTCTTGTGCAATGGCTATTATTTTTATTTCCCTGTCTCTGGAAGATGAACACTCAAAAATATTTTTAAATATGGAGTGAAACGACCATGTCCGGGCCCCAGAGAACAATCCTGTGTGATTAATACTGACGCCCTGGTTGCCAGTAGCCCTGTTAGTGCTGTAAGGGCTCCTCACCGTTAGTGAAGGATTGCTAGGGCTTCAGTGAACACACACAAAAGTTGCTGGGCAGGAAACAATGAAAAGTGAAATTTTCATCTTTCCACTGCATTAATAAAGCCACCGTAGCAATAGCGCAGGGTCTCGTGCACCAGAGAGCCAACTCTCAGCAGGGAACTCACATAAAAAGAGGAGATTACTTCTGGATGCTGTCTTAGCTGACTCCCAGTATAGCCCATGGGTGCTGCAGGTGCTTATCCAGTAGAAGCCAGGCAGAGATCAGCAATTCTTTTCACATTAGCTGGTATTGAACATCAGTCATTACAACCGGCACGGTCCAGATTTGAGCCAGTGACCTACGGGTGAAAGGCTGCAGCTTCCCCAGCCACTAATCATTACGTTTTGACACAACCAATTATTCAAAAACAGTCACTCGGAGCTCAATTAAAATTTCGGCAACTTAACCTTTTCTTTGCTTCTCCTTTGTCTCCTGCATGCTGTGCTCCTCAATCTAAACAAACCACATGGAATAACTGCATTCAACGAGCCAGCATCTCCTGCGGTCAACCTCTGCCACCACTCCACCAGCCCTCCTGTGTGCTCACAAGCCTCCAAGCACATGTGCTGAGGCAAACTCCTTGCAAAAGGAAGCAAAAAACCGAAGAGGTGTACAGATGGGTTGAGTTACCTTGCTGGTGTGTAGATGTTATAATTAACTCTGCCTAATGCTGAAAAGCTATTGTTAAGTTTCATGGCCTTTGAAGATTCACATTTGTAACAGCAAACCTCTCAAATGAACGCATTTAGCAATGACTGCATTTTTCAGTGATTTCTTAATGTTGCCAAACAGAAGCACTGAATATTTATAGAGTTTCTGTCAAAAAATTACACTTATCGTTGCTTGTTTTTGCTTTGATCTAGAATGTATTGTCTATGAAGTAAAAAAAGACAGAGCACTCCCCCTGCACACCTCCAATGTGCGCTGACTGCTGGAGGCACTGCGTCAAGCAGGTCACCTCCGGCTCCAGAGCAAACCTAATTAAATTAATGCCACCTCTTGGACAACACAGGATTATTACTGCTGCAACCATTCTAACATTTATCACATCTCTGCCGTCATCAATCAGAAGCTAAATGCTTAGTCTCCCACTCTGTGTTCCCCCACAGTGCATCCAGCTGCATTCCTTCTCTCCAGCCGCAGAAAATTATCACAGACTGAGCCCTGGTTTGATTACAGCCGTGTGTCCAGCTCCCATGCTGTCAGCAGGGGCTGCTTTGCAGTGCAACAGGTAGGTGCTCTGGCCCTGGAAGCCTCAACATCTACTCCAGCCCTTAGGGAGTGGTAAGAAGCATGGAGGGCTATGGGTTCTTGGGGCTGCCACCAAAGGTGGGATGCATGCCTGGGAAAATTATCAGCTTGAGGCAGGAGGACTCAGCTCCACATTACCCGGGGAAGAAACACAAACAGCAGCTAAAAAGAGGGTAGAATCTGATGTCTCCATTTACAGCTGCTTCTGCTTCTACCAATCTGGGTCCCTCAGACATTCCAACCAACATGTAATTTGTAGCACCTCAGATTTCACCTCAGATTTGGCCCAGTGGGTAACTTCCTAACAGGGTCACAGGTTTCTCTCTTTTCTACGAATGCATGGGGATAACACAAATCTCAGTGCACAACACACTCTTCACACTGCTGTTTCTGAAAGGCAGACCTTATGAGACTGTCTCTAAATAATACTGTCAGTACTGCCATATCTATTGCCTAAACAGCTGCTCCTTCCACTTCTCTCTGGAAACATGGATGCAATCAGTTATTCTGGATTTCCACCTGCCAGGATAATGATAACGGACTCAACGAAAGGGCTCCAAAGGTCATGTCTGTTGCCAGACTGTGCACAGCTGAGCAGGATTTTGGTCTTTCAGGCAGACACAGCTCAGCAATCACAACTTCCCTAACTCCACGTTGCAGAAGTGTTTTAGCATCAGCAGGACGCAGCAGAAACAATGATGCAACTGACAACTTTCATTCTGCGATTTCAGAAATAAAGGGGAAAAAAAAACCTGCAGTTGGAATTTACTTCCCACCCCCAGCTCTGTCCCTGTCATTACCATTGTGCGTTCGGATCTTTTCCATGATTAACTTCACAATACTCCCATCTTCATCAGCTCTGCAGGCGAACTCAGATTTTTAATCACTGCAGTGCCTGAAACAAAGGCACAGCCATCCTGCCTTGGGGAGATGATGGTCTGGCATTTTAAACACTTTGACCACACACTCTACGTATTTCCTATAGAGCTATCTAGAGTAGGAGCAGAAAGGATAATCAGAATTATCTTTCTTCTGTTATTATAATGATCTTTCCTTTAATCCTGCAATTGATTTTACATGAAATCCTGTCAGTACTCTTTTAGCAGAAAACAATCTATGATGGTTTGTTGTAATAATTATTATAGTCCTCTGGCCTGTCTTACACACAGAACACACTTGTTCTGATGAAATACAGCCCAAGATTGATGTCAGAGTTGACACACTGATCTGTGTTCTGGACAGGTGAGGGCTGCCCCTGTGATTGCCAACGCGGTTCTGGAGCTGAACGCACCATATTGCCACAGTAAGTACTGCACTGTGTTTTTGCTGAGAAATATTTCTTTGGGGGTTTATTCTGCAACTTGCTCATAAACATTTGCTGGAAGTTTGGTGCAGAAGCTGTAGAGAACATTAATTTTAGATAATAATAATAATAAAGCACTTGAGCTCCTTTAAACTACTGGAGTATTAAGAAAACACGAGTTAAGCAGTTTATGAAGCTTAAATTTTTATAACTGTTCTGGGGTATTGGTATAATACTTAAAGTTCTTCTTTCAATGTACATTTCTGTAAAATGCATAACAATACCTGCTTAAATTCAAATTTACCCAGGAGACCAGAACATCTTTGAATTGCTCATCTGCTTTATCATGCAAATTTTTTATTTATCCTACAAACATTGTTAGGGATAAATAATATAAGTTTTAAAATGGTATATTATACTTTAAATATACGTGCAAAGTTAGAGAGAATGAAGACTGTGGATTAGTCTTGCTGGACCAGTGTAAACTGAAAGGCTTCCTTCGCTCCAGTAACACTTTCTCAGATGTGGCATCTCCAAATACAATGGTGAATTCTTTACAGATTATGGCACAAGCGTTCATTATATCCTTTCTAGCACACAACTTATTGATATTCACTGCATTCAGTCTGAAAATGTTGCATTAAAACTTGATGTTCTTTATAGTTCTGAGCCTCAGAAGTAACTGGAGCGGTGACCACCAGCAGTGCCTGCTTCCTAACACAGTCTGACACGTGGGTGCCCCTGAAACAAAAAGATTCCCTGTGGAGCCTACAGATGCCCAGTCCACAGCCTGCTGGTGCAGAGTGCCCCTTAGAAGACATACCGCAGTGTATCCCAACATCTGGTTTTGATATGGAAAATCTCTTAGCATTTGTTATCTAGTATTTAGTCACTTTCTGAGATGCTTGCTGCTGTGTATGTCTGAAATAAGATATTCTGCTGCTCCATCTCCTGCTTTCACTTTTGCATACAGAGAACTTTTTATTTGGTGAAGAGGCATCATTTGTTCTTTAGGTTACTGAGATGTACAATGAAAATGTAGTGAGTTCAAATGCTACAGAAAACTAACACAGTAAGTTAAGTACACTTTTGGAGAAGTAGAATTAATTCTTCACCTCCAGAAATACAGGCTTGTCCCATTTGATAAAGGCAGATATAGAAGCAAAAGGAAAGGAAAAGATATCAAGCTAGCCTGGAAGCCACAGAACAGACAAGTGCCTTGGAGAATGTAAAGTGACTCAGAGACTTAATTGTTTGCTTGAAACAGCCTTCCAAGCCGCTTCTCACTAATGCAGACTTTTAACTCCTTGCAACCTTTGGAACCAAAGTGGTTTCTTTTTAATAATAATAACCACCAGCAATAAAAAACACTGCTCCCCATCCTGACTCCCAGATGACCAACAACAAATACAACCGTAAAATTGAACTTCAGGAACGTTTCAAATCACATCTTCAGCTGCCGTAAGTCAGAAGAGTTCTATATCCACCAAGAGAGTTGCACTGATTTTTATCACCTAAGAATCTGATCGCTGTAATACAATATACAGAGAGGAAATCTAATGTTATATCAGATAAGTAGTTAACCAGCCCTTTGTTTTTCTCTCTGATATCCTGCCTCTTCAATTGCTGCAAGCAATTAAGTGCCCACCGCTTGTTTGAACAACCAAACCAAAATAATTACAAATGCATGTTGCACTACAACAATTGCATATTAACAAAGGCTTGGGGCCAATTAATCATTACACCGTCAATATCTAATTTGCATAAAACTATTCTCTTTAAAGACTCCATGTTTGGGGTGACAGGGTTACCTCATTGATTATGTAAATGCCCCATCAAGATTTGCAGAAGCAGTCAAAAGAAATAAAAAGGCTTGTCTATTTCCAGCCAAGTCCACATCTCACAGCTCCAAGGCAAAGCAAAGTGGAAAGGGAAAAGGGAAAACAGGAAAGGGGAAAGGATAAAGGGAAAGGAAAGGGGAAATAGGGAAAAAGGAGAAGAAAGGTAAAAAGGAAAGAAAAGCAACAGCGTAGGCCAGGCTACAGCATAATTATGAGCATAAAGCTGCAAAGAGAAAACTCAGAGCACGCTAATCAACCAGGCACAGGTGGATTGAATTCTTTACAGCCCTGTCATCTTGCAAACCCCACTAAAACAGCTCAAAACCAGTGTTAGCATTTTCTGTTTTACCTAGAGCTTCCTCAAAGGTACATCCGTCAGAGAAGAAATGCCTCTTGAGACAAACTGAAGTCCCACAGATAAACCCACCAACAAAACGATACATTCCCCTTATGATGTAGAATATTCATTTTCCTGGCAGTTTTCCTTGGCCTCTTAAATTAGCAATTTTCTCATGGAGCTATGAGAAGAGTTCTCACACTGACTGTGGCTGACATTAATAATTGCAATATTTTTCTTCACACAAACTTGTCCAATTAGGCTGCAAATTCAGCAGGCCGTGAGCTCAATGACAGCAGCATGGCTCTGTTCGTCTCCATGCCCCAAAGACAGGGCCATGGCAGAGCCTGATGTCAGCTGCAGGACAGAGTAGAAGGAGCAAAGCACTGCCTGCTTCCATTCATCCCACCTGCATTGAAACAAGGCATCTCCTGACTCCAGTTTCAGGTTAACCTTGCATTAATAAGAGTTGCCTATTTTTGCCAGGCACGTGCAAAGCAGGAAGCGCTGTGTGTTATCTTCGAGGAATCTTTTTCCCCTCTGACTGGTAACTAATAGCCATGAAATGATATAAACAAGCCTCCTAAAGGATAATTAAATGCTTTTCCTATGGTAAAAGAAAGCACAGCAGATAGATTCTTCTTGCCCCAGAGTTACAGAATGAGTGTCTAACATGAAAACAGAAAACCCTTGCCTCTAAAAGCTAGCAATAACTGTGGTTGCATGCTTTTAGTGCTGCAGTGTGGTGGAGAACAAGGTATAAAACAGCTAGGCCAGGTTTCACACTATCCAAAGTACACACACCTACAGAAGAGACCAAATATTTGGAAATTCCAAATAGCAGGAGTCCAAACAAGACCACCGAGTAGGGTAAGCAGAAGACTTCCTATGGCACATACTGCAAAAAGGCATCAGGGGGTAACATATATCATACCTGCAACACACTTCATGCTCTATTCTCCATGGAGGGCTTTTCAACACCAAAACGGGGGACAAGGTGAAGAGAGGGGAGTTTAAAGTGCAAGCTGCACTCTCTGCTCCAAGAAGCACACTATGCTGATTCAAAAAAAACATTTTCAAAAATGCCTGTGGGTAAATTTGAGCTGCCCACAGCTCCCCAGGGGCAGCCGAACTTGCTGTCGAGCCATTTATGTGGATTTCAGTCAAATTCTAATTTTAGTGTTCATTAAACATGGGTAATTCCCAAGCCAATCCCTGCATCACCTAGTATACATAATACCTCTACAATATAGGTCATCCTCACTTAGAAAACGTATACAGACATCAAAGTACCACTATTTCATTATAAGTATTAACTTTATAAATAATTATGAACTTCATAATTCTTTACAAGATGCTGTATAATCATAAATGTTTAAAAACCATTCCAGTAGGTAGAAGGGAGGATGGATGTGGTTTATAGGTATGTATACGTATATAACCCCCACACATACACACAGACGAGAAAAAGGAAAAAGGTCTGAATACTCACGCATGTACTTCAGGCAGAAGGATGTTCTCCTGACATGTAGGCTACTGGGGAGACATTCTGGCCTCTACTTCAACTAAAAAGAAAGCTCTGAACCTGTTGTCCTACTGGGGGTTCTCAGGACAGCTCTTCTATGCAGGGAGGTCCTGACCAGTCCAGACATCAACTCTTGAGGTAGGACCTGGCAGCAAGGCATCAAATTTGAGTGCTCTCCACAGAGATATATGAGGTGGCTTTCTCCTGACCCTATCTCCATCCATGTGACACAGATGTTGCCAGGCAGATGCTCCAGTCTGCCTGTATCACACTTCTTTTTCATTTTGCTAAAGAAGCACACACGTTTGTATATACTTTTTGCATGCTGTAACTGAGGAATACAGAGACTCATGCTTCAAGAGACTGCCCTGAATTTGATTGATAGGGCAGCTGGACATGGCATTGCTGCTGTAGAGGGGATCACTCCATGCACAGCCCCAACATCACACAGCTGCCCCACTCCTAGCACCAGGCCCTCCTGTGTCCCACCTGTAGTAGCACCCCTGGCTACTACCTGGCAGGAACACACACCAATCTGCTGCTGCACACACAGTGCTTAGGCCCAGCTGGCTCCTTCAGTTGGCTTCAAAGAAGCCTCTTCCAAAAGAACTTCCAAAAGCCAGTTATTGGCTCCTTTGAGCAGCCCTGTTACTAATCTAACAGTAGCATTTTAAATATGCACCCTTGCACTGCATTAACGTGAGAAAGTGGATTAAATATAGTATGACCGCTTGCATTTTAACAGCTCCATAGCTAATGTTGTTATAGGCTGCTGGGTTTCTTTTTATTAATTTATATTGATTTGAAGCACTCAGAAAGGCAGAGCCTGGCAGAAGGAGTGAGGCCCAGCCCAGAGCAGCAGCAGGCACACATCCCCACACCACACTGCAGGGGAAATCATTTGCAGCGAACAACGCTCCTACTGCTTGCTGCCAGCCCCACTAACATGAGCCTGTTTCTCCAGCCAGAGCACACATTACTTTTCCAAAAAGTGAGCCAGCAGCATCCTGGAGATCCTAGAGAACCCCTAGGCTGGGGTTACCCTGCTTCTCTTAGCTCTGGTTGAATCTAAGGGCGTTTTTAGCTCTGCTTGCAAGAGCTCAGCTATGCATATTTGTGAGAACCAACACAGAAATATGAGGGTCCCAATTTGAGAAACAAACAAGCAGGGGGAAAAAGAAAAGAAGATAAATTACTGAGCAAGGATCTGCCTCTCCATTCACAGAAGTTTCCATACTGACCACGTGATGAGCTGATTCGTGTGCATTTTGCATAGATACAACTCACAGCTATCTACTTTCTAACACAAGAAATGCATCCAGGCCATCAGTCCATCCCGGCCCTCCAGGTCTGTGTTCAGCTTAAATAACCTCCCCATTCCTAGGAAACTCAGGTAAACCTGGCTAATGACTGCTGCTTGTACAGCTGACTTATCCCTCTCCAATCTCACTTAGGAAATTGCAGTGGGATTGATTATTTGGGATGGGATTTCAACCCCTCATGCTCCCCGCTGGGTCACATGTTGTGGTGTATTTATATCTACCTCAGTCATCCTAAGGACAAGTGGAAATTTGTCAGTCATCAACATGGGGCATTCAGAGAAAGTAAGAGCAGAATCAAATGTAGAGGACATCTTCAGGTTTCTTTCTGTCCTGGCCCTGAATCTGGCTGGTTTGGCACAGTTATTGGCTAAAGCAATCTTGTCACCTATACCAGTACTCAGAGTATAAACAGAAAGTCGTGATTGATACCAGCAGCATTACTAATTAGCTCAGAAATACAGAATTACTAAAGAAAGATCCAGTGGGTAAAATGAAGAAGTGAAAGAAAAGCAGTTACTCACAAGTAACAAATATGTATAAATAGAATAGATAACAAATGGGGGAGGAAAGAGAAAGAGAACTGAAAACTATGGATAAAAATGAGAAACTGAGGATTGTGGAAAACTGATATGAGAGTGAGAGGATGTAAGGGTCAGCAGAACTAATGGCAATAAGAAGAATTTATTAGTAGTATGTGAAAAACATATGGAATCCTAAGAATGAAATGGAAAGATGCCAAGGAAGGCAGATACGTTCACTAACAGTAACAAGCTTTGTTCAGGGCTGCAGGAAGCACAAATATTGGCCAACTGACAAATATTTACAAAAAAAAATCACTTGCTAAGTGAAAAAAGTGTGTAATTGTGGAAAGGAGTATGTGTGGAAATGCCACCTTCCGCGCGCGCAGCAGGCTGGGGCTGAGCAGCTCTGCTCACATGCGGTATGCGCTGATCTGCTCAGGTTCTTCTGTGTGGAAACCACCACCATACAGCCATGTGCTAATAGGGATGCAGCACTGCTGTAAGAGGCATTTTAGCCAGCTCTAACAGAACACATGAAATATAAATCACAGAATCACAGAATTGTAGGGGTTGGAAGGGACCTCCAGAGATCATCGAGTCCAACCCCCCTGCCAAAGCAGGTTCTCTACAGCGGGTCACACAAGTAGGCATCCCAGGCAGGTCTTGAACATCTCCACAGGAGGCTCCACCACCTGCCTGGGCAGCCTGTCAAATCTATTGCGAAACTCAGAGTACCTTTCTGATCCGGTTGTGTCATTGCACACAGCTCATTCTGCCTCTCAGCTTCCCAGTTTGTAAAATGAGTGAAATAAACATCCTGTCTGCCATGTTCCTAAAGCTAAGGAATCAGCAGAAATGCCCTGTGACTGGCACTTTTGGAGCATTTTGTAGGATGTGATACATTATCTACATCACCCTTCTAAAGGAAGAAAGATTTGCTCACCACCTCTGAGCACCACACATTTCACAGCATTTGAAGGACAAAAGGAAGGTAGGAAAAAGGATCCACTGAGGCCATTTCAATTTTCCAGAGAACCAAGAAAGGGTGCCCCGCAGCCCCTGTCAGTTGGAAGTGGGAACCTACCTCCCTTTGAAAAGCTCAGCTTAAATATTTCTTGGTTTTGACTCAATAAGTTCTGCACAAAAATGAATACCTCACTTCAGTTCCTATCATTTCTGCGTCCCTTCCTTGCTGGCAGGCAAATATTGAATTCATTAAATTTTATTAAAATATACATCTGGTTCCTGCTTTTACAAGGCTATGAAATCTGCGGGTCTTTGCAGAGCAAAATCAGCTGTTCCCTGTTTAATATGGCTTTTATTGCACATGGATGCTAGAGCTGAGTTACAAGATCCCCTTACCCAGCTGGCAGCCAGCGGTTCCTGTGCACAACAGCAAGCTCACATAGAGACTGTGGAAGATTAAGGCTGGCTTAATGATGATGAAGCTTGGTGCTCTGGTACGTGCAGCTCTAGAAGCCTACAAACTCCCATAGGACACCCTGAACGTTCAGAGGTAGAAACTGATTCCATGTCAATGGGATCCAAAATGCAATTTGGTTCGATAAATGGCATTCGTGAGAAGCCCAAGTGGAAACAAAATACTTAATTTGCTTTCCCTGGTGGAGGATGAATATTTTCTGACAATAATGAAATTTCATTGCAGAAAATTCCCCAAATCATGCTTTTTATCGGAAGAAAATTTAGAAAAATCTGTGGTAGAAAGTTGCAGCAGCAATCGGATGCCTCGCGGGATGCTGGCCTATATTGCACACACTCTCAGATGCATGTAACTGAAGTGCATTGCACTAACACTGACAAACGCTCCTTTGGCAGCTCCAAAATGCATCATTTTGATTTGAGAAAACGTCTGCTAGGATACGTTCACAGGGAATTTGCATTCCATCTGAAGGCTGTGGGAACGTGCTGACTTCTCCTTGCTTTCTCTGAGAGCAAATGGTGTAGGATCTCATCTCACATGTGGAAGATTCAAGTTGAATTCCCACTTCTGCAAGAATCACAGTAAAACTCACCTTACAGTAGGCTGTTACTCACCCTACAATAGACTGTTAACCACAGCACGCTTCCCAGGCCAGAGTCTGGAAGAATCTCTTTTAATACTAATGAAACAACTCCAGTTCATTGAAACAGCAAGTGTACAATGCATAAAACTACTGCAGTTTTATCAGGTGCATGTACAGATCCCACTATAAAGTGATGTAAAATGCTATAAGTACCACATAATGGTTTGGGTTGGAAGGGACCTTAAAATCATCTGGTGCTAGCCGCCCTACATAATAATGCTGGAATCGGATTCTCCCTCACCCATGTAACGCAAAGAAACGTAGGAAGCTATTCTTACCCTGAAAATGCAAAGATTACTACAAGAGTTCTAAAAAATAAGCACTTAACCTTATTTGCAAAAGCTACAAAATCCCTAGAATAGCACAACCCCACTGAACACACACACAAGCACTGCCACCACCAGCAAATCCCACAGACTTCTCCTTGGAGTCAGCAAAAGGTCATGCATTTCAAAGTTGCTGTTCCTTCTGTACACTAACAATGGCTATTTTCCACCTCCTGCGACCTTGAGAAGCTGTTCCCTCCCGGCATGCCAATAGTTGTAAAACAGGGAGTGCAGCAGGAAACGGATATGGATAGAGCGAAAGTGATTCTGTTGTCCTTCTGCACACCCTCCGTGAGATGTTGAATGCGTTTGAATGTGATCCATCAAGACATCGATCCCTTGGGGAAGTGGGGATGTGTAAGGAAACTTCAAGTGCTTTCTAACTAGACCTACCTACAGGAGGATGTACTGAGCAGTACAGTAAGAAGATACATTATTATCAATAGTTCCATGTCATGGGACAAGTCACAGCAGAGGTGAGGGGAAATCAGATGTGTTCTGGGGCTCTAGAGGTTATACACTCACTTGAAACAATTTCTCCTTGAAAAGTAATGAGCAGACTGCTCTCTGTTGAGGTCTCTCAAGCTACACTGTGTTAAAATCAGTTGCAGAGAAACAGAAATGCAATACAGAACAATGCTTTTTAATAGAACATTTTACAGGTAACACTGCAGAGATGGCATTATATTTAAAGCTGCCAAACTCTATAATTAAAAGATAAATGTATGATTGAGAATTTTCTGCTTATGCTTAAGACCCAAAGAATTAAATCAAAATCCTTAAAAGCTATTGCTAAATGAAGGAAATGCACGAGCTGGCCCTAGCAGCGAAGTCTGTCACCAACACAGGCTTTACCCAGCCTAAGCCACTTCATTCTTTGATCAGAAAAGAGTGGCTCGAGTGAGTATTTTAGCAGACTGGCAAGCATCTCCAGCAGGACAGCTGCATGCTCTGAGCTCAGCTCAGGAGTGAGCATGCCTCCCCTTCGCCCCCACCCAGACACCAGGTCCAGACCTGCGCACCCATCCTTGGGGCAGCGCATGGGCAGCGTGAGAACAGAGCTGGCAAAAGCCACTGCTGCTGCACTGCCACTACAAGATCCAGAGAGATGAAGGGTGTAGAAGAGTTTCTCACTTGGTGCTAGGCCAGGCTAAAAGGCTCAGCTAGCCATGCCAGCAATACACAACATCTCAGAGTGTAGCCTTAACAGGATTAGCCAGAGTGCTGAGTAAGTTGCAGAATCAGGCTTAATTGTCATAATTGTATTACAGGGCCAGGGACCAAAGCCTGCTGGAGGCTGCTCTCTCTTATCTGCACTGGTATGCTCTGTGGGCTGAGGGAATGGAGAGGAACTTTTGCATCTAACCCCAGACATCAATGGCAAACCTCTTCAATCTTAATGGTGACAGAGCAGAACCTCTTCACCTAGGAAGAGGTGCCTGTAGGACCATGTGTTCAGCTTCTGTCTTGTAACATGAAGCCAAACAGCCCACATAGGTGCTCTGCATGTTTACTTTCCCAAGGTTTAACTTTTTGCAGTGGTTGTTATTCTTGGTAATGCAGGTCTTCAGTGATAGAGCTTTGGAAGTACTTCAGATCTAAATTACATTGGATAATTCATCAGTTAGGTTTCTGGAGAACCCGGAGACCCACGGAGCCCCTAACCATGAAAAATGTGACTCTGCTCTTTGATTACCAGCTGGGATCTCCGAGCTCTTTTGGCCTACAAAGCGACAGTTTTTCAAAATATACACCAACTAATATTTCATTTCAGCTGGCAGGACTCCATAAAACGGTTTGGACCTTACAGTGCACTTAAACCTTTTGATAAACAGACTGTATAGATTGAGCAGATGGTGGTTCAGGAGTTCAAAATGCTCAGGTTTCCAGCTGAACATACAATAACCTGTAGGCAGAAGCAGAATAACATCTGAACAGGTTGGAACTATAGGATGGTCTGTTCTTTAAAGCTGAGGGAGAGCTGGTCTGAAGTAGGCACACAGAATTGGTTGGGATAATCCTTTTCTGTGGGAGAAAGCAGTCAGTCCCTTGAAGCCACAGGCAGCTGTGTCATTGCACAGCCTTTTTACAAGCCAGCCCAGTTTCATCAGAACAGCAGTTGGCTATTGTGACCCCATCACTTCATTTGGAAGGCTGTATGAGAACCTAATTGCTTTAAGGGACAAATACTGACATTTAATCTACCTTTTAAGAGAATTTACATTGAAACTGAAGCTTTAGCCTGTCCTCTTCACCTTTCAGAGGGGGAGGTCTGTGGGAAGATAAGACACAGTCAAGAGTGAAAGAGCCAAGACCGGCTGTTCAGCTGAGGTGCAGAGATATTAAAAAGTAATTCAAATTCTGTATGCTGCCACTGTTGCATGTGCACAGACTGAGCTGCAGCTCCCACAGAGCCTACAACTCCAAGGTTTCCCAGAGTACAAAGTTCAAACGCGCTTCGTGCTGACATGAGAGCTCTGCAAGACTCACCTCAAGCACGCTCCTCCAATGTTTTCCCATTCCAGGATATCTCGGAAAACTTGGCAGGCTGGGCAGAACGCAGGTGCAGAGCTGTTTCTTTGTGCGAGTCACATTTTCCTCCTGGGATTCTAGTGCCCCAGACTGAGCTCCTCCTGCAGGAAACTACCAAGTGGAAGGCCAGGAGCTGCCCATTTCCGACAGGAAAAGCCAAAGCCCTACACATGGCAGGATCCTCCAAGCCCTTACTCTTATGCACTGTCTTTGCTGAGTCAATGGACCTGCTAATCTGAGTGCACATCACTACAGGAATAAGGAATACCAATTCTGATTATAACTTAGCAGCAGCAGTTGCAATGGAGAAGGAAAATTAAGACCTTCTCTGCACCAAATATTAAATATCCCAATGCATGAACACTTTTCTCTTTACAGAGCTGGATTTTGACTAGTAGTTACACCTGTAATAGAGCCCAACAGAAAAGCAGCCTGGTACTCTTTTAAAAATGGGGAGTAAAAAAGGATCTACATCATATGTGCACATCTAGTGAGTCCTGCGACTTGACTTGGAAATGACTCCTAGGATGCTGAAAAACCCATATCTGAGATCTGCTCCTTGCAGTTGAGTTTCAAGACATTCAATGAGATAGACGTGTTAAATCGTTTGCTTTTTCCACAAACAGAGGCATGCTGTGGTGTTCTGGCACCCCTCTCACATCCAATGCTCTCCATGATTTAGGTCCTCAGTGAAGCCCAAAAAATCAGCATCTAATGGCTGATGCACAGGTAGCAAAGGTCTGCTGCCGGCCCTGGTAGAGCTCAGGCCATTGACTAAAGCAGAAATAGTAGAGTGGGCCTTTGATTTTACAAACAAACAAAAAAGGAAGGGTGTTTCCAGCAGTCCTTCTTTCTCTCTTTAAATCAGCCAATATGAAAGTCAGGCTTTTTGTCTTCTCTACTTTAAAAAAAAAAAAAAGAAGAAGAGTAGGGAAAACGAATGTTTCCAGAAATTAAATGGCAAGTTGTGTTATTTTTAGGGGGTTAGATGACAGGAGGCATCACATTTGAAAGTACTCACTTGATCAAAGAGCCCTAAAAGGATTCAGCAGCACTGAGAACTATATATCAAATAGGATTATGACAGAATTAAGGGACTGAGCCATTTATAACTTAGGGCAGTCTCCCTCTTTGAAGCCTGCCTTGGTAATTGATCCATTTTTCTATAAACCAGAACCATAGCATTGCATTAAAAATCTGTATCTATTCCAAAACTATTAGCTTTGTACAAGATAATCAGGGGAAAAGGTAACATTTGTATGTGACACTAGAATTTTCACTTGAAAAAGAAAATAGTCATGACATCTAAATAGAGAGAACATTTTTCTATCAGTATTACCGTGTCCAACAAATTCTCTTCTGCAGCATGTCAAAGCACTAGCTGTGCATTATGGAAACACAAACCACACAATAGATGTGGAAATCATTGTTTTTGTTTTACACAAATAATTGAAAATCATATGAATTCACCAGTGGCATTTATTTTACCTCTTGGGACATTCAAATAGTGCTGAGATGAAATCTGAAGACATCCACCGATCAATGCATGTGCTCTTACTCATGCAAGTAACCTTTCTTTGTGTGATCTCCCTCCTCAGGTAAAATGCTGTCCCTGTTCAGGTCAACAGCAAAACTCCACCAGCTTCAAGAGCACCTACAGACGTCAGTGGGATGTGTGACACCCCGGCTCCTTACAACAGGGAGGAATTTGAGGGTTCTAGAACTCAGACTTGAGGCACGCACATAGGCTTGATGCTGTATTTTTTATCATTTTGGCCCATGCTCACTCATCACTTGAACGCAGCAAAAAAGAATGCTGCCAGCCTCTAGATGCACTGCAAAAGGCTGCGCTAAACTGCAAAGCAGTGCGTGGGAACCAGCAGTAGAAGTCAGATATTTGGCCGTGTCATTACTGTAAGAGAAGCAGGCAGAAATTATTAGAAAATAATAAATTCCAAAGCTTCTGATAACTGATGTCTGCCAACCTGATGCCATTAGCACATGGTCTGGCTTTCTAAAAGGATTCAGCAAGCTCAAATTCCGAGTCAAAATGAACTCGTGTAAAGATGGGTTTGTTGTGCCATCACTGTGCAGATTCTAAACCGGGCAGCCCACAAGCCACACAGACAAACCCACAAGGACTTGAAGACAGGGTATTAGATCACCCTTCCCTCCATCCCACCCTTTCATTGGACGTTCTAAAAACATTTGTTACATCTCCCTATGGAAGATTTGAAAATAATAATAAAAAAATCTTCAGCTATCACAGGGAAAAACATCCTGTGGTACAGAACTGAAGCACTTTTTGACCACAACCAGCCTGGTAGGCGGCAAGCTAAATGTACACGAGAATTTAAATTCAAAATTAAAAGGCTTGTTTGGCATTAAGATATCCTTTTACTTCTTCATTTATTAGATGCATTAGAGTAACTGAAAAGAAGGACTAATTCCAAAGTGCAGATTCCAAAAGCCACGGCACTTATTAAAGCACTTCGCTCAGTCAAACCAGGGTTTTACTGAACTGAGTGGATGAAAGCACTGCCGTGTGCCTATCTCACCCCACAGCAGACAGACCCTACCTTTTCAGATGCTGCAGACATAAATAGACCAATGTTAGCATGCCTGAAATTCAGAGAATATTTTCACCACCTAAAATAGCTGCTTGTAGAAGAGGTAAGAGCCGGACTTGACTGTAACAAGAACCTCGGAAACCAAAGTTCAGAGCAAGTGACAAATGCCAGCTCCTCTCCCTCTGCACATGGCTTCTTCTTGGGAAGTCACCTCTGCAGCTGAACCCTGCGTATTGTCTGGGTAAGTGGCTTTGTGTACACACTTATGAGCATGGGAGACACAGCCGTCAGCTCTTTCACTGCGTTGTGCCTTCACTTAAATTCAAGTTCACTTGAATTTTCACTTTTATTGACTACCCTTGGTACGATTTAGCCCATTATATGGGAGCGTCTCACAGCTCCATTACGTACAGCGAGCAGAGGCTGTGCTGGAGGAGAATATCCTCTCCTGCTATTAATAGAAGGTGCACCTGGTAAATTCTTAGCTGCTTCTACACATATTTTATGCACACACACATACACACACAGAAGAATCTTTACTATAAACATTATTGGAGGTGGTGAGGGTGTATGTAGACAAATCCATACATGAATGGCAACTGCAGATTATCTGCTGCTTTGGATCCCACCTTTCCACATTAATCTGTAATGTACTATTTTTGGAGCTCAACTGCTCACCCACTATCAAATATTGTGAGAATCTTCTCTGCCAGTTCAAATGGGTGCAGAAGGAAGATGTTGGGCAGCAGCTAAGGATCAGCTCAGCGTGTATCCAGGCTGAGACAGAGGCAAAAATTTGCCTTATGCTTCAGGGCCCCTTCCAGAATAAAAATGCTCCTCTTGCTTTTGAATTGGCAAAATTAGAAACACATACTTTAAATTTATTTAAATATGAGTAACTCTGTGGCACTCCAATGAGTTAAATGTTCCCATTTTGAATAATAAAAAGGAAATTCTGAACCTGAATATTCCATCCAGGCATTTCTAAACTTGTGGAAAATAGAGGCTTTTGCTCACACACCATACAAAATAATCATTGACTACTTATTATCCACTTGGGTTCCCAGCCAAATTCACCCTGAATGTCAGCAAAACCCACTCAGCTTCATAGACTTACACTGCAAATAAATTTGTCACTCCTGCCTACTCTGGGGGCAAACAAACACCATTTGACCTCGTATTGATTTCTTTGATTAATCTCCCATTTAAGCCCCATTCTGAGGAGTTTAAATGGGATGTATGAGAGCCGTGGAGTTTGTGCCATGATAAACTGAGTTGGCTGTCTCTCCTATTGCACACTGGAACACCAAATTACAAAAACTATCAGTTGTCAACCATTCACTTCAGACACAAGGACCATAGGCTCCACCCATAGCTGGTTGGGTTCCTCTGGCAGATTCCATCTAAATCAGAAAAGCCCAAACTACATTTTACATTTTCTCTGTGTTCTTCCCATTTAAAAACATTTACATAAGCTTAAGATTTCAGCATTATTTACAGTTACAAAATACCATTTTCTGCCAGGACAGCTCATCCCAGGCTATGCAATGCTGTTCAAAATGTCACTGAAAACGTATGGCAAAGTTTAGCTTGCTCATTCTGTGTTCTGTTTGCTTCTCTTAGAATCAAGTGAAACTTTACCTGTTTGTTTTGCACAAAGGCTTTGAAAACATCCCTGATACTTAAGGGAAAATCCATTGGGAAAATCATTTTCTCTAAACTTCTTTCCTCAAAGCTGTGTGTAGCAGCATCAGTCCTGTTGTGCAGGGATGAGTGGGCCCTGCATGGAGATGCAAGCATTGCTGCAGCAGCCTGATGCAGTAACAAAGCTGGTGCAGAGCACAGGGAAACACTGTCATTACACCACACACAATTACACTATCACCCAGATTCTCCAATTAACAGTACAGTCTCATTGTACAACCCTTGCTTCAAAGGGAGCCTGATCTAAAAGACAAGGCAGGTAACTGAAGCCTTAGGTTATACACCGTACAACTAAGAAATGAGGCAAAAGTAATTAAGTGACTTGACCAGGATCATACAGGAAATCTTTGGCTGAACCAAACCCCGAGTCCCATTCTGCTCCCCTGCCTGGAGCCATAATTACAGCAGCATTCTTCTGCCCTGACCTCAGCCTTGCTGCAGGCGCATGCACACGTCGCAGGCATGGCTCCAGTTCCTTCACCCTGCAGACCTGCTCTGCAGGCACCAGGGAGCCCCAAGGAGGGGACGATGGCTTCCAGGTGTGTCACCCCGTGCCTCACCGCCCCAGTGCAGGACTCGGGGTCCCCCTCACCATCCCAGGGCTCTGGGTGCTGTACCCAGCCTGGCCAACTTACAGCAGCCATAAGCTAACCTGGCATTTGTAGTGTGCTAAAATCACTGCGTTTAAGATGTGGTGGCTCCAAGAAGATATGATTTTTTTGTTTGTTTTTGAGGTGTTTTTTTTTTTTTTTTTTTTTTTTTGCATTTCTTTAGTGATTAGATTGTCACAGGAAGTCTACTAAAAATTATTAGCAGTGAATTGGATAAATGCAGCCCTGAAAACATTAACCAAAGCTCGGAGCTGCCAACATTGCAAATGATCAGGATGGTCTATAATTTCAAGGAAAAAAAAAGCTATATAGCTGGGGATTTCAGTAAGTGTACTTTCTTTTCTTATAAGGATCACATTAGGATGTACCTGACATATTTCTTGCACCAGTTTTATCTCCTAGTGCAGTCCATGATGACGCTAAATAAACTTAATTGAAGAATATAAATACTTTTCTCTCTTTTCCTCTTCCTTTCTGCAAGCACTACTGGCAAAATGCTCCTGGATACAGTTTATTGTTGTAATTAATATGAAACAGTCCAGTCTAAAATCAGGCAGCATCAGCTCACCAGCACCTACAGACAGCCACACTTCCACTAATGCTCAGAGTGGCTGAGCTCTCCCCCAAAATGTCTGAAAAAATACCATCAAACCAGACGTGGAAAACTCACCCACACAAGCAGCAAGGGCACTGTAACTCTCAGTTCCTATGCACTCTTTCCTTTTCCTGATTGATTTTTATAAGAGCAGATAGAATGCAAGTCCCTGGGTCAGGAGGCTGACAGAGATCCACCAGCAGATAAGTGTTTTTAGCTTCACTCTGGAGGAATTAATTCACAAATTAATTCCTCTGATATATTTGATTGAAACAGAAGTGTGCTGCCTCGAGTGGGGATCTCCATACCTTTTAATTTCAGGCAGTATTTCCTCTCTTGGCGAGCGTTCACTAGCAAATGAAGTCCTGTTAACTGGCAGGATGTTGCACACAATTTTATGGCTGAGGTAGTCAGGAAGAAACCAGCTCTGCAATGTGTTACACCGCTGCAAAGCACTATGGGGTTAACCATGATAATCTAACATCACAGTATATCTTTCCCCACATCTACACTGACAGAAAACTGTGTTGAAAACTGCTGATGACAACATGTCCTCCAGGCTGGGTTTGAACACATTAATTTGCTTGAGTTGGTGAGGAGCAGTGAAACGGAGAACCCGTTTTTGCCCAGGCTCTTCCCGTTGAGATACAGTTCTCATATATCCTTTTCCTTTGGGCTGGGCAAACTTCAGCACACTGGAAGGCTCTGATAACACAGATCAACCACGAGCCCCATTCTGGAAATCCCAAGCACACGGTATCATGACTTCACCTTCCACCAGGTCTCGATATCTGTGACACCATAAAGAAATACATAGATCAAAAATAGACATCTCGAGGATTTACATTAAGATGCCACCTAAGATGCATTATATTTTTTTAAGCAAGTGAGTAAGTCATCATGAATGAAAGGCAGAGACTGCAGATTAATTATCCAACTTGCTCTTCAACTGCTTAGCAAGATTATGACTGCGACTCTCACAGAAAGGGGACACTGCAGTTTAATTGTCTTAAAAGCTCTCTGTAGCTTAGTGAGATTTCGGCTGTAAGTGCGACAAATCTGCACTAGGAGAAGCAGAGCAGGTCCCACCAAGCCCAGGAAGCACTGCCTCACTGCCCTCCCTGATGCAGCATCAGCACAGAACAGGACTAAGATGGAGAGATCCTACAGTGATATCCATTCTGCATGTTGAAGGCAAAGCCAGGCTGACTGATTATGCCTTAGCAGGCAGACTGAGCATATTTCAGGGCTATCCTTTACTCAAGCTTCTGAAAGCAGGAACTGCATAAAAATGTTCACATTTTTCTAGCAGGCAATTTTTCTAAGATTTATAGTGACATTACAGTTTGTTTATCGATTGATTCATAAAGGAACGGAAATTAACACATCACTTCCCCCCACACCCATGCCCTGTGCCAGGTTAATCCTTTGACGTGTCTACAGGTGAGCTGAGAGCATAAATTCCTTCCATACTGAAAACAAGCAGCACTGCCTCTGAACTTTTTATATTAATGTTACCTGCAACAGGGACAATTGCTGAATTTCTTTGGAGATCGGTACATAATGCTGCCATTCTGGTCCTAACCACAGTAGAGAAGAGGCTCTCATACTCCCAAGTCACTCTGCTGCTGCTTTGCTGGGTTTTTCTCATGACAAAGGAACATATTTTAATTGTTTTAGTACACTCCTGTTATTACAATCATTTCAATTAGAAATACGGTGTAATTAATCCAGGTAAAGCAGCTGAGAAAATCATGCAAGCTTTATATCTCCTCCAGATTACAGTCCAGATTCATCAAGTAATAGCATATGATTTACAACATACAGCCTCTGCTACATACTCGAGAAGCAAATGGAATCTCTCCATCTACACAGCCTTTCAGTTATTGACCCAAGTGTTAGTAGGGCCAAAAAGACAGCGACAGCAGCGAGTAAAAAAGGGATTGAACAACATTCATTGACAGAATTCAGCAGTCCCCACGGACTGGCTGCAATTGGCAGCAACTTCTCATTTTCAGTGTCCAAATATAGTAAGGTAAGCACACAGCTGATGCATCCGCTGTCCAGGCACCACTTATCAGCAACTTTTTCTTTCCTTTTCTCTTTTACCTTTGAGATTTAAAAGTGTAACACAGAGAAGAGTTCAGGGGCAGAAATTTTAAAGAGAAACAAGAAGGAAAAAAAAAGGGGGAAGATTAATACAAACAATAGCGATGGAGATTTTACTTTTAAAGAAGAGGAAATAAATGCCTTACTTAAGCACCCTGAAGTCACAGAAAAGATTCCTGTTGACCTCTCAGGGGAACAGATTGGGTTCTTAAAGATGTTACTAAATGCCTAAGGAAATGCTTCAAATCTTTTATGATACAGCCTTGTCCTAAAGAGAGCTTATGCAGAAAAAGCTCCTGTGTTGTCTAGGTGGAACTCCTATTCTAGCTGCAAATCAAATGTCATCTTCAAAAGTCCTAAGGAGCCTCTCTCAGGCTGCACTGAGTTACTACAGATACCTCTTTATCCAGAATAAAATCACAGTCACAAGCTTGTTTGCTGTACCAGTCAATACCATCTTCCAAGAGCAAGGCCTGACGCTGGTCGGTCTGTAGGACCTTGCCATCACACACTGCCCGGACGTGAGTTCTTCCAAGACCCACTTATAAGGAGTAAGAAAGCATCTATTGCATATGTCGTGTGCATGAAAAGTACAAGGCCAGGTGTTTTTCTTACAAGAATCACAGACCTCAGTGGTAGTACAGGCTTTTATCCTACTTCTGGCGTAACAGCCTCACTTCATGTCTCACGTACCATGGAGTCAGATCTCAAAATGATTTCATTTCTAAGTGCAGTAATAAAAAAAAGGGAGAAAAACTTTCTAAAACCTGTCATTTTCCCTTTGCTGCCTCTCACACGCATGGAAACAATCCCTTTACAACGCAGACACACTCCTCCCAAATGCAGGTTTCTCTCCTCCCCATCCAATCTTCGAGCAGTAATAAAGTAGTAGTGCAGGATTTCCACTTTCCAGTAAAACACATGGAAATAAAAGAATCCCAAAGTATCAAGTAGAGACAAAAATAGGTAATGCTTTAACAGGGCTGTCATGCTTTTCTGTGGGCATACTTCTTCAGATTGCATGAAAGACAGGTTGTTAGATTATTCTAAACCAGTGCCACGACGCACACGTAATTAACAGCACTGCTGCCGCTAAAGTGGCTGTCGAGAAATTGCAGGAGATGTCATGGACTTCTGAAAGTCCTCAGCAAAATCCCTGTGCCCAAAATAACTTCTCAGAAAGTAGCTGGCGATACTGAAGGAGGAAGAGGGGCATTTGGTTTCACTACGGGTAAGTTAGTTTGGGAGCATTCACTGGGAATTCCGTGTCTTTCAACATTTGTATTTGTTACCATTTATCTTTAGGTTTTAAATTCCACTCTTTTTAATGTTTTCTCTTTCTTTTTTTTTCTTTTTTTTCTTAAAGCTGCTTCAGGAGCAACACGCACCCGAACGAGAGAAAAGTAAACTTCAGACAGAGTAACTCTGCGTGGGTCTATTTTATAAAGGCTGTAGAAATGCAGGTGCATTCTTCAGCATTTTGTCTAATCACAGCCTCCTATATAGCCACGATTGCCTGCATCCATGCTATGAGAAAGGTTTCTCAGACCCGTTTGAGGCTCTAAGCCATGGTTAGCAATTAAAACTCTCACGGCAGTTTCATGTTGCTCCCCATGCAGCAGTGGGCAGACGGCCTCATTAGGGATGCACACGACCTCTGTGCCACGGAGCTGCCGCGCTGCAGGGAAGGCGCAGCCACGGTTGGGTTTCTGCTTCCGTCCCAATCTTTAAACGTTGGCTACTGCTGCTTTAAATATTTATAGCAGATGCAGGAAGTGCGGCTTGAATGTAATAGAAGGGGAGAGATGGTGAGAAACTCGTTCTCTCCAACTTTTGTTTCACTTTAATCCCTGGTTGCTAGAAGTCAAGAATTCTGATGCGGTATGGTAGTGCTAAGGGCGGGGGCTGCAGACTGAGCAGACTCCTGGCCCTTAGCATAGGGTAAAAGTCAAAAGCAGAGGAAGAAGCTGTCTGTGGTGAATGTGAATTAAGTTTTCTTTCTTTCTCACTTCGCACAAGAAAAACCATCACCAGCAAAAGCAGAAATTTCTGTAGCGCTATGTTATACCATATAAAGTCTGCTTCAAGACACTATAGGGCATAATCATCACTCCTGTGCTGCAGCACTGCCTGTGAATCAAGTCCAGTGGCATCAGACACACTGTCTCGACTTCAAGTTCTTTGCTTAAAATCTCAACCTGTCTTTCATCATTTATCCCCCTCTCATTCTGGCCCTGCCATACATAAATAAAGCATTATTAATTACATTAATCAATTACAATGCATCCTGTTCTTATAATTAAACCCATTTGTTGCACTGGAATAATCACATACATATGCTACAAGGCAGTTCAGCCAGTTAGTCCCGGCCAATAACAACATTAATCGGGAATAACACATCCCCCTCCTTACCAAGGGAGCATCTTTATTCTGTGAGCTCCAGCTCACATTGGCAAAGGAGCTCCCAGCTATTCCCAGGGAGGAAAGCACAAGATTGGAGCTATGATGGGCAGGAATCACAACCTGCACTGTCCAGGCTGGGGAACTGAGGCACGGGGAGGTAGGGAGAACCCAATGGAACGTGCTGTCACGAGAGCTTGCAGTCAAAGTGCATCTTCCTGTTGTAGCAATAGGACAAAATCCCACATCTTACGTTTTTTTTTTCTGAAAACAAACATACCCTCACTAGACCTGACTCCAACAAGGCTGTGTTACATTATGATGACAGCGAAGCTTAGTGAACAGCAAATAAGGAGCTGGCTTAAAGTTTGAGCTTGAAAAGTTTAGCTTGAAAAGAAAGAAGTGGAGATGTCTTCACCCCTATTTGTCAGAGGATTTGACAGGATCAAGAACAAATGGATATAATTGATGGCTTCTGAAGATAAGGACTTCAATTGCCAGCATTCTAGATATAGATATGAGGGTCTTTGTCTCTGGAAGTCTCATCAGATGACAATTCAGAGATATCAGTTAGGAAGGGCAGCACACAGGGGAACGCTGCTTTCTGTGGGTATTGGAGCAGATCTCATGGTTCTATCTGCTGCTGACTGCTTCCAGATACAGAAGATGGGGCTCAGGCCTGATTCCATGGCTCACCGTTGCCTCAGGGAAGACCCTGCCTCGGAATTCTTCAGGCCACATCCACAGCTAAAAGACCAAGCTGTGCCTTGGCTGATAACATTTAACCTTGACATCCCATGGTCTGTCAAATGTTGTGACACAGGCCTCAAAACTCAAGCCACTGGGAAGGGAAGCAACAGGCACACACACACTAACCTGTATGCACAGATTATTCCTCTGGGCAGCCTGGTCTGGTGGTTGGCAACCCTGCACATAGCAGGGGGGTTGAAACTCAATGATCACTGTGGTCCTTTTCAACCCAGGCTATTCTATGATTCTATGATAAACAGAGTGATGAACATGCTCTTAGGAAGCCAAGACATAAAGAAAAGAAAATGATAAAAGTGCACAGGTAATAAAAGAAGAAGGAAAACTGTAAATACTGAAAACTCAAAGTTTCATAGCAGCAGCTGCAGTTGTTTCATAGAAAAATTCCAGCCTTATTTCACAGCACTAAACTTTGCAAATACACATAGAGGGAAATGATCTGAAACCCTACTTGTGCTCAGGCCTTCTCTAAATGTTTTTTTTTCACTCACAAAGAGCAGTGCAGTTTGCAATGACAAGAAAATAAGTACATGAGGTTATCATCTGCCTTTGTTCTGCATGGGGAAATTCCACAGAAGATGGAGCTGCTGGTTGTTTCTATCCTCTAATTAAGACACATGACAATTCTGTTTGGCCTGAAGTACACACTAAAGTATAGACATGCCAGAACTATGAAAGGGAAGAACTCTTCTTCAAAAGGGATTTTCTAAAATCCTCCACAACAATACAGAGAAGAGCACTCTGGTCCTCTCTGACCCAGCACTGAGCTGCTATACATGTATGCAAAGCTTGATCCAAGTTCACTGCTGTCACTCAGAGTCCTCAACACACTCAGCTTGGATGCAAAACAGAAGGCATCCACCATACAAGTTCATTTGCTTTCCCCTTTTGGCCATTTTGCTGCATGCAACTGCTTGTACAAAGCCTAGCAAAACTGGAACATCACACAAGTGGGTCATGAAGTGCCTGCATCAGATAAATTACTGAGCCTGTCACCTGAACACAAAGCAGAGCTCCAGGGGTCTGGGCTAACAAGATTATAAAAGCTGATGATGTATAAGGATGGTGAATGTTCCTGCAAATGCTTAATGATGTGAGTAACCTAACTTACACATGGCAATCCTTTGAACAGCATAAGAAGTTGCAGCTGGGCCCGTGTAGCATTTGCAATTCTTGGGCAGCATCTTGCATTGTTAATTTTAACTGAAGAGATGTCCATCGGTGTTCTAGGCCATTTAGCAAAGGAAAATTAGATGATAAATCCAAGCTCTTTGGGACTGCAGCTCTGAGGGATTTCTCAAGGATTTCAAGGAGAACAGAATCTGAGTTCATACCTGGGGTACAGCAATCAGGCCTTGAAAAGTGCAAATATCCAGAGTGCTGAATTCCAGCCCAACAAGTGGTGCTGCTTGATGAGGAAGGTGAGGGACACCTCGATCTGCTGGGGACACAGCTGGGACAGGACACTGCGTGGTCACACGCATGCTGCTGTAACACGTGATGCTGCCCAGAGCAGCACTATCAGAGGAGATTTGTATTCTGCTTTTCTTACAGCAAAATCACTTACATTAATTACCAAGGAGACAACAAACACAGCTCCACTAAATTCCATCTTGATGGGGGTCTGGTACAGCCTGATTTAGTAGCTGATTGAGCGGATGGTAACCCTGCCTACAGCAGAAGGTTGGAACTGGGTGATCTTTGAGGTCTCTTCCAACCCACAACATTCTATGACTCTTTAAATCTCCGTGCATAACCTGAGCACAACTAACACAGAGCCCTTTTTAAAACCTCAGCCAGCCAGAGGTCTCCTCACCTTAAAATCCCAAGGTGGAGTTGTTCAGCTTTCCCCATACACACACCTGAAAGTATGAGATAAATTTTTCCTTTTGAAAAACAAAACAAAACAAACAAAAAACCATATTTGGAAAGGAAGGTGAAAAAAAATTATAAGTTAGCTCTGCACCTTTGTCACACATTTTAGAAGAGAAGGTATTTAATTAAAGACAACTGCTCACCTCCAGAGAATCTTAGCTTTCAGCTCCCTTGGGTACAGAGATTCGGAGGGGGAAAAATTACGAGTGGTGCTTAGAAATGTGAGAGTGAAACAGAACTACATTTATTATTTCTGTTGTCATTCTATCTGCTGTTCTTTGAGCATTTGGGTTTGGCAATATTGCTTCCCTGATGGGCAGAACTGCTCATTAATATATGTGATACATCTGCTCTTCATGTTGTACAGAGAGCAAGCAAAATCAATCCTCGTTTTTAGTCTGAGCTGGGAGACATAATGGGGGCTGTACCAGACAGTCTAAGCCCAATTTCTCCATTTCATAAAAAACATACGTTTTGAGATCATTAAGATGTGGTCTCTTCTTCCATTCCTGTCTGTTCGAATATTACATGTAAACAGAGAGCTTTTTAACTGAAAATTCTGCACCTGCTTCTCTCCAAGTGATTTGTAGCAGTTCACACCTACCTTTGCTTCACTTGGGATGCCCAACCAGTGGCATGGCCAACCAGCCTGCAGTGAGGGCTGCTTCACGGCACACTGCTGTTTAATCACAGTCACCAATGTCTCACAGTGTGATGTGCACCTCGTCAAAGCACCACAACTATTTTTTCAGCATAATGTAAGTAAATTTATACTTCAGTTATTCTAGCATCCATCACAGAACAAGATGCCTTGATTATTTAGATACCTCCAGTCTGCTGGTGTAACAGTTTATCTGAACAGCATTCACCAGGACAAAAAGAGGAACATCTTCAGTAATAGTGCTGCATCAGTTATCTGGTGCTTGTAAACCTGCCTTCCCGACCTCTTGACAACCAGGGAAATCAGACATTTTCACAGCAGTGGAAGAACTTATACCATTCTGTTTTATGTAGAACTCCATTTCAGGCCCTAAGGAACTGCCTTTTCATTCTATTGTTGCCCTCTTCTCTTCACCCCGACCTGCCTCTGTATTCCCAAGTTGCTCAGCCTTTATCTTTGCATAAAGAGGGCAGAAGCATGCTATGTTGTGCACTATTCTGAGGGGGGATTCCTGTCACATGAACACTCCAGCACTGCTACAGCTTGACAGCCATATCTCTTTGAAATATTATTACTGAGCACTCGCTACATATTAAAATGCACTAAATGATATGTTATCTGCAGAGGAGAGAGAAAACGAATAAAGGTCAATAAATAAATTTTGAAAAGCCCGTAGCCTACAGGTTTCCATTTATGCCTATTGTAGCTTCAAAAATGGTTTAGGAATCACAGGTTGCTGTTACTTAGAGTAAAAAAGAACTCTGAATGTGTAAATGTGCAAAACCACGAGACCAAACACGTAACACTGCTCACAGCACATCGAAAACAAAGACAGCCCCAGAACTTTGGGACAACACACATGGATTCAAGTAAACTTCTTCATGTTCAGTGTTTGAAAAGCAAAATGACCCCCAAAAAAGATCAGCTCCTGGGAGCAATTACTGCAAGGAGTTAGTTCAGCCATCCACCTACACATCCAGCCTTCCTATGCTTGTAAGGTAGGTCTAAACTGCTTGCATTGACAGATTTAAAGCTTTTTATAATTTTATGTATGAAATAGTTAGCTGGGCAGGAGAGCAGATATCTCACTAGTCTGACAAAACAATACTCTGCAATAGCATGTCAAATCAGCTATGGATCTCCTCTCCCACTTCTGCAGAGGGTTGGGTGCTCCTCTTTTTTTGCCACTCATCCTCAGTGCTGCTGCAGTGCCACGTATTGCTGGCAGAACTGTTCTGCATTTGCAGCACAGCCCCTACTGGACATAAAACCAGCACCAATCATTCTGCTCACCCAGCAGACTTTGGAAACATGCACTCCATGTCCTTACCATGGGATCAATGGGAAATCTCCGAAGACCTTCACCAAATGCACACCTGCACCCATTTAATTCTGTACCTTCCAGGCCTAACCCATGCACAAACAACCACATACAACAGCCAGCACATAAACACCTCACAGCATCATCATGGCCCAGTGTCATAAGTCATTCCTTTTACATAAATAGGATCCTAAATACCAACTGATTGTTAAAAGGGCATTTACCAAGGTTTACTAAGTACATAGAACATAAATCCATTTGGCATGTAATTAATTCAAAATTACATGAGCACTAAATGTGCAATTAACTCTGCAAGGAATGTTTAGGCCTTTAGCTGGCATTTACAAAGGAAGTTACAAGTTTATTAGCTAGCAATTTATTGCTAAAATACTAGCAATTCATGAGTATGTTGATTGAAATCTAACTTACTATCAGTATATCGTTACAGGGCAATTAAAGGTCTAAACAGCTCTTTAAGTAAATTAAGAAACAATGCAAGTTTTATGCATTAATAATAATGCTGTTAACCACACAACTAACAGGTCTCTTATGCAAGCACAACAAGTGAGCTTCCCACCAGCTGGGAGAACCTTTTCAAACGCACTCAACTGCCTCACGACGCGCTCCTGAACACCAGGGAGCTACTAGGAATGCTGGGGCAAAATCCTACTGGTGGGATAGAATCACAGAATCATTAAGGTTGGTAAAAATCACCTAGTTCTGAGTCCAACCATCAACCCACCCCACCACACTCACTAGCCATGTCACTCAGTGCCACATCTCCACATTTTTTTTAACCCCTCCAGGGCCAGTGACTCCACCACCTCCCTGTGCAGCCTGTGCCGATGCATCACCACTCCTTCTGAAAAGAAATTGTTCCTAATATCCAACCTGAACCTCCCCTGATGCAATTTAAAGCCATTACCTCTTCGATCCCATCGCTAGTTACCTGGGAAAGGAGCTGATCCCCACCTAGCTACAACCTCCTTTCAGGTAACTGTAGTTCAGGATGTCGGTGCCTCTATAGGCACCTTGCATACCCCACAGATACTCCATATCTGCCGCACACGTATCCCGTTTGTACCCATGAGCAGGAGTGCTTCTGGAGGCACCGCCGGGCTTTGCTTCTCACTTTCTTTAAGAACCATCACAATCATCACAGCTCCAGCTCAAAACGAAAACAACAGTTTTCAAATCTGCTAAATCTGGCAAAAGTTTGGATCCGAGCCCAAGCGCACGGCCTGGAACTCTTTTTGATGAAGAACTAAATACTGAATCTGAGAATCCACACATTTCTTGAAAATACATACTTAATATGAACTTGGAGACTAACCCCATTGTCCAAGTCTATTACTCAAGTCCATGGACTCCTCTGGCAGGACATCCAGTTTATGATTACTCTTTTATCTCTGTGAAACATAATCTGGCCATAGCACTGTCAACAGACAGCCATCTGCAGCACATATTTTGCTTCCACTTATAGCCTCCACCCTATGATTCTCTTCATCTAAACTAATAATCAGCTCCCATGTGTCAGTACTTTATTGGAGGAAAATGAGAGGTTAGGAAAAAAATAAATAAAAAAGGAGAAAAAAGCACTGCAATTGATATATAAGGCGGGCAGCACATCCCTGAAATGCCAAGTTCTAAGATACTCTGGGCAGTTTCCCTACAAAAGGATCCACGGGTGTACAGCATTCAGTCTGCAGAGCAAAGAACTAACACTGAAGGATCTGAGCACAGAGCGCTCCAACTGGAGCTGTTATACTTCCAATCTTAACGTACATTCTTCCCTCCTACACACATTCACAATTAAACCCAAAACTGAGGAAGAGCAAGGCAAAAAAGGAAATGCCTTTGTTGATTTTTGTTATTTTCCTTTTGTTCCTGTATTTTGAAAGGGGTTTGCTTGCTTGCTTTTTGAAGAGTTTCAGCTTTTGCTCTGTTTGGGGACACTGGAATTAAATGCAACTCCCACAGCCCAAGGGCTGCAGCACTGGCTACTGTTTCTCCCCCAAAACCTGCATGCATATGTTACAGGTGACATTACTTTGAAGTTCTATTCTTAGTTCTCCACAACGCATTTAATGACATCCAAAAACATTATCCCAGGCAATACAATTAAGCCTCTCTCAAATCCCTGAACAAAAGATGCCCAGCGCTGAGCTGGAGATGCAGCTCACTGTCAGAGCTCTGCCTGTACCCACCTCCTGCTCTGAGCACACTCGGCTTTAAACTTGGTTACAGCTGACCTGCAGACATCATCAGTGTCTTCCTGGGTGTTCAGCACACACCAGGATTAACTTCTCTCCATTTTCCAAGCAACAAACCAGCAGTTACCAGGATGCACGCTGGATTTTCAGTGCAAAGTGGCAGTCAAGCACATCAGATATGGAGAGAGAGAGAGATTTAATCTCAAGGTGCTGCTGATGTTACACCCAGGGTCCACGCGATGCTTTGAGGGGCCATACAGCAGGGCAAACACTCTCTGCTGAGCTTTTGTTTTATACATTAATGCTGGCAATTTACATGCAATCTTCATTCGATCCCAGCCAGGCCCTATTTTCCCAACCTCCACCTGTTCCTAAGCCACAGGGCGTTTGTCTCAGCCCAGATTGATCGAGCAGCGGGGGAAAAGTTGATGGGGGCTGCTCCATAGAGATGCCTAACCCCAGAAGATGTTGAAGAGGGGTTTATATGCACAAGTACATTCATGAACAACAACAAGAGAGCAAGATTTACTGGTGCCTGCCAGCGAGCCCTGAGTTACGATGAGGACTGTGTCAGTTGAGCTATTTTCACTGTTCTTTTGTTTAGGGTTGATTAGAAGTGCAGTCTGAGCCACGCGGCTCCCACTGGCAGCCTGATAAATACGGGCACGGCAGCTTTGTTGATTGTCCTCCCCTCCTCTCCCTTTCACTCCCTCTCCTTAAAAATGCATTTCCAAACCCGCTCCATTCATCCTAAAGTCAGGCCACCAAAGGAAAGCAGAATTTACTGGAAGGCCTCTTGCTTTCAAAAGGCTATTTAGGGAAAGTATGAGAAAAAAAAATCCCTTGGGAAAATCTTGTCTGAAGAAATAACACAGCGTGTTTGAAAAAAATCAAATACAAACATGAGCCACGAACATACCAGCATGCCACCAAATAAAAATAATCCTCAGAGCTTGCACAGAGCTTTCTGACTCTGCAAAGCAAACATTAACCAATTAGTTAAAGCTCAAACACGGGCTTTCAGGTCAGCTGTGCACTGTAAGTCTGAGTTTTCAGACTTTGGGTGTGCATTGCAGGCTGTGTACCATGAGAACACGGCTGGGCTGCGTACGTTTCTTCTCAGGAAGTGCAGATATCCAGGAAGATTCCCCCACTGCTCTTGTATTACTAAATTTTGTAGTGGATAATACTCCATCTCCACATACAAAAAATAATCTTCAGTAAATACGGATGCACCACCCCTGTTCCCTGCAGTAGCTCTTAGGAGCAAGCGATTCCTCTTAAGCTTGAAGCTTAGCAGAGCTAGGAAAACAAATACCTGAAGAGCAGCTCACAGAACCTGCAAGTCTTGTGGCTCTAAAACAAACACGCCTCTATCTCTTTAAATCTGCTTCCTCATAACCACAAACATGTATGTTTTTCACAAAGCTCTGGAAATTGTACTGGACCCCAGGGAAGGTACCAAGTGGAAACCCTGATATCCTGAGACCAGAACTCTACTAGTCCTGCGGTACAATGTGCTGTTTGTAACAATTATAATAATACACCTGTACTACCATTGTCAGTGTGGAGTAGCCACATGGGGTCTCATTAGTATTGTATTAGGACTGCATGGGGAAACGGATAATGGCCCATAATGAAAAATGCCAAATTTTCTATATAATAAAAATGAACTTGATTAATGAAAATCACTTTCAGGGAAAGAGTTACAGCGTTGTTAGAAATAAAAAATGATGTATTAATCCGACACTCTTACAGATGGTCCCAACCTCCTGACAACTGCTATTCATTTGAGATGCTATTAGCATGCATAATTATGCTAATTAAGTTGTAATTAAGCACCAATTCTTCAGAGGGCTTTTTTTGTCTATCATTTAATACAACTCAGCTTCAAAGAGTGCTTAAAGCTTTACACAGTGTTTCATGAGAAAGGGGTTCCCAAGTTTCTTAGTCGAGATTTAGCAGCTGAGCTATGGAACGGGGCCTGTAATCTTTGTTTTGGTTCAAGGGAAACCAGTAAATTGAAGCAGGGTCTGCCAATTGTTGATAAAATAATTAACACTTTCTGCTAAAATAGCACAGTTCACACTAGGACAATTATGAAAAGGAGAAAAATGGTATAATTATCAATGGAGCCAACACCAGTGGTCTATTATGGCTGCTACCCTCTAATTTGAAAAAAATAATTCATTGAAAAGTAGATTGCCATAAATAATAATAATGGTCCTGACTTGGATAGACTTGCTCGTATCATATACTGTCCCTCATTCCAAGAGTACTCCTGCAGGCTTCATTTAAATAACAGAACTAAGTGCATGAGCTCCGTTTAAATTGATCTGAAAATGAATTTAATTAAACCAGGGCCAGTCATACACCTCTTTCCAGTTGATCCAAGATCTGATCCAGGAAAGGAGTTGAGATAAAGCCACTGTTATTTCAGGATTCCTACTGATTTAATGCAATTTTCCCATTTAAGAAAGGTAGCTAAGGGCGTCAAAATCAGATGCAGAAATAATTATCCTTTTTTACCATTCCTTTCCAATATTTCCATTCAAACTTTTATTAAAATGAGAGAAATCTCTTACAAACAGGCAGGAGCCCAAACCTCTGCTTGCAATTGCTGGCAAATCCTTTCCTCCTTTTTGGAACAGGACTGGGCAGCATTGTGAAAGCCATATTCTTACAATTCCCCATCTCCCTCTCCATAGCACAGCAGATATCTCCTCCTCTTTGGGCAAAAACTTACTGCCACAGTAAGTCAAAGGAGGATTTTTATTTTTCACTGATTCAGCAGGTTTCTTGTCTTGAGAGCAGAGCTGAAATGGCAAACAGCTTCTTTTTAAAAAAAGATTCATGATAAAAAAATAAACTATGTACCGTACGTGCAAGTTGACACTGTGAGTATCCAGGCTTGGCCAATTTCCTGGGACCCAAACATTTGGCTTTAATCCTCATTTAAGCAGCCTACCGGACCATTTTTGCTTTCGCTCTACTACAGACCCCATCCCAAATATTAAATACCTTTGCCAATAAACCCTAAATCATTTTGCCTCACATGGAATATTAAGTGATATATAGAGATAGATCTAAAAGTACATAACTGCTCTTTAAAAGTAAATGGAGAACATGCACTGTAAAATCAAAAGCCTCTGCGCTAATCTTCAGATAAACACAACTGGTTGTTGTTAAGAGAAAGGCCCAGAGGGGATTATCTAAAATACTGGTATGCTGCTGACAACTTGGCTGTCTCTTTATTAGTATTGTTTTATTATTTTTGTATTTAGTACTCTACCGTGTCATCTGCTGTAGGTTCAGGTTGGGCTTTACTTCTCAGGTAACTGAAGTTCCCGAGCGCTGGCTCGGCTGTTTGGCTCAGCTTTCAAGTAACCAAGTAAAAGCAGGAAAGCCCACCTCTCTGTCCAACTGGGCTGCTTTAACCTTTGGGTCTGCAGGAATGAAAAAGCAAACTGGAGACGGAGGATTTGACTTTTTGTCTTAGAACAAACTAAGAAACATTAAATAGGCTGGACTGCTTTGAACACCGCTGATAAACTCCACTGAGCCGGATGCCAGCCAGAAATCCCCTGAACAATGTCTGGAGCCAGATTATCAGATTCTTACATGGACAAGTTGATAGGAAAACGTGCATGATTTCCATATGTATTTTTCCACTCCTAAACATGCAATCTTTGTAGCATCACACACAGACTGAACCTTCTTGCAAGTTGCTACAAATGCAGGCTTACACGTGTTAATAATGTCTAACATCAGGGCCCTTGGTTCGTACTTTTGTTCAAAAGCAAATATAGGTTCTTTAAATGATGTAGGAAAAGCCATCAAAACAACAGCAAATGTGCATGCTGAGTAGTTTAGCCCAGATTATTCACTGTTTTGTTAAACAAAATACCTACTTCAGTAACAACACTGCTTCACCCTGCGTTAAATACAGAGGTGGGCACAGTAAAGTAATTATCTCAGGTCTGTAACCCCAAGCAACCCTCAATGTAAGACATGACTGCAACACGCAGTGGTAGGAAACCAGCACCAAAGACTTTCTGCTGATGAAAAAAAATCTCAGATTCCATCCAAAAACATTTCATTCATCTATTGATGCACAGAGGCATTTTCCCTGACTTGCACCACTGCCACTGACTTTCCAGAGGTCATCTGTACTCCACAGCAAGGAGGATATGTGGAGTTTCCTATACTTTCTTCATTCCTTTGCAACGCACCATTACCCAGCAGTGCAATTCAGCAGGACCCCAGCTGTCCAGGTGTTCCACCTCAGACAGACCAGACCTCCTCAAAGGACAGTGTGACACCAGCCACATTAAGGCTGCAAAGAAATCCAGGAGGAAATCTCAGTGTTAGGGAGAACACTGCCTTCTGAACCTTGCTGCTTAGCTGAGCATCAACTGAACGCTTCCGCACTGCTGAATTCTGCCCCATGTCCACATCTCTCCTATTCTTTATACAGTTCCTAAACATACATATTTCAACAAATTTTACCAAAGAGGCATTTTACCTTGGACTTGTGGGGGGCAACTCTACCTCAACTTTAAAGCCTTTGGCAAGACTCCAGAAGAGTTTATTTCATCATTTATTTCATCATTCATTTTATCACCACATGCTGCACGGTATTCCAGACCGGAACAGGAAGGGCACCATGTCTGCCTGTAGGGAACTCCACCAGCAATAAATCATTGGAGCCATCCGTTTAAGTCATTCTAGTGCACATCTGTCCCTTTAGATACATGCTTCGTTTTCCAGGGTGGGCTAGGTTGCAAGACAAGTTATCTACAAAACCAACACATGCAATAAATTTTACATGCTCAAAAGGAACAAATAATGTTTGAAAGCTTTTAACTCAAAATACTTTGTGTGTTGGGCTTAGTATGCTGTATGTCAGCTACCCTGAAAACTACCCAAACTACATGAAGCTGGTCTGAAGACAACAAATGCAAGTTTTTCTTTCAATGCAGATTGTATTAAAAGAAATCATGTGTTCTCTGAACGTCAACCCCTTGCTGAGTATTGGCAAAAAGCAATTTCTTTAATAGCAAGGTTAATTGAAATACCATTGAAAACTGATTTCTATTGCACAATCAAACTTAGTGGCTTTATCTGAAAAATCCAATTGGCATTGAAAAAGGTTGCTAGCTGATCATAAACTGATGAGAAGAACGGTGGCTGAACGAGTGAGATCATGGACAGGGAAGCAGAACACTCCAGTTCCATCACTGCATGACTTGGGAAAGCAAAGGTCATTTTCAATCTGTTGAGGACTTTGGGACCTTTGGGTGAGCCATTAAACATGAATGTCATCTACTGCAAGAACATGGTAACTAATACTCGTGTCAATGGTGAACCTATCAAAGACATTACAAAACCATGGGATATTCCAGCCTCCCAAGCAGTAGGAAAGTATATCTCACAAATTCATCCATCTTAGTAAGAAAGATGTAGTGGAGCCATTCTGCACGTAATAAGCTACCTTCTCTTCCTTCCCTTCCTGGTAAGCATACTGTTTAGTTCTAGCGTTGTCTTTATGATTCAAACTTTATCTATATTCCTCTGACACCATAATAAGAATTTCTAATGCAAGCTCTACAAAGATCGATATGAATTTGGAGTTCGTAATGGAATCTGAAACCAAAAGGTATTTTTCTTGTAGGATTTTGTTTAAAATAGAATCTCTAAAAAGGATCTGATCCAAACCTCAAAGTCAATGGCAGATTTTCTACTGCCCTCACCATGGTTTAGATAAGGTTTGTAAGAGCACATTTGTTCCTGGCTTAGGAAGGATCAGAAAGGAGTCTTGCTCCCCTGTTTACTTTTTACCTCAAGACTTGATCACAAAATAAAGCTACTCTTTAAGTTACTGAACTTGGGAGTAATAGTACTTTCCTGACTTTCCCAGAGACTACGAGAGTTCAAAATACAGGCATAAATCAAACACATTTCTCAAAAGAAGCAGAAATAAGCCATGCTGTCTGATTACCCATACTCTGAAAGAATCTTCTCTTGACTACACGATAGAAAACAAAAATACTACTCAGTGGGCTTTCTTTGAAGAAGAAATAGGCAACAATCAGTAAGTTGCTTTCCTCGCACCTCAAGGTAAACAGTGGGAAAAAGAAAGCATCACAGACTTTACAGATTTTGTCACTTTCAAATCAGGCTTCAACAGCAGCAACTGATACAGGGAGGAAATAAAGGAATGAGAGCTGAGAAGGAAGGTTTGTAAGTATCCTTCCCTAAACTCCGTCCCCATGCAGTAGAAATCCAGAGTGACTAAAAGCTCTTCGATTTTATAAACAAAAGCTGTGACTCTGGTCTGCCTCTGTGTGACTGTGGAGCTGCCAGGCTCCTGCAGAAGACGCATGGGATTGCTCTTCACGAACAAACGCTGATGTCCCCTGATGTCAGAATCTGTCCTGGTGGTGACATTTGGCTTTTTCTTGAGGGGAAAAATATTTTCCAGCAGTTTACAAACTGCATTTATCATGAAACACAGAATAGGTGACATTAATATTCACTTTGTGCAAAACAACAGCTCTGATGACGTTTCGCTCTTTGCTCCTACCACTATTCAGTAAGATTAACACTCCTCCACTGAAAAGTGCATTCACAGTAAAGCCAAAATGAATTCTACTCAGCAGAGCAATATGCCCCGAATACAAATAACGCTCTTATAGTTTTGTGATTAATGTTATTTCTTGCTCCCAGCATACTGGGACAGTATCACATGAGGAACTGGGAAAGTCCCAGTAAAACTAAAACATATGGTTACCATAAATAATAGAAACACATACAGCAGACAAAAAAAAAAATAATATCACAGGAATTGCACATAGCAAAATGCTTTTCCCAACACCTTTCTAGGACAGGTTCCCTCGAGCACACTTTGTACAAGGGCAACCAGTCTACTCTTAAATTTCCAAAGCAATGGTGTTTCTACAGCCTCTTCTGACTGGATTTATGAGCTTCCTGCATATATTCTTCCCACTGCTGCTTTCTCCCATCAGTGCCTTATTACTTCAGACGTCACCACGTAGCTGAACAACTCTCAAAGAAGAATTGGAACGTGTCCTTTGTTCAGACACTGGCAGGAGTCAGGCTTTCATGTTACCAAATTAAATCCCTTCAGAAATCCCTTTGGTTCTCTTCCTGCTTGCTGAGTCTGGTAGTTGAGCACTGTTACTGTGATGGCTAAGAGTATCATTTTCACAGCTTGCTTTCAGAGAGCACTCTCATCTAGAGAGCGCTCAGAGAGTCAGGATTGCTAATTCTTAAACTGCACATTTGCCTGCTTGTCTGATGTTATTTAGTGCACTAATCAACACAACAAGGTCACTGAAGTTAAGCAAATGCTCATAACTTCTTTTTAATTGAATTCCAATGGTTTTAACAAATGTACCGGCAAATACAGGTATTTCACTTCACCGAATAAACTAATGTCCTGGTAGTATCCTGCTACCCTTTTTAAAGGATCATCCTTACACAAATATCATGTTTCCTAATTAATTCCTGCTGGTAAAGCCCATTACAATCCTCAGATAAGCAGTTCTACATCAATTCAAATAACTGAATATTCCGTTTCCTTTTTAAGAAAATAATCCAAAACTTTACAGCCCTTCACCATACAAAGGCATAGCAGCTCCACTAAGTTTCCAAAGCAGACATACATCCAGGTTATTTGCTACGGTTATATCTATCTGCTCACCAAACGAGAAAAAGAAAGCACATTAAATACTGCTAAGGGATCCTGACTATGAAAAGGACCCACACAGAAAGCTCCTAACCATGCCTGCCACTTGACCTAAAATTAACAGATCCGCCAAGTTCAAGAGTGAAGTTTCCTCATTGGGAACAGGGGAGGGAGAGGCATGGGGGGAAGAAATAAGAAGCCTCTACCTTTCTCTTCCTAGTCACTCATTCAAGGAAAATCCTGAAGCCAGAATAAAGTTTGCACAGGGTTTTAGTTACAGTTAATGTATAAGCCAACAATGTTTACTCAATATTATATAGGCTTTGCAACACACCATGGCAGTAAATTAGCTTGATATATTAGCTCTGTGCTGAGAAAATGAGACCGTCTCCGAGATCTGTAAAGCACTGCAAGTATTTCTCTTCTGGTACAAAGATGAGTTCGGGTCACAGCAATAAAATCTAGGCCAACGTGCTGTGCTGAACGCAGAAGAAGAACAAGCTCTAGGATCCCTGTTGCCCTCACGTCCACGTGTAGGAAACATCCACTGCCCACCGCGGTGGCAACACTTGCCAACCATAAGGACAGGCCCTTTTTTTCCACTTCTCCTTTTCACCCTGACACCGACTCGAGTGCTCCATGGAGAACAGCAGCTGTATCATGACTCATCTTTCTTCCAATTTACCCTACAGGTGAATTTCTTCAGGAATTAAAAAACAATGACAACAAAAAACTACATAGGAAAGGAGAATTAAGGTCAGTGGGATTAAGGCATCTCCTATTTTCTTGTCTGTGTCTTTCCACCTCACACTGCCTAGAACTGGCCCCGCTTCACTCATCACTAACATTTATTATCAGATCCACACTGAACAGCATAACGAAACTGAGGAACTGAGGCCTTCACATAGGTTTCTGGTCAAACACCAAGATGCTGGTATCTCTTCTATGCACCAATTACGGGCTACAGGGATGTCCTCCAGCTGGTCACCCAGCATTGCTGCTTATGCTCTCAAGGTCAACAGATAACCTGAAAAGAGCAAACTGTTTGCCAGGGGCTACAGATGAAACTGGGATTTGGTAATCCAGAAGACCAAGACAGCGGAGGTAATGAAGACTGGGAATTTCCATGCTCTGTTCTTCCCTATATGTATTTGCAGGAGAGAAAAGAAACATTTCCTTGGCGCAAATGAATGCAAAGAAGTTTCACATGGCAGATTTCTGAATGACTGCATAGGAGCTATCCTTTAACAGCCAGGTACACTCAACAGAGCTGCAGTTTAAGGTATGTCCCTATTTACTGACAAAGCCTCTTGTGTTACCTTCCTTTCCTAGGCTTGTGGGTTGTCATTTAGGTAGAAAGTGATGAATGCAGGCATAGTGAGCTGTTCATTTAAAACCCAAGACCTTGGACTGAATTGTCACTAATTTCTACCAGAAGAAAGAAAATAGCATAACCAAACCAGGCCCAGGTCATGTGATTCTCACTACTGTACACAATGATAACAGACCAAACAAATGAAAATATCTGGAAGGACATTAATGTTCTGCAGCCTCCAAGGAAATAACATATTTTGCCCAATTGTAACATTTCTCACTGGCAAACAATCTCTGACACTGTGATAACTGTTGGCTTGAGAATCTCATACTGCTTCTGCAAATCAGACAATATAAATCCACACTAGAACATGGGGTAGGCAAGTTCCACATTCAGCAGTCAATGAGTGCTTTACTACATTCTGAAGTACTGTATATATTACCTCACAAGCCTGGGCCTGCTATCCCAGAGGGAAAAAAAGCATGTGCAATGCAGGCATTACAACTACCACTCAAACATACAACCTTCACAGTGATGCTCTTACCTTCAGCAAAAGCATGCAATGCTTTGATTGTATCTCCTTGAAAGTTATTGTTGGCAAGGCTTTAACAGCTGCTATTGGACTACAGGACTCAAAATGTGTATCTGCTGAACAAACAAATGGACCTTACTATCAAAGCACTCAATACCTTGTGAAACAGCAGGGCTATGGTTGGTTAACATAAGTTAGATGTGCTGTCTTCACCTGAGGTGAGGATTAATTCATTATCTTCCCATTATTCACACCTGGTAAAGCTGTGATAGCAATTCCAGGACTCTCTTGGGGGCTTTGGAAATGGCAGACAATGTGACAACCAGTGCAAGGCCAGGATCATTCTGGGTGCAGCTTTGGTTCCAAAAAAAGTCAGTGATTGCTAGAGCAGCTCCATCCCCCTTCAGACGAATAGTTTGGAAAACAGAAGTTGAGATGACCATGACTCAGACAGGTCTGAGTATTAGATTCACGTGGGACTTGTCTACGATAGCAGATAAATCTTGGTGGCTAAAGCTAAAACCATGTGTTGTCAGATCTTAATAGCATATGAAACAGTTTCATCTTGCACTATAATCTAGGACACCATTCTTTTCATAGTCTGACCCTGAGCAGCACTCTCTTTTTAGTACTATTTGTACACCTGTCCTGGTAAAAATTTATTGCCTAGTCATTATTTTAAACCATCAGCACTGCTCAGTGAAAGGGTTTAAACCCATTAGCACAATATAAATAGTACCAGTGCTAACAGATTCCAATCTTTTCCATCAGCAGAGAAGATATCGAATCTACTGTTTAAAACAAATTGGGGTTATTGAGGAAAAATAAGCTCCTGCCCTAAAACAGGACTTAAATGCCTAAGCAAATAAATTTAGAGCTCAGGAAGGAGACCTTTGTCACCCCTTAGGGGTGACTAGAACATTAGTGAGATATCTCAGCAGTGGCCATCTGAAACCACACCAAAGGCTGTAATTTTTTCTGACAAGGCTTCCCATGACAGCATTAAGAAGCCAGAAGGTGATGAGTATGCTCCCTTAAAGATCATGCATGTTTGGTTACTATCAACTGACCTTAACCAAGTTTCCTCACAAATGACACTGTAGGGTACAAGTAGGTAAACTTAATTTCTCCATTCAAAGTTGCTAAGAAAATCTCACTGAAAACCAGTACAAAGCCAGAACTGCACTCCAAGATATGAAAAGTTCTAATAATTATAATCACTTAAAAACAAACAAACAAACAAACAAAACACCTAGCAAATGAAAAAAAAACAAAAAAGAATTTACCTTTTCTTACAGTTTTGGACAGTTTGGCATTTGAGTTCACATACCATTACTTGGTCCAGAGAACCTGTTTTTGCAAGGAAATGTGTATGTTTTCCAGGTTTTTGCTCTCCAGTTCAACAACAGTATATGCAAAGGATAGGCTGGTACAAAACTGCTCGCTGGCATGGGACGGGAGTAAGACTTCTCAAATGTTGCAGTTGCCATCCACATTTGGATTTAATATAGATGGAATGGTGACAGTAAATTCCCACGTACACAGTTTTCATGTGTATTAGCTTCCTATGAAAACATGCCCCAATTTACTTCTTGCTTTAAAGGGCACACATTCACAGAGGACATCAGGGGAGTATGCTCTGCCTTCACGCTTAATATCACCATGCTTACTTCTTCATATATGGAAGTCAACACTTCTTAGCAGTGTGTTTAAGCCCTGGCACTGCTGCCCAGAGAGGCTGTGGGTGCTCCATCCCAGGCTGGACAAGGCCCTGGGCCCTCACCAAGGATGTGGGAACCATCCCACAGCAGAGGGTTGGAGCTGGATGGGCTCTAAGTTCCCTTTCAACATAAGCCATTCTATGATTCTATGATTTAAAAGGTCTGAGAAGACTAGATCAAATTAATTATTCCATTAATAACAAAATTGCTACAGATATCAACAACTGTCTAACAGCCTTTGTTTTGCTAGAGGATTCATTACTATAGGATAAAAAAAAAAGAAATAAAAAAACCCAGCTCCCACTGAAACCAATAGGACTGTAGAACATTCAGCATACTGTGATCACAGAATCACAGAATCACAGAATTGTAGGGGTTGGAAGAGACCTCCAGAGATCATCGAGTCCAACCCCAAAACTCCAAAATGTGATCATCAAGGCCCACCCCAAAGCATCACTCTCCCACTTTTTCTGATGTAGAGAATCCATGTGCACAACTCCAAGTAGCATCATTAGAGATTTCTTATTATTTACTTAGGAATAAATTGATCTTCATTCATTAAATGTTAGGACACAGGAGCAGTACATTTACTGTTTGTTTTTCTCTAAGCTATAAGCATCTACTGGGAAAGCTTTTATTCCACTTGCATGCCACCAGACCTGTTAGATACTCCCAGGCCAGCACTGTGGATCTTGTGCTCACATCTGCTCTCTGCAGTCTTGATAAAACATGAGCAACAGTCCAAACCTGGAAGAGGAAATCCAACTGCCATAACAAGTGCAAGTCAAGCAATGCAGATTTTAACAACTAGCTCACTGCAGATTTGGAGAAAGTAAAATGAAGTACATCTCCATTAACCGCAGCAGAGCTGCATGGACTTTCAGTGTCAAGTTCATTTTGCAGTAGTATCCAGAGACCTCTGCAAAGCCTCTCTCCAGGTCTGAAACTAACCTGAAGTATTTTCTGTAGATGTTACTGCAAATACATTTCCATTTGCTTAATAAGCTCTCCTACAGCTGCTTTGAAGTGTTCATAAAAGATGAGGTTTACAGAATACTGATATTATTATGCAATTATATTGTCATTCTCTGGTTCTAAACTACATATTTCCTTGTCTATATAAATAACAATAGTAATTTATCTAATGATTATTGCATCCATGCTTACAGCTAATTTTACATATAAAATGCAGGGCAAGCTTCAGTTATCACTTTTTTTTACCTATTTTTATCTGCTCTATGTACTTGTTTTATTACACAATCTAAGTTATTCTACCAAAGAGTGTGTTTGAGAAGGAAGATACCACAAGGGCAAAAGCCACTGAAAAACGTACATTAAGTTTAATGTTCTTTTGAGGAGACCTGCTTAATTAAAAATGGCCTTTGTTACATGAGGTTGCATAAAATATCATTTCAATGGAGTACTTGGGGAAAGTTTCCCTGACTGTGACAGTGCTGCCAAAATCTAATTAGAGATTCATCGAGTCATATATATCAATGTTATTGTCTGTCAGGCAGGCACAATGTATCATGCTTAAGTGGATTTTTAACTGTCTAAATCAGTCTGTCTAAACAACATAAAATAGGAAACAAATCAAAAGACTAGTTGAAATCATAAAAGTGACACATATTAATTATGAAACATCATTTGTTGTATTAATCGCTTTAATAGCAGGGAGGTAGAGCCAGGTGTGTCAGAGCAAGTGGTTTTCTGCACGAGGACGAGATCAGCGCTAAAAGAGAGACAACACTCTTCAGCCTTTGCAACTAATAGTGCCCTGTGCTGCGTTCAATCCACATCCCTCACAAAGCAGCCTGTAGTACCCCAGTGTGCACAGAATGCAGCCATCTGGGCTGCAGCACCTGGGCTGCCTCAGTTGCTTGAGCAGCCCAGTCAGCTCTGGGCTCCTTTTGAGGTAAGGCAAGCAGCTGTTTTTGAGAGGAAAGCCGGACATGAGACCAAGCAGTCATTCCTGTGAGGAAAGCTGGGCATGATGGCTCATTCCATGGTTCATACCAAGAAGCATGGCTGCAGGCCATCCTTTCTTCTGCCCGTGTTCCCACACGTGGGTGACATAAGTGCCTTTTTTACCCTCTCCTTTTTTTATAACCGAGGATTACAAATTGAAAGTTTCACTTTTGAAAGCTTTTAACAAGGATTTGGCTTATGTATCCATGAGACAGAGAAGCTGACCAGCCCTGCTGCTCATCCAAGGGATGATTTATGTTGAATATAAACCAAAAATACCACTGACTCAGACATGAAGATCATCTGCAGGACACAGCCACGCTCAGCCCAGCACCTGCACTGAGGCTGCCACTCACTGACAGAGCCACTTACTCCAACAGTCACAGCAAGGAAGGTTTGGGTTCCTGGAGCTGAACACTAAATGGTTATCATGGCTGAAAGGCCTGTATTTTAAAGGAACATTCATTCTTATGCAATGACATGTCATGAATTTTGCATGAGGCGTAGCACTTGGTGTCAGAAATTATATCAGCTCCAGCTAGGGGGACAATGATACATATGTTTGTACAAAACACGTAATATGTTTTATTTAAAGTGTGCCATAAATATTTTTGCCCTGAAGCAGGGTTTAAAATGAGCTCCGTAAGGTGTCATAACAAAATGTATGTTCAGAAAGTAGAAAGAGGTGCATCTATTCCTAAATGTCTAACTTCATCTGAAAAAATTGCTGGATATTCACTGATAAAGCTGCCACTCCACTCTGAGATGGCTGATACTAATAGTAAAGCATACAAGCCACGCTTTCTGTCATGGCTTACAATTTATGCATCAAACCTTTTCTCCCTCAAGAGTCTGAAGAAAGCAGTACATTGAGAAAGGCAGCAAATCATACTGCAGATTATAGATGCACAACATTCAATGCTAAACACCGCTGAGAAAAAAATTAGTAACCTGGTCCATAAAGAAAGAAAGCCCCACAGCAGCCCTTGCCAGAACCAAACATCACTGAGCAGGGTCAAAAGGACTTGCCCACGCATCTCCTCTGCTCACTGCTGTCTGCAAGTATCTACTGTAATTGTATTTATGTTCTTACTCAAGCAGATAATGGAGAATGCGGATCCTGGAACTGCTCTCGATGATGGGACGCAGCTCATCAGGCCAGCTTGTGTTGCTGTGTCTTTCCTGGAGATTTGCTCAACAGAAATAATTAAAAAGAATAATTCAGCCTCTGGGACATCACATTCACTTACAGTACTTGGATATCTCTGGATAGATCACTGATTGAGCAAGGATCTGTGCCGCTTTCCTCAGCTCTGGCGTGAGATTTGCATTTGTATGTATGTACACACTGAAGTACACAGACACAATGAGCAAAGTAGGAAACAAAGCCAAAAAAGCTCAAGGCAGCCTGCCATGTGAGTTGCACTCCATTTAACACTAAGTCACTCTTAATAAATCAGAATTGCCTGTCTCCTTTCTCCAAGAAATAGCTTTAAATGATTCCAAAACCCTAATTCAGTAACTAACCCTGAAACTGCAAACTGCACAAGGCAGTCTGTGAGCTCCCTGATCACTAAGGAAAATGAAAGTTAACACTGAATGCACAAAGCAAAATAACCACAATAGGATGCTACAGTCACAATATCTGGGAAGCATCAGTGTGTTCACAGCTATAAATGAGGACAGACATAGAGCTGTGGCCAAGGGGTTCTTCTTAGGTGTCCGTTCTGTAGCATGTCAGTCCAGTTCTCATAGACTGAAGTCACAGATCTCATGGCAGTGACCTCAGCCTCATCTGTCATTGCAGGAGGTTGAGATTCTGCTTTGCAGCTACCAAAACAGCACCATAAATCAAGGATGGATTCTCAGACACTAAGCATGTGCTTGCATTTTCCATTAAGGAAAGGGCTTCTAAGCCCTTTTACACCTGTTCTCAGCCTCCACGTACCTGTCTGAGTTATAATTATCTAGCTAGATAGGCATAAGAAACAGAACGTTTTTGTTCATAGTGATTTAGATTTGCCCAAATGACATCATCAGGAGTGCAAATTATGTATTATATAAAAATATATTATATCCAAAGCTGGTAATAAGAGATGGAGCTTAGGCCTGTTGCCCTAGACAGGAGAGCACAAAGTCATTGACAGCAGATGTGATTGCAATTCCTTTTAAGCAAAATTACAGGCTAAAGAAAAAAAAAGCTTGCAAAAATGTCAGCAAAAGGCTAAGTTATGATGCCCCAAAATTAATGTGATCTGAATCAAAGCCCCCCACATTTGTCACCCAAGAAGAGAAAATCATGGGAACACAGAACAGTTTGTTGTGGATTCATCCTGCTTGTCTGTAGGAGAATTCAGTTCTTAAAGCCAAGGAGACCCCTGGAAGAAGGAACACCTCTCCATTTTGACATGCAGCATTTCCATTGATTCTGAACCATCTTCCATTAAATCAATGGCAGTCTTCCCATTGACCTCGATAGAGGTTGGACAGGACCCACAGGGGAATAAATCCCATAGGTAGTAAAACAAATGAAGGCAATGGATTTCTTCATGAGTTAGTCACCAATAGAATTAAGCCAGTCAAATAGAATCAGATAATGATTTAAAATTCAAAATAAAGCCTTTCTCCTTAGCCCACACCTGTCATCTTCAGATACACAGACATTACAGATCTCACCCAGCCTCATTCAGTGCAAGAAATCTAAATCCTACAATCCCTGCATTCCTGTGGTAGCTAACCCAGCAACACTTGTTCTAGGTGGAAACTGAATAAAATAAATATTCACATCACTGGGAATTAGAGCTTAGATAGGCCTTTAAAAAACCCAACTTGTATTTGTATTTTTGATGTGCAACCTAATTAGACCAGAGCATCTTTAATTAAGTGTGTCAGCCCCAGTGGAAGCCACAGAGTTCAACACTAATAAAGCTGATAAGGTTTTTATTTTTCAGACTTAGTTTATTTAATGCCTCATCTATGTTAAGCCAATCTGTAACATATGGGCAGTTCTCCCACTATGGATTTATCGTTTGGGTGTTTCTTTTTTTGTGAATTAATGCAATCAAACTCCTGCCAGTGTTAATTATTTTTCTCCAAGAGCAAATCCCAGAATTGAAAACACACCTGTTATTTGCTGCATAGGCCATAGCACAACTGGAAAATAAGTTCAAAAATGCTAGGAGAACACAGAAAGTCTCTGGATTGTATAGAAGAGATTTGGAAAAAGTTCAATAAAGTTCTATTTATGTTTCTGGCCTTATAAGACAATCAGCAGAAGTGCAAGGATACCCAAGTCCATATCCATGTAGAATGGAAGAATTATTTCTGTCTTTAGAGATCTCTTATTTATAGTCTCTTCACGTGAGATGGTAGGAGGAAATCTAACCAATTACTGGAACAGGTTTTAAAGTGATGTAGCAAATTATTTAAGCATTATAAAGCTAAAACCAAAGCCTTCTTTTGAAAAGGTGTACTTTGGTTCAGTCACACAGAACAGAACTTAGAAAGAAATCGCTACTGAAATTGTATAGCCTGTGTTATGCATCACAGTAGTCTGTCCATCCTTCCTTTAGATCTGTGATGGGATCTTCCAGCAAAACACCTCTGGGCAAGGCAGTGGCGGCCATGGGCACTCACACAGAATCAACAGCTCTTCCAAACTGTTTTTCCTTCTTGTTTAAGCCGTAAGAACATTAAGTCTGGAAACATGATTTCCATGTTTGGAATTCAACAAAGCCACTGATCATTTTCATGGCTCATTTGTGCAGATTAATTGGTTAATATCTGTGCAATATTTTGGAATTGGAAAGTACTCAACCACTGTTCTCAATCCCGATAATCCTCTGCTGCAGTCTCATCCTCTCATCTCTGGGCTCTCCATCACTATTTTAAGTCTCTTCTGTTCCATACTTGCTCCTCTTGCAAGCGAGCTAATTACTGTCATATATAACAAAGGAAATATCCCTTTGTGGGGGGATGAGCTAAGAGGAATTCCCATTTTTAATATATGGCATCCTTTGATTAGCAGAGTTACAGAGCACTGACCGCAGAATTGTTCTTCCTGTTCTCAGGGCATGTTAGTAATGCTGCTAGTAGACAGGCAACTGTGCACCTCAATACTTGCAAAGTGCTCACTGCAACCCCTGAGAAACTTCTTGCATTCTTGCTTCTCACACAGTTCCTCCATACCATGAACCAAACAACACCAGCTGTATCTTCCCATAATTTCTACGCTGAGCAGGTACTATTCTGCATGGAAAGCCATCCCTGAACAAGCATGTAGGCTGTCCAGGATTTATATTTCTTCTGAAAGCTCATTTCTTCCATGAGGCAGGCAGGTAGCCAGGAAAACTACACGAACCTGCTTGGACATCCCACTTGTCACAGAAGGTCTTGACTTAAATATAAGTTCCTTGTAGCAGGGACTTTCTTCTCGTAGGTGCAGACAGAACATCTCCTACTCTCTCCCAGAGCTGTAAAACAACAGCTCTCCTTCCTATACATGGCTACACTGAATTCCACAAATTTATCTTTAGGGATGCTGCCTGCTCCTGCAGTTTTGCAGTTATACAGGATTTCATCACCCTTCTCCACCCTTTCAAGCATATACCGCAAGCACCAAAAAGGTAGCACTGACCCACAGCCTGGCAGCAATTTATTTAAGCTTGCTGCTGTTAACAACAGTTATCTATTTCCCCCTTTCAAGCTATGACAGCCTGTCAATAAAACAAGGAGTTCAAAAATCTGTTTAAATCCAGGTCTGTTCACTGATGTTTTACAGAAAGCCCAGTGCAACCTCCAAAACTGATTTCTGTCATTGCTGTGAGAAGCATAGCATCCTCGTATTTAAGATTCTTTTTGACTTATTCAGCTGCTGGTCTTTGCACCTGCTTTCCTTACTTAAATTGCAGAGCTCCCAAAGGAGGTGAAAAAATGTCTTGTTTTCAGCCCCAAACAGGATCTCATCTCAGACATATATTCCGTCTTCAACTCTTCCCTACGAGGGTTTGCACCTGCCTGGGAAAAATGAACTTATTTCTCAGATAGAAACGCATTATTTTTTTCCTTAAGTAATTCTATGAACTACTTCAATGATAACAGAAACCTTGTTTCTAGGGGCATGCAATGAAGAACTGCTGTGATGAGTGACGGAGCTGCACAGACTTGCCGTCCTCTGAGCGCAGGATTCTCTGCAAGGAGAGGACTGGGCTCACACAGGTTATTTGCTGATACTGTTCTAACAGCAGGAATATTACTACACCTCTTATTATTTATCTCAGGGATCCTAAAGCAAAGCAGCTGAAAAAATAAGTGCAAATGCAAGGTTAGAAAAATAGAATAAGGAGAGCATGACCGCTGTCTTAAGCTGTGGTTTAGCTGTTTCCATGACCTTTGCAATCTCCCTTTGGTGTCCTGCTTTTTGCAGTCCAGAGATACTGGGAAGATAGGAAATATTTTACTTTGCTCTGCCATTTTTACCACTAAAATTGGAACATTATCTTAGACATTTTCTTTTAGAGGTTCTGATTAATGACACTAAAGGCTGATACACATATTTTTATATATTTAAGGCTGACTTCAGTTGAAGTTCAAGTCTTGTTTATACTTAAGTTGTGCTTTTTTTAAAAAACAAAACAAAACAAAACTTGTTCTCAATTAACAATTCTGTTGTAATTTCAAGGTAATTTGAGAAATTGGGATAAGAAGTTCCACTGAAGGACAATGTGAGCTGCACTACCGAAGGTACACATCTTTAAAGAATTCCCTGAATCCTCTGTAAATCAGAGGACATGAAAACTCACAAACACATAACAGTTATATCGTTATGTAATAGTACTATCTGTACCTTCTGAGCCATGCAGGAGATCTGTCAGGAATCCCATTATGAATCACACAGCCAGCCTCCTTGTAAGTTCATTTTAAAACTGTCCTGCACATCTGACTTGTCACAAACCACGAACACTTCATTGTGCATGAAGTTGTTACTTATAAGGATTCTGTTTATTAAAATAATCAAAGCACAGAAGTCAGTACTGAAAGAATGGGAGCAATTTGCTATGGTCTCCAGACTGGTGTGGGATGAATGCTTGCCTTCAGAATAACCCCAGAACCAGAGAAAAGCTTCAACTTCTCAATGCCTACAGCTATCCAAACTGCAGGTGAGAGTGGCCTCCAGGACGCAGCAGACAGCTCTACAACAATCCCCTTCCCTGCCTCTTCCTATTCACCCAGATATGCTTTGGAGAGGTGAGAAAGTTAGGTAAGCACCGATTGCTCCTTGGATTTTCTTCCCTCTGCATGAAATTCTTTCAGTAACAGAAGGGAAGGAGGGCATTTGAGCTTTTGCAAGACTAAGAGCTCCCAGATGTGCTTTTTCAGTTTGCTGCATAGCCCTGCACGAGAAACAACTGGTCTCACGCAGGGCCCTTGCAGCTCATGTGTGCAAGGAAAAAAAGTCAAGCTAAACAGGGCTCTGACACAGACACAACTGTGCAGCGAAGCAATGGAGGCCATCAAGAGCACACAGTGGGTTTCAAGCTGTCTGTGGGAACCCAGAAATGGAACACACCTAGAGGAAAACACAAAACTGTTCTTAATGCCATCATTCTCCTGCAAACAGGGATCCAGACAGCCAGTTAACAGCATACTAGGCTTCTTCCTATAGCTTTGCTGCCCAATATGCTTCTGAGCATTGGAGTACTTTGTTGTTGTTGTTCATAAATGAAAGCTGCTATTCGCCATATGGGCTGAGCCAGCAGTCCCTCAAAGCCTGAGAAAGGTCCTATTTTCTACAGCACACAAATAAATGTCTTTGAGTATTGAGGTCTCCTGGGCTGGGTCAGACCTCTGAGATCTTGATCTCAGAGCAGGAGATTCAAACATTTCATTTCTCGGCACCACACCACAGCCCTTGCCAGACAAAGCTTCCCTCTACCCGCATTACACGCTGATATTCCTGCAGCCATTGATCAAACAAACCAGGATGAGGCTGTTTATACTATTTGTTTACCTCTCTGAGAGAGGCCTAATGTTATTTTACTGCACACTACAATTCCCCCTTCTGTGTACACACAGCCACCCTCTCTCATGGCACGGCTGTGTTTAGGTTTCCTGCATTCCCACACTGACAGCCAAGCGCTCGCCAGCTAGGAATCGCATTAGTTACAAGATACTGTTCATCCCCCATTACTGCTTCCATTAGCGTGGACAGTTCAAACTGGGCAAAATGCATATCTCATGCATAATTTAACAGACTTCATATAGTGAGTCAAAACCTGTAAGTACAGCAGCGTGAAAACCAGAGCACTTCTTTGGAGACACATCTCTGGGAGATGCTGAAACCACGGGGATTGCTCCGTGCGATGATGAGTTGTCCCCGTGTAGCAAGTTGTTCCCTTTGTTCTAAATCATCTGAGCTGTTGCACCGATACCCTGCAAAACCTCTTCTGGACCAAAAAGCCATCCTCCTCCTCCCTCTTCAAAATCTCCTGCTTTTCCTTCAGAAAGCCTTCACTATCTGAATATCTCCAAGGCCTTTTGCTTGTTATCTGAGTGGTCTGTATCTGGAGACAGAACATAAAGCTGAGCTGGGGAGAGTCTCTGGCTTTATGACAATTTTACTTGTTTGTTTAAAGAAAGAAACTCAGCTTACAGCCAAGTAATCCACAGACATAAATAAACCAAAACCCCATGTAGAGTTTTCCTCCTAAATGAAAGCTATGATAACCAATCAACTAAACTGAACAGGGATATTTTTAATTATTTTACCCAAATCAGTACCACCATCATTTTTAAGTAAAAATGGCTTGTACTTAGAGTTTGACAGAGCAGTATCACATCCTCCAGCAGATACATTCACGTTATTCCATATGCAGTTCTGTCTGCTGCTGGAATAGCAGTGTCACCAAGCATGCCTCTGGCATTCCTCAGATTTTCTAGATTGTGAAAATACAAAATCTCGTAAGAACCAATGTTATTGGGTCTTGGGTCAGCAGGGACACACACACCAGAAATCTTGGGAGTCCTCATGGATCCCTGTAGCGTGGAGAAGTTATTAATAAATTGCAGATGATTCCTGAGTGGCAGTGAGCACAAGTCTCACAGCACGACCTCAGCACAGAAACGTCCCTCTGTAATACTCCTGATAAGTGCCTGAATAGCATCACACTTGCCCATTCTGTGCCTGGGTGTCCACGGATCTGCCTTCTCTCTCTAAGCAAAGCACTCGTCTTAGCATCTCAGCCATCCCTGTGTTAAATAGAGGCAACAGATTTACCTTCTATGAAAGGCATTTTTAGACCCTGAGGAAAAAGCTTTAGGTGAGATCTGAGCGTTAGATAAAGACCTGCCACACAAATTTAAGAAGCAAACAAACACGAGCTGTCATTCCTACAAAAAAGAGAAAATAAGACAGTTTGATTTCTGAGCTCAAGCTGTGATATATAATAAAAGATGACCAAATACCTGACAATGGGAAGAAGAAAAAGATAGTATTTTTAATAGTAAAAATAATGTTAGGAGAATGATAGCTAAAAGAGGTCAAGAGAGAAAAGAAAGCTGTGATCTAATAAGCAAATGGTAGGAACTGGGATGTGTAATGTGCAAATACACGTCATACACTGTGTGTATTTACAGGGCATAGATTTTTTTCCCTTTATTTAAATTGCTTCACAATAAGGCAGTATCCTTCTCACCCAACCATGGAGAAAGTTCATAAGGCTAATGTGAGCGATCGCTTATGAGACCACTGGCCTCAACTTTAAATGAATGTGACTTAGATAATGATTTCTCTTCAGCTTCAAAGTCAAGGCTCTTCAAAAAAGCCAGCAGAAACCATACAATAGATCTGTTTTGAAGATAGAAAACAAGAATCACTGTTCATGCACTTTCTTTGCAGTCTCCCAGCTGCCAGACCCATTCATATGAACAATGTTTGAAGTAAACTACCAGTCCCAGATCAAGTACACTTGATGTCAAAAGTGACTGACTGAGGCAGACAAGTAATGGTTGGTGCCTGAGCTCCAGAGTCACAGAGGGGCTTGAAAAAGATGAACTGAAATGGTGGTGGATGAAAAAAACATGAGCCTTCCTTCCTGAAGCCATCAGATGTCTCTGGAATCCTTGGAATCAATATTTCTTCACAGATGTGTGCAAACGGACAACTGAAACCTGTCCTCGGCAAATGAAAACCCTTGTAGGAAATGCACACCAGTCCCTTTCTGGTCCTGGCACCCTTTCGTGAATGTGTATCGATTTTTTTTTTTGTGCATCAAGCAAGTTGACACAAATACAGTCATGGAAATTGGGCAGAAGGAAGTGCAGGTTAGGAGGAAAGTACTTGGATTACACAGTGGTCGAGGAAACTTTTGTACACAGCTACAGTGACTGTCGGTGATGCTGAGCAGCAAAGCCAAGAATGTTCCTAAAGCAGGGAAACATCTGAACTTCTACCTGAGTTTGTTCTAGAGAAGGGAGATCACTGTGAAGGCTATTTAACTTCAGCCCTGGAAGGGAATCCTGCCCAAGGATGTTAGACATTATAACCAGAAATTACAACTACTTTGTCTTCTGAGTGACTTATTATGTTCCATGAAAGCAGGGAAACGCTCATGTTCTCTGTCCCAGACACTGTAGAGCAGGCTGCTTTATTGAAGTGCTCCGGTGTTTTCTTTCTGTGATTTATAACTGTACATATTCCCACAAGTACTGAAAGACACTCAAAATACACAGGCAGTCTTCAGCCTAATAAAAAACAGATACTATTTCAGCTAACCGGATTGCCTGAACAATCTCCATCTTAAGAAAACAATGAAATTGAGGGAGCACAAAACGTAACCCCTTGCAACCAGGGGATAAGATGACCATTCGCAAATGATTTTTCAGATATCATCACGATCCTGCAACAAGCCACCACAGCTCAGACTCAGTCAGATAAATATCACAGAAACTCTGATTTAAACTCACCTGTGACCCAAGATTGGACCACCAGATAATCATGAAAGCAAAGGCAGCTCCTCCTTGTGTAGTTCAGAAAAAAAAGCAAAACAAAGATGAAAAAAAGCAAAAACTAGTGATAGAATGTCTGTGTAGGAATCAAATATGAGTTACAGAAGGAAACAAAGACATTACCTTAAATGTCACTTACAGTACATGTTGTGAAATACTTGAAATGCTTTTTATTGCAAAGAAAAGCTACTTCAAAAGGGTATGCTATAAATATTATTCTTCTTTTTGCAAGTACAAATGAAACAGAAAATGGGGAACAAAGTTGTAATATGAGACATTAAAACGGAAGTAAACTCAAGTTTAAAGTCTATCTGTGGGTCTTTCAGAGTTGTATTATTCTGAGGATTCTTTCCCCACAGGGAACTTTGTTTTAGTGCACCAGAATACGGTGTATGGTGCACCTCTGAGCTTAGCAGGAATCTAAGCACCTCGTAGTGAAAAGCTCTTTAAAAAACTACATGAGAGATTCTCTTCTTACTCAATTTGACAATGGGCAAAATAAGTTGCTTTAGGATAATTAGTAAATGTATTCTAGAAGGGCTTTCCTAAGTTCACTCAGTTCATGTCACAGGATATGCAAAGAGAATGAGAACACTTCTAAGGGAGCACTGTTGGCTGGAGCACACAGACTACACCAGCGTGAGCTCACACTCAGCTTTGCCTTTCTGTTCCCCAACCTCCCCCCAGTTTCTGATAGGCATCCAAATCAAGCAACCATCCTAACTACCTAGGCAATACTGCTTCATCACTGCATGAACTCAGCACCTTCAGCTTCAACTTTACCCTCCCGGCTCCCAAGCTGCAAAGGAACATCTCGATGCTGTCCCACAGCTGGGAAATGCAGACAAAAGGGTTGAATTAATTGCCCTCAGTCCAAGATGACAGCTGTGACAGAACCGAGAAGCGGCGTTTGAACCCCCAGAACAACTTCACTACTTCTAACAGCAATGCAGCAAAGTGCAGAGAATCTTCTGAGGCTCACGGAGACATTGCTTTAGCATGAACTCAGATGCACAAAACCAACAGCTTCTACACAACATCTAAATGCTTCTATACTACATTATTTTACTGGAGTCTTGTACAGTAAAACAAACAAACAAACAAAAAGCATTTCCACAGCAATTCTGCTTTTCCATGAGACTGACTAGCTGCAATTTCATATCCACTACAGAAGACTCATGATTCTGATTTCCTTTACAGTCACACATGCCCCATTTCATAGGCATTCAACAAAAGAATCTTCAATGTCACTATATTTATTTTTTTATATTCAAACGACAGGAACAGGCATATTCAAATCTTTTCTCAGCACACATGGGCTTATGTTCAGCAATCCCATTAGAATCAATGCATAAATCAAGGTACAAATATATTCCCACGGGACTGATGGTAAATGACAAAAATGGAGAATGTTTAGGATTTAAAACTACTCCAGCAGCCTGGCACCATGGGGCACATTTCAAAGCTAACTGTACATGAATTTTCTAATTAAGTTCAGTTCACAGCCCTTCTACTAAAGTCACACGGGGCTTCAAACAAGAAGATCTAACAGCAATATGACTTGAGAGTCCATCAGTTACAGCTACCAGAGGAGGGTGAGCACCGGGACTCAGCATCTTCCATTCAGAACAACACCTACCATGAAACAATAACTGAGAGCCAAGAAGATTCATTGCCAGAGGATTTTCCTGGCTGTTCTGTTCTCTTGAGCTCATCCCAGTGCTATTAACGGCCTCCACTAAAGAGCTCAGAAGCCACCATTCCTTAAGATTGTCAGAGAGCTGAATTCTCAACGATGTCACTGGCTACAAGTTGTTATTAGCAAAGAATTAAGAATCATCCTCATTTATTCTTCCCCCAGAGTCCCGATAGGACTGCTCTATCCCAACGGGAGAGACAGATGCCTTGCCATTCACCCCAGGCTCTGAAGCTGGTGGTTTCATGGCTGTCAGTGGAATCACAGCAGCTTTACCTTTGTGCATGCAATAAGACAATCGGCCCCATGAGGTGCTCAGCTCACTGCAGGATCAGTTCTGAGTGTGATATTCTAACAAACATTAAAAAAGAATCTCAATTACAATAAGCTACATGCACACAAAAAACGAACACTTTGTTTTCAGAGGATTTTCTACAAGGGTGAATTTTATCTGTGCTCCCTGGGATTCACACACACACAGTGAATTTACACCCAGAATAAATTTGGCCTTTCCTGCATATATTCTTGGCAGTGAGGAAAATTGCACAAACTCCAGTAAGTTGCACAGTTTGTCCTAATCTGTTTTATTCTTTCACATACACCTCAATTTGAGGCGAAAAGAAATAGATATCAGATGTGACAAGTGTATGGTTTTTTTTCCCTGATATCTGACTGTTCATTTTGCCTTGGAAGGGCTGGAGCACCTTTCAAAAGTTTTAGCCCTCTGTTTCTGAGGAACTTATCCTTGTGGCATGTCTGTCAGTTTTCACAGTGCTCAAGCAAGTCTTTGCAATTTTCACATAATGGCAGTTGTTGACAGGTTGTTAGGGCTGACAGTGAATATGTTTGAAAAACTGTCAAGCTGGTGAAAAAAATTAGAGGGAGACAGAAGGAGCCTCCTTACATTTGTAACAGCATGTTAAACTGTAAGTGCACTCTCAAAATGCACAGGCCTACCTCCAGTCATGTTACTTGCTCTACAATGACAGCATATGTGAATATATGATCCCTAAAAATTAATGTCAGATTGTCACTTTATAGGTCAGTCGCGTTACTACAAAACTCTGTTTACTTTTATAGAGCTGATTTTACCTTTAATGCTCAGTAATAGCTGTTTCAAGCAAAGAAATTGCTAGAAATATGGTGCTATTAATGCGAGCTTTTAATTAGCATAACGTGGCTTTTCCCAGAGGTATCCTGGCCACTAAGAGCCCACTGCAATGAATAATACCTGGCTTCTGTCCAAAAGCCTGTCCCAGCTCCACAGAGTGGGGATGGGGAAGCTCTGCTGGCATCCCCCAGCCGCAGAAAGGGAAATGGCCACCATGTGAATCCCCTGCACGGGCACCAGCTGCACCAACGCTGTGTGTTCCCAGAACCCCGTGTGTCTTAGAAATGGTGCAGGCTGGACTGTAACGAGCTTAGTTACATTGATCAACTGGTCATCCAGAATGGTCCCATGAACAAAGCAGGCCAATGTGTAGAGAAGCACCGCTGATGTGACAAAAGGGAATTACTTGGCCTCGTTACTTTAGGACAGATTCTATTAATTTTGGCTATCCTGTAAGCATGTAGCCAGCATCTGACATTAAGGAGAAATTTCTTCTTTTACATCTGTTCACTATGCAACAACTTATGGAATCAACTGAGAAAGACTGATTTTTCTTTAGACATCAACTCAAAAGATTGGATTTTCTCTTGATGAATAAGTTTTAATACTCAAGTTATTTCTACTAACCGTGAACCTGATGGTTTGTCATCTAAATTCCCCTTCACAGAAGGCCCTTCTTATTTTTTATTCAGACGTTAAAGACTTGTTCTTGCAGTCTTTTTATAGCACTGCTTTGGTTGGCATTTTAAGGGAACACTGGATCCTGAGCGTCCACAGTGTGCGGCTGGTCTATTTTGTCTAATATTGGAACAGACTAAAATAACTGAGAGAAATAAAGGGCATCATAGCATAATCACAGCCTTGAGATTATTATAACCACGGTAAAAAACTTTCTACAATATTCACAACAACACAATTCTCTTGAGTAGAAATTTGGTAAGGTAAACTGCACAGAAGAAGCTTTCCAAAGACAGAGTTTTGCAGTAACATACCCAGCAGAAAAATGAAGATGTTGGAATGAAGAACTGAATAAATCAGTGAAAGAACTGAAAAGGTGATGTGGAAAATTCCATGGGTGATGTATTTCCCAGAACTGCACGCAGCATCTGAAAGTAAATCCGCTGGGACTTCAAAAGATACAGAAACTATAAAAGAGGAAAGAACATAAAAGGTAACCAGAAGAGAAGAGGAAGATCAAAAATGAATGGAGTAAAAAAGTCAAGGTAACATGACTAGGAAATAGCGAACTGTGGAGAGGAAGGAAGGTCCATCAGGTTGAGAGCGAGCTGGAATCCAGACTGAGCTTAAAACTTGATGCATCTGAGAAGACTCCTTCCAGCTCCCACTGAAGTCAAGAGAACTCCCATTCACGTGAAGAGAAGCAGGATTAGGTCCTAATCCTTCTGCCTCGCTATCCAGTAAAGTGAAGATAATAATTGTATTGACAGGTAATTCTGTCTCACAGGAGTACTCTGAGGATTACGTAGCGTCTATACTGTGCTGTGAATTGCTAAGTGCTAAATATGATTATACAGGGATTTCCATCCAAAGATCTCAAAGCACTTTCCAAACATTAATAATTGAAGCTTTATAATACCCTTAGGACTACACATGTAAAGAAGGCAAACAAGATTCGGGGCTCAGCAAAGCAGGCAAGGATTATTAGACTTACTTCATAGTGGATAAACTGCACCACGGTGAGATTAAGTGACTTGCCCAAAGTCACAGAACAAATCAGTGACACTTCAGAACATGACCCTAGAAGATGAAATTCCTTTACTCTTTGTACAAGAGGAAAGATGAAGTGCAATCAGAGGCTCAAACAGCCTGAGATGGATCAGGCCACAGCAGGGAACTGGAACATCCAGAGAAGACTGAAGAGAGCAAAAGAAGAAAAAAAATCATCTACTTGAAGACTGGTGGGGTTTGTTTATTTTTAGGTACGTGAGTGAGTACCAGTAGTATAAAAGGCAGTACCTTAAAGCTGCAGAAAGTGTGGTCTACTGACAGAAGACATAGCCACTACAAGGAACAACATCAATTCTTTGCCTCACAGATTCAACAAAGAAGATGGGGAATACATGTCAGAATTCAGAGTAATTTCCCCAGGGGAAGAAGAAACAGAGAAGGAAATGAAAATCATCTTAGAACAAGGAATCAAGAAGCTAGAATGACTGAAAACTGTTAAGACTTACAGAACAGACTCCTCTCAATCTCTGGAGTGGAAGGCTTACTACTTACAGAATCCTTCAAGATCATCTTCATAGCAGAGAATTACACAACGTAACCTGACACCAAAATGGACTTGAACCTGAAGACGTCTATAACAGTTCTGGGAGATCATAGCAGCCTTGACATATTAAAAAAAAAAAAGAACAAAATTGTAATCAAAAATAGCTTGTGAGTCCATTTAAGAATTTATTGTAGTATGTGATCATAAAAGAAAGATTTTGTCTAGCAAATATGATTGAATATCAAAAATATGACTCTGGAAGTGAGTTTAGTTTGACTGCATCACAGGATTCATACAGGTTCAAACAACTCTGTTACAAAGCACCTGATGTTCAGCACATGAGCAGTGACCTTCATCTGGCAGCCAGCAAGACTTTGTTTGAGGCACTGCAGCACATGCTGAACATGAATGTGCATTGTCAGGACCGGCGTTTGGAGATGAAGCGATTTCTCTCTCAGTGCTTGTATGTACAAATCTCTCACAGGCTTCTGAGCTACAGGGGATGTAAACCTGAGCTTGAAACCAGCACTAAGTGGAGCACGCAGTCTGTGGTTATCTTGACACTGCTAACTCTCATTTTCTTTGTAACAGTGAAAAGAGAGAAGAATGTTTCCACCTCCTCAGTGCAATGCAGAAGAATTGTCACAAGTCTGAGATCTATCCATTTTAGCTACTGGAAGGCTGAAATGAAATACCATAAATCTATAACAAGCACAGATAGTTTTATAAGCAAGAAGGAAATTAAGAGAAAAATTCATCTGGGGAAATTCAGAAGGAATACAGAGGTGTTACATAGTTATTTAACTAGACTGTTACAAACTAAATCATAAAAAAAAGCTTTAGGAACTTGCTGCAAAAATTGTGCTGAAATAAAACTCCTGATTTCAACGTACAGCTCAACTTCAGCAGAATTCCTGGCTTCTCTTCACTTGTTTTCAGAAGAAAAAAGTGTTTCCTTAGAAATTTCTTTGCAGGGAAATAAATAAAACACAGGAGAGCAGCACCTGAAAATTGGAAAAGCTGTCTTTTTACTCTTGTTTCAATCTGTTTTGTACCAGATTCTCAGCTTTGCTTTTGCTAAATCTTTCTGTTTGGTGTCATGCAATGTAACACCAGACCCTCAGCTGGAATAGATAATATCTAGTACTTAAAGGCTACTATGAATAATCCCTGGTTAATGCTGACCAAAAGGATAAACTCCAGCAATCTCATTTTCTCCTCCTTAATGGAAGTAAGTTAGAGCTGAGCTAAGTGTTTGATACAGACAGGGACCTCATGTCCAGCTCTGTTACAAACGCACAGCAAACATTTTCAGTTAGAAGTTATCTGAAATTTAGCCAATTTTGTGTTTTCCTGCTTAAAAAACTTTCAGGCTCCTTTTGAAAGATTCTGGGGATCTGCAGAGCACACTGTTAAACTGCCTTAAAAACTGCCTTGCAGATGTTCAAAGAACTGAACCAAATTCCCTTTCAGTCAGCCCATTCACTTTTCAGGAACTATTGTGAAAAACACTGATGCAAACAGAGTTTACATACATATATATATATATATATAAAAGAAATTTTTAATCTCAATTTTTGAAGTTTCCACACTTCCAACTAACTTCGTTGGAGCTTTGCCACTGAATTCATCGGTACCAGGATCAATACCTTGATAGAAAATGATCAAGCTAAAACTCAGCTGTTCTGTTTCCTAAATAAAAACGTCCTCATCATTTGCATTCTTTTCTGAATACAGCCTATTTGGTAAGAAGCTGATGACTTCTCTTTGACATACAAAGGATGTTCTGCCTTTAAATGGGCTACAGCAATTCGGTTTTGATAAAATCTGACTCTCTGAAACGAAAGAAACACAGCAGATATCAAGCCTTCACTCCTGCACCTGTGAGATTTCCTAGATTACGCACTTTTGCCACCATTACGACCACAGAATTTTACTCAGTCCTTTCCTACATACCGTGAAAATAGTATATATTGTGCTTTTTTATGTGTCAAAAGCACAATGAACAAAACAATCAAAGGAGAATAAATAAGAACAGTCTCTAATTTGTAATGGATTTCTATCTTTGGAGCTAAGTTACACAGGACTGGACATTTTAAAATCACAGATTTTCTGCGCTTTTCACAAAATTTCAGAAGTGGCATCATTTTAGCTACAGTCCACACAGTCCTTACAGACTTCAAATATTACCAACGCAAAAGTAGAACATCTGACTTTAAATAGGAGTCAGCCAATTTAAAGCAGAAAAAAAAAGTTGGCTCAGTTAAATGTAAATATTTGTATTATGATGCAACCAACAAAAAAGTGTTCACCTTCCTAATCCATCTGTTCCTTGGTATTTCTGCAGTGCATGTCGCGTTTGGCATCACTAACTACTTCATGTCCCAGAAAGAACCACAGACATTATTTTCCACAAACAGATCCCACAGTCTGCTAACCTGAAACAATAATATTAAGGGAAGAGCTACACAAAATAAGCAGATTTCTTTCATTCCAAAATAAGCACTTTTTTTCCCCTTCCTATTCATTGCCATTAAAAAGGAACTTGTGATCTAATAAATGTCACAATGAGTTTCGTTTAATTAAAATAATAAATATTATACAGTAATGCAGATTGACATTTATATCTTCATTTACGTGAAGCTGGATTTATGGTCTATGCTTTATTTGATGGAGGCCACAAATAATGTCTCTTAAACTGCCACAGGATGGACACAAGATCACATTAATGAAATTAGACAAGGCAAGGCACTGATATATGGAACCCTCCTGCTAGAAAATAAAGAAAGGCATGTCCAGAGCAGATGTTTTCTTTGGCTGCAGCTTAAGTTTGCTAAATTTTCAGAGGGCAGTTTAACATCACACACACAAAGGTGTAAAGCAGCAGACCTCCTGCGACAATGCCTTCCGAGACGTTCTATGGTTAACGCCGCACATCAGCTCTGCTTTTCCTGTCAAACACATTAATGCAAGAACAACTTGTAACTGCAAACGAATATCTAAGTACTAATTATTAAACCTGAGTTCAGAAGGCTGAAATAAGGTTTTCTCTGCTTATTCTTGGAAGAAATACCCCATCTCTCTATTTGGCTAATCAAAGATATATCCAGGGAGTTATTTACAGATACATTTGATTTCTACTTGATTCTTTTTTCTTTCTTCAGTAAAAGAAAAATCAAATACTCTTGGAATATTGGTATCAGAGACCAAACAGAAGGGATCAACGGGAAAAGACACTTCCACAGGAGAGGATTCTCCTCTTACCTCCACAGCTGCATCCGCACCAGTTTTTAGCCCATCCTGGAACAAGATGCACTGGGTGACAGTTCTCTGTTTCTCACTCCAAAGTTTTCCATGAAAGGTAATAATATCACAGTAATAATATCCTCACAGTGCTTGCTAACAAATCAGGCTAGTCCATAGCTCTGCTGCAGTGAATAAATAATCCCAAGTAGCAGAACATTGTGAAAAACAAAACAAACTTGCCTCGTGGGCAAATTATCTAACTGGATGCTGTGTGTGAAGTTCAGATAAACGTTCAGTTACATGGAAAAGCATCTCAAAGTTTGATATTTATCGCTCTGGATTTATTTTCACCTCAGGATCTTCATGTGCCATGTTAATATGATGCCACACAGGTTCAGTGGGGGAAAAAAATGTAAATTGGGCACTGTCATTTGGGGAGGCAACAGAGACAGTAAGAGACCTGAAACAATGACAGGTCATTATCTTTTCTGCTTCTGAACTAGAAAAAAGGTTTTTCAAGCTGCATCTGCTAACAAATTGCTTCTTTTGGCCATTTATGCTAAAATTTAAGCATTACAAGCCTGAGGGTCTGGTCTAAGTAACATTACTTTCATTAATCAATTTATAACAGCTAAAATCCTATTTCTAGCTCTAGAGAGGAATGCAATGTAGTCAGCTGAAATTTGGCCTCATATTCCTTGGGCTCAGGTGAAAGTGACACCACAAACATCTCTGGACAATTTATTCAGTAATTTGCCCAGCTTCTTCATCCGCGTACCAGAGAATACGGAGATGATTTAAATAACAATTTCGCATGCCCTGTTCCAAAACCATTTCTGCATTGTTTCAAATTCTCACTTGAACAAAGTTAATGAACAAAGACTATGCTTATGCCAGAGCTCTGACAGGGCTTGGAGTGGCCCCTGCAGATGCATGGTCTGAGGTTATCAGAGGGCCCAAAGTGACCACATTGCTCCCATTTGTGAGCCCAACTCTCAGATCTGTCCTTGCAGCCTACAGGAATCGGATCTATGACAACTGCAACCTGCCTAAGGCCTCAACGAGCCCATCCTGAGAAAGAGTGCAATAAATGGAAGGAGCATTTTATAAGAGTATTTCCCTTTTGCTTTCTATCTGCCTTTATCCCCGGAGAGGCTCAGGAATGCTGTGGGTGCAGAACACGCCTGTTTTTATGAGGAACATGAAGCACGGCAGGGCAGCGGGTGTTGGGCCACGTACACATCTCTCACACAGCACTGCTAAGCCAGCCCTTCTGGAAAGGGCCTCGCAACATTAAATGTTTTATCAGCTCATGCAGATGAGTCATTATAAATCGAAGGACTGCTGTCAGAAAGCCGAGCGTCGCTCCTTTACAGATACTGACCTAAAAAAACAACCAACACTGTCTGCATCAGGTTTCTGTAAAGGGCCCTTAGTCACACACAGTGCCAAATTACAGTCCTGCTGAAATCAAAGCAAGGTTTGTTGTTGTACTGCCAAGGTCTACCATGCTTCTCCTCAGTCATATCACAGCTCAGCCTGCTGAACAGAGCTGCTCGAAACAAACAGAACTGTCATACAAGCGGCAGCACTTTCCACTTTCCTCGTTTGCCGTGCAAAAGTTAGGGCAGCATTCCTCCTGTCAGCCTGCTCAGCATGAATAATAGATATGTCAACAAACATCTCTAAGAGGTGCGCTTGGCCCTTTTGAATATCTCCAGCAAATTTGTTATTTGGCATTACACAGAGCACACATTTTCCAGCTAGCAAAGAAATGCTACAAAACACGTCCGTGTTAAACCATAGAAATAATTTTACTCACAGCTTATTATCTTTATGTAATATTTAATTATCTCTCTTCTCCTACTCCATTGTTTCAGTGACTATTTGCTCAATGAGGTGCCAAGGAGATGAGAAAAACAAAAAAAAAAAAAAAGAGGTCAGATTGGTGCAATAACACTGCTGTTATTTGCTGAGGGCTGAGCCCCAGCGGCTGCAAATGGTACAACTCCTGTGCAGGTCATTGAGCTCTGCTGACTTACGCCAGCTGTAGACTGGAACACAACTGCTGGGAAACAGATTACAGCTCTGCAATCGCAAATGTAAACCAGGCAATATTTCAGCTACAAGAAGTAAGGACACTATAGGAGAGCTGAAACTGTATTGATAGAGTGGCATGAGTTCCCATGCACAGAAGAGGACAAATTTTCAAGCGGTGTAACTGGTCTCACTTCCCTTGGAAGAGTTCAAGGCCACCCAGTGCTTGTGCTGCTGTGGTCTAAATTATTTCCTTTGTAACATCTAGTCTCACTTCGCCTGCCCGGCCCCAACAGCCCATCGAATGCATTTCAGCATCACTCCTCTGGCAGTGTGCAGCCTGATGCCTTGGCAGAATCACCACCCAGCTCCACCTCTGTACAACACACACTGGAAATGAGCAGCTCTGCCAATTGGGCTGTCTTCATGGCCAGGCTCTAAATTAGAGACACGAAATAAGATAGTTTAAGGATAACATGAAATTGCTGGTGGAACTTCGGGCCCAAACACACAAAAAGCCTAAGAGAAATGGCAGAGTAGGAAGAGGGAATTGCAGCCATGAGACATGATGATAGAAAATGAGAAGCCTCCAAAGTCAGAACAGCATTAATATTCATATGCCAGCAATAAGTTGCCTTATTTCTTTGGATTACATCTGGGCATCAGTGGCCTCCATTTTTTTCAGGCTTCCATCATGTTTTATACCAAGAGCAATCTGATCTTTGAAGGGTAATCAATCCCTTCCCAGGTGAGGACTCATCACTGTGGATACTGCCAACATTTCAAGTTTTCTGCACTTAAGCCAGCAGTAACTTCCAGGAGACACTATAACAATTTGACAGTGGCCAAAAAGTGATTGGTGGCAGAGCTGGAACCAGTATTCTCAGGTTGCTACCTGGATGATGGCAAATAACAAAATCACAGCTCTCATGCAACAGCAGGCATGCATCTCTAGCACTGTGGAAGGTGTTCACTCGTGCACGTTCAGCCACATCACCCTCCTTCTCCTAGCTTACATGGTTGTTTGACCTGCCTGCAATGCTTTTGCCAACAGGAGCAATGGTGGACACGTAGCATGGTGATTTAGGAGCTGCATGCATTCATTCTGAGCAAGGTAAGATATCTCTTTAAGAAAACAGCCACCCACATCCCATGCGTTAAGAGTTCTCAATCTTGATAGCACCACTAGAGCTGAAAAACTGATAGGAGACACTGGGGAAAATTAGGACAGGGAAGAAAAAAAAAAGAAGGAATAGACAGCCTGAAGACTGAGGATACCATTACCATAACTTGACAGACCATTAAAAAAAGGTCAGCATCCACTCTAAATAAATGAACAAATTAACACACTACACCATGTTCAGCTACATATTAAGAAGCATTAATGAGAATGAGAATAGCTCGCAGTTCAGTTTACTTAGCTCTTTAAATAAACATGGGCTATTGGAAATGTTATACAACAACGCAAGCACCGTAAGTGTAGCTCCAACTCCTGTCATTCCTGCAGATGAGTTACAAATCTACAAGAACTTGTCTGCTCCATGCTTGCAGCCACCGCTAAACTTAAATTAGTAACTATGTAGGCCTCTTCCAAGGCATATCAGAGACCAGCTGTGCAAGGACCTGTCACCTTCTTGTCAGTGAAAGTTTTCTGTCCAAAGAACTTTCGTCATCTCTCATTCCTCAAGTAGCTGGATGTCACTTGAAGAGACAGCTGAAGTCACTTGCAATGAATGGTCTCAAATCAGAGCTCACTGCCCTTGTCACAGAAAGTCTCACCCCGCAGCTAAAACTGTCACTGATCATGTTTAGATATGTACACTGAGGTATCAGATTAGAAAAGAGTATGCACGAGATGGGAGTTTAAAAGAGGCCAAGTTGCAAGGAAAATCTTAATAGGGAGAATCGAGGGCTTGAACGGTTAGCCCTTTTCCAAACCCAATTTATATTTCCCATCAAATCCAATAAAAGATATCTAGCTTCTAAAAACGGCATGTTTCCAACCAACATATTCAAGAAGGAGCTAAAACTTTAAGTACTTTGGCCAGAGAGCATGTAGTTTGCTAGGATAATATGGCATCTCTGCAGCAAGTTACTTCATTAAGAGGAAAATACCCAAAAGGCATATCCTGACCTCAAGACTAATGCTCAAAATGGAGGATGCATATTCCATTGGGTTTTGGGGGGATTTTTTAATGGAGAAAAAGTATTAAATTGGTATGCTCTTAAGAAACTTTTGAGAATATGATAAAACTTCCTCTTTGTTTCTCAACATCTTTCTCCCATTAGCAGTAGGAGCATTGCCTATTGGTTACGGCAAGAGATGTAGCAGTCGCCCCACAGTTGCTTTACCAACTCAGCTACTGACTTCTAGGTGACTCCTTCAGATTCCCATTAAGTTCTAGGAAATCCAGCTTAACTGTTGGCAAACCAAGCAGTGCAGGCTTGCCAGAGAGCACTGAGGACACGTGTGACCTCCCCACTAAAAATAGCAATGTTTGGTTTGCAGCTTCTGAAAGAAAGACAAAGAGTATGGAAACAGCCAGAGGATGCTCATTGTGCTGTGCACCACTTATTTTTTGCTTCTATTCTAAGACAGCACTGCACCAATAGGTCATAGGAGCTATATCCTAGGGATGCTCTGCACATTTGCCTTCTGCAGCCTCTGGTACACCTCAGGCCCAGCCCCAGAGCAGAGCATGGCTCTGTCTTAAAAAGTCTAATTAGCCAGTACCTTAATTTTACAGATAAAAAAGAATGTACTCTTCACTCAGAACCATCATAAGCTTCTTTCCTTTTACTCTTGTTCTACTGGCCTGAAAGTGAAATTTGTTCCAACTACAATTTGTAAAGATTACTTGCTTTGCTTCTGCTTAAAAACATGGCCAGAGAAATTTAACTTCTATTTTTCTATGCCAAAACTGTTTTCAGAAATGAAGCTCAGCAGAGTGAAGTACAATAATTCAGTGCAACTTAAGCCCAGAAATTTATTCTTCTGCTTCCAGCTTCCTCAGACTTCCTTAGAATAATCAGTAGGGAGGGTTATCTTCCTGAGCCAGCCAGACTGGCACGGGTCAGAGTATATATGTATAAAAAGTGAACAGAGTGAACACACCAGGCCGGAGTTAGCCACAACCATTGTGATCCTTCCCAGTGACTGGGGATAGCCGGGCCAGCAAGCACCAAAGCAGCAATGGCAATCAGCTGTACCTGATCAGCCGTGTGCTGCCATCTCCACATTGGGTTCGTGGTGTTGCTTACAGACTGTTGCTGTATCACTTAACTAAATTAAAACCCCATACAACACCAAGTGGCTACAAATAACTAAATTTGATATTGCTTAAGTGGAGTGTCTAAGCACATGGTCAGAGAGCACTGAACTCTGCCAGGTAGAATCACTGACTCCACACAGCAGCTCCTGGATGCACACACATTTTGAGGATGAGAGCACTGCCTTCAAAATCTAAACATAGGCTAAGGATCCTAACTGCAGGCTCCTATTTTTGAAAGCCCTTGGTCTTTAATTTTCATAGCATGGTGAAAAAGAAAACCTTCCTTTTTCTTCCCCACTAGAAAGTATTCCGGGTTCAGAAGTTTATTGGAAATATAGCTGACATCCAAATCAACACAGACTGCAAAAACAACAGGGCTGACAAGACAGAATACTTTCAAAACATCACCCTGATCATTAGAACGGCAGAGCTAAACACTAATATTGTAAGCTTTTGCAGACAAGGACTCTGCTCTAGCTCTTTAAGCAACAGAAACCTGGGAAAAGAGACTTTGAAGATAAATAGATGGATTTGCTTTCTAGCAAACAAATACAGGATCAACAAAATTGAACATGATGACTATTCCATAGGCAACAGTGATGCTGCCATGCAGATTTTCAGAAATGTCACTACAGCAAATAAGCCTCTGCTTTGCTCTTGGGAGGAACAGAAAGTGAGAAATTAGAGAAGATTGTGAAGGACACATAGGGGGAAAAAAAGATGAAAAATAAACTTTGCCCATCATTACACTCAACTTCCATTTAGTGGGTCTCAGGGCTGGGGTGTAGGGTTGTAGCTTTAACAAAACATATTTTTTTTAAATCTTCAGCTAGAGAAACCATAATTTTAGTTCCATGGAAAAGGGAAATAAAACCTCACAAATAGCAATTCATTCAATTCTGATAGAGGATGTCCTAGTTATAAAAGACACGTAGGGTAAAACCAGCCTTTTAGCCCTCAGTTCAAAACCATTACTGGATGATGAAAGCTCATTTCTGTGCTCCACACTGAAACAAATGACAGCTTTTTACCACGATGAAGCTGCAGTGGGTGTCTGAACAGTGAAGAGCCTTCCTGTTGAAGTTCCACGTGTAAAATAACTCCCCACAAATACGAACTCCATACATTTCAGCGACATGAGTGCCTATAGTCCTTTCACAAACAGACCTACTAATGATCTCAATAGGAGCTACATGCATATAAAATCAATACTGTTGACACTGAATTAATGGCATGCTAATGTACTAAGTTTGATACACGCACATGAGAAATAATAATTCAGCAGTTCAAATTTCAGAGCTGAAGACTTACATTATAGGTGCTGGGAGCTTCGCTATTTACATTCTTTCATTAGTGCATTCTTTTTCGGAGCAGTGACTTTGACCTGGCAAACACCTTTTCCTTGCCAAACTATGTATATTTACAACAGAGAATCTGAAAAACATCGTTCCACTAATGTCTACACAAGACAGTTTGGCAGTAAAGCATATCTTTATTATCGCATCACACTCTGTGCAGTTATAGTTAAGTGTCTGAGTTTGTCAGCATTTCCATTATAACCCCGGCCATAAAAATGTGTTTTCAGAGAGACTTACAAGTCAAAGGCCCTGATTCTCCTCTCACTTAAAGTGATATAAATCAGGAGTTAGTGCAAACCTGGCATGCGAGAGAAGGGGGAGAGACTCAAGGCCCTGCAGAAAAGGATGCTTTGCATACATGATGCTCAATTTGCAGACATCCACATACAGAAGGATGAGGCCATTTCAGCTCTGTTCAGCTCACACATTTGTTGCATAAGCATCTGTATGAGTTCTACGCATAAAAGATCTTTAAGGGAGATGAATATGTCATGCTAACTCTAGGCTTACCTGTCTCAGAAACAGTATAATATTGGTAGGAGTGAGGCTGTACGATTGAACTGAACAGGTCAAGTTTGAAAACTGTTTTCAAGGCAAATCTGATTCGGTAAAAAGAAGCATGAGACTACAGAGGAATTTCTAGATCTTTGTCCCATTGCTGCTGAAGATTTGATGAGTCACTTCATGAGAGTTCTCTTACCATTTAGATTATCACACATTCACCAATTTTTAACCAAGGATTCCAGCACTTGCTTACTTTTCACACCAGAGTGTTGCAATAGAAGATGCAATAACATTTCCACGTGTTAAGCATTAGTCAAGCACTTAGCAGTTCGGGTGTCTGATTTAATGCTCCCTATTCTGGAAGCCAGGATAGAGTTACAATTTTCACCCTAAGCTTACCTCACATTGCTCATCTTGGTAGAGGAAAGATCTCTCCTAGCTGCACATCACACGACATACTTTCCAAAACCATGACTTTCATGTTAGAAAAGCAAAGCTTTATGCAACCATGGTGTGCAGACTGGAGAGCAAAAGCAATCTCACATACCAGTGTTTTGTTCACATCCTATTAAGATTGATTCCTTTTTCCCTACATATTCTCCCATTTTTTCCTCCTTGGTCATTCTGTCCATCCTTCAGACAGAGGTCATTCTGCTGCTTATGACATCACACATCACAGTCACAGGGGGAACCACGGCATTGTCACAAACAGCAGGAGGAGGAGGAGGAAACCAGTTCAATCAAAAAGAATATTTACACACAAATGTCTTGGCAATCAAGAAGACTGAGAAAGGAAATGCTGAAAAAAGTCTATGACAGTTTAATGAGGCTTTGGTGACATGCTGTAGTTTTCCAACTCTGCTCAAGTGTGATCTTCGTTCTTAAAATCTGATTTTTCCTTACTTTTATGGACTTAAAAGAACTACATCCATTTTGCTCAGCACAGCAATCTGAAAGTTCACATGTCTGATTTTATTATTTAATGTGTAGGAAGAATTGCATTTCAACGCTTGCCGAAGAAACTGCCTTTTATAAAGACAGTCTGCAGAGATATGTTTGGAATTTTAAATCCTTGTGTTTTGCCTTTTCTTTAATCTTTTATTAATGGTTTGTGTTCCCATTACTCCAAACCGAGCATTAGGTTGCTTGGGAAAAGCGCCAATCAAACGAGTACAGCGACTGGAACTTATCTGAAAATAAAGGTGGTTTCGCTGATCAAAATCAGAGTTTCTGAGATTTAGGCCTGTGATGGACATCCGGTATTGAGGGGAAAGAATAAGAAAAAGGAGAATCATTCTGACAGCAGCAAGGAGGCAGTGAGAGAGACTGGAACCGGCTCCCATCTTGCTCTACGTCTGATCAATCCCAAGAGCTTATGACAGAACCAAATTCAAATGCTGTTTACTTTGTTGTGACAGAGAAGGGCATAAATTAATTCTGCTGTCTGACCTGAGCACAGCTCCTCCCGGGGTCCTTCCCCGCAGCTCACTCCTGCAAAGGTTTTGTGTAATTTGTTTAACTTGAGAGGGATAATGGCTATGATTTGCTTATTTGAAATGAGCCTGTGAGAAAGTGAGACCAAAATTTGCTCTGTTGACACTGACAACTGAAGCTCCATTTTCTGTCCTTTCTCAGTAAACTTAAGCAATTGCTTATCACTGGATTACAATGTTATCCCCCAAAATAGTGCTCACTGTGTCCCTGTTGATTTAAGTAGAATTAATAAAATATTAACATTATCTTTTTTTATAAATATTTATCTTTTCTTCACCCAAGGACTCACGAAGCTTGGTTGCCCAATTGAAAACAATGCACATTAATTAAACAAAATTCAAACTATACAAATAATTTTTAAAATTTGGCACTAACATGATGTCACCAATTTTCCTAGCTAATATTTGAGGTATAGTGTATAAAACCAAAAAACATCCAAAGTAGCACTGTAGCACTATTGCAGTGTTTTAACACTCAGTTGAAACTTACTCCATTACATGCAACCAGCAAGAGATTGATTAAGCTCTACGAGATAGATACTGAGAAAGGCTTATAACTGTGAGGAATGACATGGGTACACCATGAGAAAATAAAAATAATTAATTGAAGTGGAGGCATGTTGCAATTAAAAAAAAAAATTAAAAAAAAAAAAAGGCCTTTAGTTATGTTGGCAAAATTCTACAGGAGCCTCTTGCAGCTTGAACACTGACTCTCTCCACACAACAAAAATACATTCCTAATAAAATGTTATTAAAAGCAGATACACTTAAAACCAATTTTTCTCATTTGGTGGTAGGATCAGCTCTCTGTTTGCCAAGTTTTTTTAAACTCACCCAGCAAATCAACTCATTTTTCAGTGGTTAAAAATGATGCACAAAGTGCTACATCACACAGCGTATCTGGAACATAATAGAGGAGCCACAGAGAGCTCAGTGAGCTCAGCTATAATGCACGCTTTCTCTGTGAGTTTATCTGCTCACTTTTTCATCTCTCTCTGCCAGACACTTGTTGTTGGTTTGCTTTCACAGAGGTCTGCAGCATTCAGCCCCAAGGTCGAGACTCTAGATGGGGAACATGACTTTGCAAGCATACATTACACTTAAAGGAAACTAATGCTGCAATACAGATTTAATACTGCATTCACCTGCAAAACACTGCACAGAAAAATCTACATGTTGCAGTTGCTGGTCAGGCAAAGAGCAGGTCAGGAAAGCTGGGAACTCAGAGGCAGGAGGCACAGAAGCACATAGTGTGGGTTCTCCCCACTGAGAATTGGGGCTAAGATTCACTGACACCACACTGCACATAGAGAAATTGCCCAAAGGAGACACTAGCAACTTGAGTGAAAGGCTTTTAGTACTTTTTCACTCCACATTTCTTATTATATTTTTATTATTATTCTCATAGAACCAACATTAACAGAAAAATCTATTTAAATTAGGGATGCTTATATTTTATTTTTCCTTCCAATTTTGGATAAATAATCTGAAAGCGAGGTTTTTATATGGGAGAAAACAAAGTCCTTCTGATTGCACCCACAATGTAGTTTTGCAAAGACTTTTTTCACTTGAAGCTCGCTGGTTGAGCAGCTTATTTTAAAATATCCATTTGGAATCTTCAAACCCAGCTGCTGAGACAGGTTGGGATAACAGCCACTCTTCTTCTGACTGAGTGATCACATCATACACACAGACATATTCCGCTGTAACTCCCCAGGGACTGTAAATTAGAAATATCACTAATAGTCAGATAGAGTTTTTCTTCCTTGCATATGTGAATTTTATAAATCTAAGGTTGTTTGCTAGAATATTCCAACAAGGCAAAATCAAAGGCAGTAAGCACACAGACCTGGGATACATCATTTAAAAGCCCATTGAGTATTCCCAGTAGGGTTGTGCAGCATTTCTCCATCAGCCTCTGCCCAGAACTGTACCCCGCAGCCCAGGTGTGCAGCTCCCAGGCAGGACTGCCTGCAAAACCACTTTCCTGCACGCCCCTGTAACCACTCAGCTGCACAGTGTGACATTTCACAGCTTTTCTAATCCTGATGCTGAATAATATGAGGCCTTTCAAGCCATTTAGGCAAACTGATCTTTCAGTTGCTTCGAAACCAATGGCTCCTCATTTACTTCCATGGAACGTACAAGAGCTACAAAGAGCACCATAATACTATTTCATAGGGCAAATTCTCAGATGCTATTTTTCAACACAGTCACCACTATTTGCTCTGCATTTTTGTACAGAAGCCTGTATGCCACACTTGTAACAATCTGCACCACTGGGGGTGACCCACTGTTTCAGAGCTGCTATAGCAGAGCTGTTCTAGGAAAGAAGCTGCCCATGCAGTCCCTCTTTCACTGGCTGTTTGGTCTACATAAACGTTCAGCAAGTGCTGATGAATGCTACTGTGTGCAGTTTTTTAATGCACAGAGGAATTCAGTAGCACACCTTTGCTTCATACACACTTCCATGTCTGGCGCCATTTTGTCTGCCTGCCCCTCTGCTGCCATCTGTCACACGGCAACAAAATGGAATGGAGTTGGTGGGAAGGAACAGCCTCATCTGCTGTACCTCCAGCATCCACCTCTGATGTTGTGGGCCAAGAGAATAAAACATGAGGCATTACTTTTGGAGCAGCCCTCACATTATTTAAGACAGCCACTGATGAGAGCCCTGTGCAGCTGAAATATAATCCTCTAAGAACTCAATAACAGGCATCTGTAACCTTGTCCTCACCTGAGAAAGGACCCATGGCACAAACCAAACAGCACCACGTAACCTCGACCTGCTAAATCCACCCCTCAGTGCTCTACCCACCTGCCAACAGACTCCTGCAGGAAAGGACGCTGTGCATCCCATATAAACAACAAAAGCGTGTCTGACCCCTGTGAAAAGCACTGGACTGTAGTTGAACAGTAACTTCTGCTCTTGCACAAGATCCGGTACTTTCAGCTTGCTTTGTGGCTTTTTGCTTTAAGCGCCTGTGATATTTCTACCACCCCAGGCAGGCAGCTCATCCCTAACACAAGGGACACAAACCCCTGCTGCACCCAGCGCCTCACCGCCTCCCTTGGCTGAAGGTTACCGGCACATTTCCCACCCCTCTGTAGCTCAGTTCACTGACAGGACTCCTTCCCCGCAAGTCTCTCGTCCTGCTACGTACTCAGCAGTCCTTGAGTGACCTATGCCAAACAAGTAGCTGAGCCGGTGTTACAGCTCTAATTCCAAAGGAAACACTACCATCTGGTGGCCCGCTCGAAAACACTTCTACACGGAGAAAAAACAATAGCTGTTGGCCCAACAACTTAGGAAAATACGGTTTTCTTCCCTAGAACTGAAGAAACTTTAAGTATTTGAACCAGAGCAGCATGCATCCTCCATGCTGCTTCTCTCTTTCTTTCCCCTGTCCTCATCATATAAAGAAATTTGATTAAGTCCTATTCTGAAATAGGGGTACAGCCCCACACCTCACATAGTTTTTACTTGCATATAGCATGCATTCTACAGTGAAGTCATTACAAAAGGTGGGAGCAACCTTCCTGATAGGACGAACCCTTGGCACTCTCTTGTCCCTGAACATCACTATAATGCAGGGCTCCTGTCCAGCTGTCCCAAACAGAGCACTGAGCAGTGCTCTCCAGCATGACGTGTTAGAAAGCAACACCTGGAGCAGTCAGGCTTACTACAGGTGTAACTTCCCATGGCATCTACGCTGCAGGTCATCCAGCTTCAGTTGGGTCACCCATTCACACTATGCAGCCCCGTTTTTCTGTCACTGCACTGAGATGAGTTCAGGCGTCCCTCAGACAGGGTACCACCATCCAAAAGCTCCAGCTGGGAACTGGACTCGCTTCTGCCACTTAGTGAAGAAACCTTTGCTGCACGGGCTTTTCTATTCAGAAAGCTTTCCTTTTCCTTTTCAGAAAAAGAAAATTTCAGAAATTTCCTTTTCAGAATCTTATTCTTTCAAGTGCACAAGGTTTGCAAAATTCAGCACCACCTGTCAGTACCTGGGCAACAGCTTTCCAAAGACAATCTCCTAAAAGAATACAAACTCTGTTGGCATTTTTTTTTCCTTTAAGCCATTAACTATTTTCATACCCTTTACATCAGCTGGGAACTATATATCACAGACAAAGACAATCTCATTTGTTTTAATGGCTAAGTAAATTCAAAATGGAAATGACTACAGCAATTTGTTCTGGTGCTTTTTAAATTTTGATCTCGTTGCTCATCTCTCCTCCCCAAAAATGCCCTTTCAGCCAAGGACTGGACTTCTGGCAAGCTGCTCAATTCAATATAAGTCAGCTTTAAGCAAATGAAAGATTTGGCCTCAAAAGTTCTTCAACTTCCTAGCACTAGTTGGGATGCTCTATTACTGGCATTCTTCACTTATAAGCCTTCAAAGGCCTTTTTTTAAACAGCCTCCTGAATAACCTTGTATGACTGCCAACAGACAGAGGTGTGACAGACCCAGAAGGGCAGGAGCGGTGGTGACAGCAGTGCTTGCTGTGGGCACCATAGGGCTCAGGCTGCACCTCCTGCCCTGCCACGGCCTGGGCACACTCACCGTGGGCAGGAGGTGAGCAGCAGCTGCTGCCCCTGTGCCCGAGTTAATCCTAAAATGTATTCTGCAGCAAGGGGCTCCAACTGCACCACCCGTCCCTTTCAGCACGTTGCATCTTCAAGCACTTGAGAAGACGATCCAGAGAGCAGTAAAAAGAAAACATTTTGATGTTGTTATCTGGAGATTTAAACACTTTGGACATTGATTCATACATCATTTCATTAGGCTTTGTTTCCTTCTGCAGAAGTTTCTCAAGGGCTCAGGCACATGATTACTAACACATCTATGCCTGTGGAACAACAGATACTTCATTCTTTCGCTATTTTCAGACTACTTGGCACATCTTTAACTCACTGTACAGAGTGTTTCAATCCACACACAAAAAAAAAACTGTTCAGAACGTGCCAACATGTACATGAGAAGCATAGAGTACCTCAAAGCTGCTTCTTTCATTATGATATAAAATAAAGCAGCAGTCCAGCTCACCGTCCAGGAGTCAGACAGCTGTAACAGAACCGGGTGCAGTTCAGAACTTTCCTGCCCAGCCACACGACCACCAGGCTGGCAATGCAGTGCCACGTGGCACAGATACTGGGGTGCTGCTCATCTGCTGCACAGCCCCACACAGCATGCACAGTTCTGCTTCAACTGAAGGAATCCCAGCAGGCTTTAATCAGGTTGGTGTGGATGCAGAAATTATCAAAATTCGTTGGAACCTGAGTATTGTTAATACTCTTCCATGCAGCAATCAGTACTATTCCCCTGCAAACTGAAGTTAAACCCGAATGCCAAAGGCAGAAAAATGAAGCGTTAAATGACTGGGAAGCACCAGTAGAACGACCAGGATGTGATTGTTTCACTCACTCCAAAGTACAAGATGGATATAGCTCAGACTCATGGAGGAAACCCAACAAAGATGAGCTTTTGAACAGATGTACGATGCAGACAACAGATAACTGCAGGCATTACACAATGAGAGCCACGTGCGAAAAATAGAACAGTCCGGATAAACTGCGAAAAAGGCAGTTTCTGAACTGCAAAATGAATTTATTTTTATTAAGAAATACAAGAAGGTAATACAGAGAGCAGTGACCAGAATTTCGGATCATACAGCAATAGAAAAGGAACTCATAAGTCCCCTAGGGACACCAGGCTACCCACCCACGCACAGCTTGTATTTCAAGTCTTCATTTTAAGGCCATGACTTGACCTCTGCTCACAGAGACATATTAAGGTCTTGGCACAGTGTCAGATGCCTAGAATAGTGAAGTATCGTAAACAGATTTAGTGTATGGAATTTTACACTGGCCAAAATTAATTGGCTAAGAGGTCAAATTACAGCCGTTAATATTTTGCAGTAGGAGCCAAAGCCTTCTGATTGCCCTGAAGCCTATTAACTGTTTCCATCATTGATTTTCACATTTCTACCTACTTTGTTGATGAAAAGAAAGAGAAGAGAGAGAAGAGAGAGAAGAGAGAGGAGAGAGAGGAGAGAGAGAAGAGAGAGAAGAGAGAGAAGAGAGAGAAGAGAGAGAAG
>NW_024962271.1:2468681-2565956 GCF_019238085.1 Lagopus leucura | reverse complement strand
GAAGAGAGAGAAGAGAGAGAAGAGAGAGAAGAGAGAGAAGAGAGAGAGACAGACAGAAAAAAGCCATGTTCTTAATGCTTTCAAAAAGTGCCAACAAATATGAAAAGTAGCTCTGCTTAGTGCAAATCTTGCTTCATTTAACTGCAGGAGTCACTGCTAAAGACACATCCTGAACGAAAGTGCAGGGAAGTGAGGTGCAGAGCTCACGATGCCACCTAAATCACAGCCCATCCAAGTTCAAGCTGTTCTTGCAGCACCACCAGCTTCTCACACGCAAGTCATTCAGCCACTATCTGCACACAGCATGATAGTAAAGGACAACATCAAAGGCACTGCCACTCTCCTGGGACCAATTATAAACCCAGAACACAGTCTCTCCAGCAGCCTGCCTGACCCCAAAAGGTCTGGACACGCTCCCAGACAGGTCAACCTGGCTGCAACCGCCTGCAGGTCAGCCTTCCCCAAGATCCTGCCCCCTTCCCTTCTCCTCTTGCTCCTGCCTGCAAATCCAGACAAGGGTTAAGGAAAAGCTGCCTACTGCCGATCCTTTGGGCTGAGCCCTCTCTGTGCTGGCACCTGGGGTACATACACTCCAGAGTAATAAGAGCCACAAACACACAATTGGCTTTATTGTAGGCCCCCAGGTTTAACACAGACAGAGCACTGACTTTGTAGCCAGCCCTAATTATCATGTGGAATGGTGAGGAAATACTTTCTGGCTCCACTGAAGTCAATGGCAGAAGTCCCATTAGCAGGATTTTAGCTTACAGTACTACAGCTGTATCACCAGTTCACATCCTAAGTGTTTATATATTATTGATAGAGTTACGGTATATTTGAGCCAAATTCCAAAACTTAGACTTGAATATACAGCAGTGTCAAATGTAAATCTTACACTAATGATCCCCTATCCAAACTCTGCACCCATATTTCATACCTGGGAAACGAATTGCTGGACCCGCTTCAGTAACTGCATCTATGTCTGGCTTGAGGCCACAAAGTCAGAGATGCAGATGCTCAGGTTTATAGGTCCTGAAATTATGGGTATTCCAGCAACTCCCATTGTTTATAAATTCTGATTTTAATAATATGAGAGCTTATAGCCATTAAGTTTTATGAAAATTTACCCACAAAATCTACTTCCAATGCAGGATGGCTCAGCTGACCCAAGTGCCAATGATGCAGGCTCCCTGTCCTCCCGTCACAGCATCACCACTTACATCTAAGTTGTTGCTGGCTCGCCTTTTAGTGTAACCCAGCAGCCTGTCCCAATCCTCATTTTGTTATCTTTGTTACTTGGAAAGTGAGTGGCAGCATTTTTTCACAAAGCCAGCTCCCCAAAAGGACACTGCCTTGCTTCCTCAGCTACAAGGTAATACAAAAATTGCATCTCTGTACCACACCCTTCAGATTCAGCACTGCCTAAACATTTTTGCCTCCCAGTTGGCATTGCACAATCATCACCTCACAATTATAGATCTGCCATGTGGTAGCCATAGCATCGTTTGCACAGAAGAGGATGACTGGGGTTGCCAGCTGTCTCAGGAGTGAGAATGGATATGTTCTTTGTGACAGAAAAGACAAGACAGACTTTTTCCACTTGTCAAATCACCTTCTCCTCCCACAAGCTCTTTTTTTTTTCCTACCAGAAACAAACCAGAAAGACTGCCAGATGACCAAGGACACAACCAACAGCTGAATATAATCAAAGAAAAAAAAGGAAAAAAAGAGTTCTTGAAATCAGTTGTTCATTGAACAGCCACTTTACCAGTCTCAGAAGGGCACCACTGCCACCTACCCTACAGGACCCACTTCTAAAGGCTCTGAGATAAAGATGAACTCACCACAAGAATCACAATTTCTCCATATTAGAGAACATTAATAGGGCATCTTCTCTTCTGCCTTTAAGAGTGATGCACCAGGCCTAAGATCCTATGTGGCGAGGCCAGGAGGTGGAGTAGTAATGCAGAGGGCCACGGCAGAACACCAGAATGCAGCACATCCTGCTGATCACTAGCTCTGCTCTACTACAAAAATGTGCTGTCATTTTATAATCCCTTAATAAAGAACTCAACACGCTGCATTCATGCCTTCTAGATGCTAGTGCTCAGCATCACTGCACTAAGAGACAAAAGCAGAGGGAGTACTTTAAGCCAGAAAGTAACTTAAATAAAAAAGCGACCAAACAAACCACTAAACAAGAAGTGCATACATTGTTTTTACAGCTTTTCAATCTTTTTTCTAGCTCAGAGCATTTTTGCTAACAGCTGCAAGGAACTGCTTAAGTTACGCTCTCATTTGTAAATGCACATTACAAATGAGTAAAGGCAATATTGTTACTCCTATGCAGACCACTGGATAATCGTGTCTACACACATATAGCTGTTGAAACACAGAGCCAAGTAAGCCAGCCAGAAAACTATGCACTGGATGGAAAATTTGAAACAAAATCATCTTGCGATTACCATCTCAGCAGCGTCCCTTTAAGCCAAAATAAACATTTAGCACCAGTCCATCAGTAATTAGGAGGAGAATATATTTAAGCTGACTCCCATGCGTTGGCACCAGCGTAACAGGGAGGGATGTTAAATATGCCACCCTTTCCAAGCAGTGCTGATTTCCCATCCCAGGCAAATGAAAATGAAAGCACAGAACGTCCCTGAGAAGCCCCAGAGCCTTGCGTTCACAAATGAAAACTGAGTCCTCAGTTAAGACTTGGCAGAAAAGTAACTCCCTGACGTTCATGGGAGATGATGCCGCTGGTGCTGTGACTGTATCGCTTACACTCAGCGCTCAGCTGTCCCTGAGCTCCGACTGCGTGCTTGGAGATACTTGGTCTAAGATTGAAACAAGTAAAAATTAAAAAATAAAAGCAAACCTAAAGAAACGAGAGTGTCTTGAAGTTATTATGGACTGAGAATTAAAGACAGTGAAAGGAGACTTCAAGACCAAAAGAAGGTCAATGGTCAGATAAGTGGTTGTTTTTTTTTAAAGAGGAAACTTTTTTTAAGAGGAGGATTGTTCCAAATCCTGTCAGCTTCAAAACTTACTGGGATGGTAACTGCAAGCAGGATCCAACTCTAGTAACAAATCAAACCTTCAGCATAATACCAGCACCTGGGAAACCAGGAGAAAGGCATACTGTATACCTGCCATACGTTGCTGTATGTTTCAGGTAAGAGCTTTTGTAGCAGAGGGACTTGGTAACTGCCCTGCTGGAAAGAAATAGCCAAGCATGTTGCCAGTCATGTTGAATTCTAGGGACTGTTCTAATAAGGACTGCTGCCATGGGAGCTCTGGGACTGAAAAGCTAAAGTGAGAAGATTTAAGAATTTCAGACTTGCTTAAGGAGAATGACATTTTCTTCAGGAAAATGGAACTAGCAAAGAACAGATGAGAAGACTGAGCACTGTAGAAAGCACGTGATGAAAAGAGAATCAATATATACAAATATAAACGACCAGATAAAATTGAGAAAGAAATAAGAGACAACATTGCCATCACAGAGGAATCTCAACGAAATTGCAGGCATTCTAAAAGTGAAGTACGACTCCTATTGGAGCACATCACATCTCACAGATCCCAGAAGAGTGAACGGGACGAGCTTTACTTGGGATGAAACTGGAATCTCTTTGAGAATTCTGCTCAGCGGGAGCTTGTGAAAATAGTACTGTAAAATCAATGCTTCAGCAAAGTGTATAAGTAAGCAAGAAAGGTACTACTGGATGTTGGACAGACCCCAACTGAAGTGACATGGGAGCAGATGAGTCCAACAGGGCCGTGCACACAGGAACTCAGAACAAAAAAGACAGGAGAGGAACACAGTGGAAAGAAACATCAGGAATGCTGGATTAAGGACAGAATAGCACATGCTGAGGGGGAAGGAATGAGCCATATACTTTGCAGTTTCTTCCCTGATAAAGCCTGTAGCTACAATTGTATTGCCAGAAACAAGAAACCTGGTTGGGGGTGGCCGTGCCATGCCACAACACAAACAAAGTTTTCACAGGGGAAACTGGGGGAAGAGATTAGAGAAAGGAAGGCAGGAGGTGTGGGAAAAGGAAGTGACTCGTAAGCTTGTCTGTTAATAACTTAAATACCTACTTAAAAATATGAGATCTACAGCCACTTAAATGCTATGCCGTTAAAAGTGCAGACGATTCACTGCAAGTTATTTCCATTTATTAACTAAAATATTTAGCAAAGGTTGCAAAACAAAAGGTAGTATCAAAAGCAAATGTTAGAAATGGAGTTTAGGGTATGTATTTTTATTAAATTAAAAAAAAAACCACTCTTTCTGAAGTGATCTGCCCAACTCTGACCAAGTTTATCAGATGCCGAAGTTTAATCTAACATCTCTATTGTCACATCTTTCAATTATTATTTTACAGAGAATGCTCTGATAAGAATCAACCAGATCAGCACACCAGCAAACTGCTTCTTATTAGGGTATTTCCTACACTTAAAATAGCTGCTACAGTAGACATCACAGGACAGTTAGTACCCTAGGCATCAAATCTCTTTATTATTCTCTGATGGAAATCATTGTAAGTGATAAAAACACACTTGAGACTCATTCTGAAATATGTGTAGGAGTCAGTCCCTCTTTGCCTTTGAGAGACAAACACCTAAGGTTTGCCCATCATATTAACGTGGCTTAACCACACTGTTTCTAATATTGAGCAGATATGTACTACCTTGCTTCTTATACTTTTTCTTTGCTTTTCTCTCTCTTCTTGAATGATCCAAAGTTACAGAAGCTAAAAAACACGAGTAGTAATGTAGAATAAAGCCTTGCAAAAGGCACCCCAGTGAATTCATTGCACCACATGGTGCCAAACCCACTGCTCAGCCACCATTTACCGATGCAGTTGTGAGTTCCTTCACCAACCAAGAGATGTAGCACAAAGAAATGGTCTTTGCCAGAGCTCCAGACACTCCAAGCCCTCTTCAACCTGCCCTCATGCAAAGCACAGCCAGAGAATAAAACCCAGAAGGTCTGAGAAGAAAGCAGCGTTTGCTTCTAACAAACCCTGTGGGGAACTGGGCAGGTGCAGGAGCCTACTGTCAGAGAGAGGGGGAAAATCTGTTAATATTTAACTCCCAAACAAATGCTGAGATTGCTGCGGAAAGGCTTACAATTTATAACGCATTGACTCAAGCAGCTGGTGAAGCGTTTAAAAGCCTGTAAGGTAATATGGTCATTAGGACTATTTAAATTCTTTTGAAGGAATTTAGCAAAAGATTCCTGGGCCGCTTCAAACTAAATACTCAAAGGATCTCATTGACAAGCTGTAATGGAAAGGACAGCAATGTTGTGGTGTTGATAAGAGGACCTTTAAAGCTGAAACTTGTTAAGGATAAGTTTTGACAACCTGGATGACAACTCAGAAGGGAGAATATATCTGAAGAGGCAAGAGGTTCAGATTCCTATCACCCTTCTGAAGAACAGCGAACATCCAGGTTGTGAACAGATCTGTCCAAAGATGCTCTGAGCTATAATGGATAGCAACTGATCTGTACAAGGTGTGAGGAGCGGCAGATAGTCCCTATCAGCACAGGCTGCTGGGCTCTGAGACGGGAAGCCTGTCTCACTGCTCTGAAGATAGTTATCAGGACCAGCTACCAGCATATGCTGCCCATCTTCTAATCGCTGACAGATCTGGACACTCATAACCCAAACAGAACTTTCCATCTGTTGTGCACTTAAATGAGTTTCAAGTCGGAAATCGCTAACATTTCCACTTTATCTGATGTTCAGTGGCCCACACAACAAAAAGAACCGATCCTTCTAGAAGCTGCATATCTTCACTGCTCAAAAAGGAAATAAGTTTGTAATGCAGCTTATTAAGATGTTATAGGAAACTGTAATTATTTCATTACTCCTGTCAGGCAACGTAAAATTAACAACAGTTTGTCATTCCCCAGTCTAGAAGAGAGATGGGAGCCTCTTCTCTCCACACACATGCATCCAGCTTCTTGCTGCAGGACAGAGCAGCTTTCTGGGCCGCCAGGGCACACTGCTGGCTCACAGTCAGCTTTCAGCCAGCAGCAGCCCCAAGTCCTTCTTGGTAACCCTACTGCAACTTCACTTTGTTTCTCCTCACCATTCTTATACTAAAAGAGAGCCTTCATGTTAATGGTTACATACTTTCCTGCAGCACCAAGTGATAAATGAACAAAGAACGTAGGAGCCCTCAAGCAAGAATATTGAAGTGTGTTGAGCTTAATTGTGCCAGTTTTCACCAGAGAGGCGATGAGGCTGCACACAGCAAGTCTGCTTACACACCTTCTGGTTTCAGTAATAAGACTCAACACCAGGACTCAGCATCAAACTAATTTTGGATGAGAACCTACACAAAGAGCCCATCGTAAACTGTGTGGAAATACATATACATGTAAAGACAGAAGTTCAACAAAAAGGCTCTACAATATTAGAGGTTAATATTTTAATGATCTCCCTTTAAATAATTGATCATCTTTTGAACAAGCTAATACTTAATAGATGAGAATCTTTAAACCAAATGTAATTGAGATACAGTGTTTCTACAGCCGTGTCCCCTCCTCCCAAATCTCTTTTAACGCTCATTGATTTCTGCCAGACATTCATTGGAAGAATTAATTAATTGATGAACTTGTCATTACAAGTCATTGATTAAGATGTCCTTCCTTAAAGATTTAATTATGCCCAAAGATAAAAAATTTGCTAATTATTGCCTTTTATCTAATTGAAGCTTTGTATTACAAATAAAGTTCAAAGGTGTAAGACAGTTGCCCTTCCAACCACTTGGGCAAAGATGAGAATTTAATTAGAGGAGGGACCACGTTCTCAGATGTATTCCACGAGCCATTCTGGAAACAGAACTGATGACTGACTATTCAATGTGTGGAAATCTCTGAAAATCTTTCAAGTTTTGGTGGGGCTTTTTTGGTCTTTCAAACGCTTTCACAGTATCACACTTCGGTTTGGATCTATCAAGTGATTTAGCAGTCTGACCCAGCTAGTGACACATCTTGAATCACACGTTAATAACTTCCATTTCTCTCTTTCTTACAAGTTCACTTCTTCTTAGACACCAATGAGAAAATGATCCCCAATAACGTGGGCTTTTAGCTCTCTGGCAAAAAAGCAGCAATCCTCTCACTTCAGAATTGTTCTTCACTGATGATCACAGCAGAAAAACAGCAGTGTCCAAACATCAACACTTCTCATCAATTCAGACCAAAAAAAAAAAAAAAAGGAAACATCGCATCATCACATGGGAAGTTTCTTTCTGTGTCATTAAAGAAACTCAGGGACTGATAGGCTCATTTCATAACAACACAAATCAAGACAGACACGACCACAGAAAAGCATTCAAATGACTCCGTGTTTAAACTTTCTAGGACGAGACTACATCTGCATAAACCTGAAGCACGAAGCTCTCCTGTTGGGTACACACACACATACACCAGCACTGCACGCAAATGTCACCTGCAGGAACTGTACTGCAAACGACAGCAAAGATATCACACTGTGCTGGTAATTACCAGGCTTTGTACACAGCTGCAGCTCTGAAGAGCTGGCCCACTGGGATCCCTTGTTTCCCAACAGCATTCAGGCTGTGTTACAGAGAACCCCGGGCTCAGCTGACAATCACTGCCCAGATAGCGAGGCTCCATGGCAGTGCGTGGGCAAGGGCCTGACAGCCCCCATTAAACATGAAATGATTGCTCTGAAACCAGAAACTACTCCAAGTAGGTATTTGGGCACAATAAATGCCCACTAGACTACTAGCTAATGAAGTCACTTGACATTTATACATATAATTAAAAGAAGTATAATCAATCAATCTATCCGTATTCAATCAAACTACAGTTCTGAAAGCATCCGTGATTTATGACACACTTTATAGGAAAAGAACATCCAACACTTCAGTGACTCAGTGTTTTCTCACATTATTTCTCCTCCACAGAAAACACATACTGGATGCTTGAAACAGTGAATGAGCTTTGAGTAACTCTACCAAAATAACTGCATACTAAAATATCTTTTAATTCAAGGACTTGGTCCAAATTCCCTTGAATTTTTATTACTTCTGAGAACATCTGAGCAGGTAAATTTCCACATACACAGTGAAGGCACCAAGGCTGAAAGAGGGAAAGCAAAAGGCACTCATCCAAGTGTGGGATGACAGAAGATTCATAGGCTGTGTGTGAGCACTGCCACGACCGCCAGCCATCTCTTATAAGGAATATTTGAAGTGAGATGCGGGATCACAGAGTTGTTATATTTTGAGTCGATGAGCTGTGTTCAGTAGTGCATATCATGACAACTGCCAGTCAGAGTAAATAAAGCAGCTCCAGAAAGACAGATCAGCAAGGCTGAAAAAATATTGTTACACGTAGTGAATTAACTCCTGGAGTCCTGACTGTAAAGATCAGATTCCTATTAATACAAAATGTTACTAAAGCACAGGAGCTGCACTTTCTTCTTTACAATTGCAGAATTACATAAATGTATCTGCCCACAATTTCTTATAACAGTTTCCAGAAGAAATACCTCCTTGCAAAATCTAAGAATGTTCTGAACCTGAACTCTCCTGCAATTAAATCACATCTTGACATCATCAGAGCTGCAGTGCCCATCTTTCAAACACAGCTGCATCCTGACCTTACTTGATGAAAGGAATCTTTAGAGAAAAATAACTGGAAACATCTCTGAGTTTCCTGGTTCTCTGGCCTTCTTAATGCTTCTCCTCTGTACCAAGTAATGAAATGACTTTTCTGTGTGTTCAGCACATACGACTTAAATAGGATTCCCAAACTGCTGAGGATGTTATGGTTCAGGTTTTTCACTTTTTCGCCTGTAGCTTCTGGATCTAAGGTTAAATGCCCATCAGCAGGAATTCAGCTTTGCTCCTCACACACATACGGGTGCTTAAACCAAAGCACACTTTGAGATTTGATCTCCAAAAGAAGAGTTGGCAAAACAAGCAGGGATATGCACAGCCCTGCAGTGCGTGCCACAGCACCACAAAACCCCAACACACAAATGAGGGTTGATGCTCATTTATTTCCAATCAAAAGAAAAACTTAATAATAAACCTGTTTCTCCTCAGAACCTTTCTAGGGGACTCACCACCTCGGTTCTTACTCTTCCAGCTTCAAAGCTCAGCAGTTTTATTTTAACTATGTGTACTGTAGAGAATACAGGTGTTCTCAGCATGCTCCAAAGCATGCTCCAAAGCATTACCTGAGGGGAATCCTGCTCTCTTCTCAACAGCACTGTGCTGAATCAAGACCATCAGTACAACCAATTTGAACACAGGCAACTTCATTAGTTCTTCATTGAGCAATGACATAAAAGAAAATTGACCATATAAAAAAAAAAAAGTGAGCTTTCCTCCCCTTTTTAAAATGCTGATTAAATATTTATTTTCTTTAAATGAATCAGCATTTAGCACAAGAGACAAATAAAAGCACTTGCTAAAACCTGGAAAAAGTCCATGGCAACTTACTGCAACGCTTTTGCGCACAGGATGGAATTCATAGGACAGGGAGTTGTGTGTGCTCCTCTCTGAACACACCACCCTTGCTAGGCAAAACCAATCAGCTCTGCTCAAATATTACTTCAAATTCAGAAGTGATCCTCTTCAGTTCGCTGCAGTGCTTTTTGCTTTCACAAATATCCACACTGCAATAAATGTCACTGCTGGTGAAGCTCGTTAATGTTGCCAAAAATTCCACAATCTTGTCAACGCACAGCACGGTAATTCAGAGTTTCTGAACCTGCTTATCACATAAGAGATGTCAAGAGAGGAGCAGTATTAATAGCAAACATTTGATCAGAAAATAAAACTAAGCAGCACAACTAGAGAAGCTTAAAATTGCCTGGAAAAAAAAAAAAACATCCCAAAGCAAAAAGGAGTAATTCCAATCAACACGTCTTTTATGTTTCTTTAGCTATTGATCATGCTGAATAAAAGAGCCCTGCAGCAGCCAAGTGGGAAGTCCCCAAAGCTCATGCAGCATTGCTGTGAGCAGCTTTGTGAGGCTTCAGCTCATGCTCCCACTGAAGGCAGCAGCGTGCCTCTTGCTTCTGCTACGTCAGAATCCATGCCTCCATGTTCCACACATACAAATCCCAAACTTCAGATCCTAGAAGCTGCTTGCAGAACTTCTTTCTCTTTTTAAATTCAACGTTTGGAAAGGAAACACAGCTAAGTGTGCTTGTAAGAGTTTTCAACCCTCAGCTGGTGCTTTCATGTCATCTTACATTGCGACTCATTTCAGTATGTCAAGTGGCTGCAAGTTAAGAGTCCCTGCACCGCAAGTCCTGCTTCCAGACTGCAAGGAGAAAAGGGAAGTGAAGAGTTCTTACACAGGAGAGAAGCTTGAATCTTGTCAGATTTTTATGTGGTTTATTTATTTTCATAAGTAAGCTCTAGTATCTGGGCATCTCCTGATATTATTTATAGGTATTTCTATAGAGCTCATAATCACAGTATCTGAGTGCCTCGCACTATTTACGATATGCCATTTATCTCCAGAGGGTAGAGCTTTCCTCCTTTCTCCTTTGAAGATGGCTTCTCATAGAGATAAGGCACAGATGATTAACGCCTCCTGCACTTGGCATCTAGCGACACGGCTGCTTGGGGAAATGCAGCTCTTTAATCACATTCTGAAAGAGGGTTTGGGTTCAGTTTCATCTTTTTCTTTTTTTTGGACTGTACCTTTTTCTCCAAGTATGAGAGCACAGTCAATTATTAAAAAAACAAGAGCACAGTCAATTAAAAAAAAAAAAAGAGAGAAGGGAAAAGGAAATTTCAAAAAGAAATCAACAACTGTGTTTTTCTTCCTTGAAAAGTCACACATGACAAAATACCCTCCTTAAAAGAACAGAAATCTAAGCAAGGCCTCCATCTGGTCAGCTCTCTGAACACACGAGTCTATGTGCATTCCCCATGCTGCACAGGGACTTCATTTCAAGCCTGCCTCAGTGCCTGCCAGCGTCCCAGGGAACATTTTTTCCCAGTCTTTCTGAGAAGGTCAGGATGTTTCCTGGAAGGCTGAATGATGGAAAAATGAAGGATCCTTCATCCTGACTGACACTAAGCAGTTTGTCGGCCTGGCATGAGCTCACATAGCCAGTGAGATTGTTCTGAATTGCCTTGATGAATGAACGCAGTTTCTTCGGCCCCAGGATGGACTGAGATCCAGTTCTTTTCTACACAACTTAGAGGAAAGATGCAACCATCTGATAAACAGCAAGCCTCTGATGGCAGCTCTTAGCTTTTAAATGAAGAGGTTAATTTAAAAGGATGAGGTTTCTCATACCTCAGTGCTACTTTGTAAAGTGGCCGAGTTTCAATTGCTGAAGAAATGTAAGATTTTAATCACAAAATCTGTATCAACAGTATATTTAGGTCATTCTAGAGAAGCTTTTTTTAAACCTAACCCACACCCCTGAGGTCTGAGATGACCTTGTTAGCACAGATTAGAGAAAGATCAAAGAAAGATAATGATCAATGAGAGTAACTTCAGTTTTAAGCTTTGTGGCTCTCCTGCTATGTAGCCTCAGTCTGAGGCACTGACCCCCAGCAGCACCAGGATGCTATCAAACAACAGCCATCTCCTCACTAACTACTCACTATTTGCTATCCACCTTCCTGTCATTGACTCAGTGAGCTTACACAGCCTTTGCTAAGACAAATTTCACAAGTATTTCCACAACTGAAAGGACAACAAGTAAGGGATGAAATTCTTGGGAAGATAAGTTAATTCTGAAGATATTTCTAAATAGCTCAAAAAGCCCCACTGCAGACAGGCACTTGCAGAAGCTTAACACATCTATCTTCAGGAAGCCTCACCATAAGTGTGTTCTGAGTGAAATGGTGTCAGCTTAGGCAGAGATGTGATACTTCTATGAGTCATGTGCTGGTTACCAGATCCTTTCCTGGACATCTTTCAGTCCGTTAGGAAAAGGAGTGTGACTGTTCACAAGCAGAAATGCTGCTTACAAAAGCTGGATTCTCTGATATCTGTTGAGAACTTGCGAAAGATCAGGCTGACCAAATCTCCCCGTGTCAAAAGAGGAACAATATTACCAAGATAACAAATGTGGGGATCCTCTGGTAATCAGCCCCAAGGTTGGAGTCCTTCACAGTTCTTTCTTTACAAAGTCCTCAGAGGTACCGCTCAGTTTGTACATATCAAGAACGTAAAATGCATTCCAAAAGGACAATAAAAGACAGAACCTAACCACGATAATAGCCCAAGAAATCACCAAATGCTCACAACTTCACTTTTAAATCAAAAACACCAAAGAATACAGTTGACTCAGACTCCTGAATGCATCTCTCCTAATATACCCATATGTAGGGCACAGAGGGCAGGGCTGCAGCAGATGTGGGCTTTTTCTTCTGATTAGTTTTGTGTTGTTTTTGAATACACATGGATGATTCCAGGAGCAGAGGGGCCCTGGTGCCTCACCACTGCTAGACCAGTCCATCTCCTTGGCTATCTTCTACCTAGAAAGCCAAGGCCAGGTCCCATTTCCAAACCCAATGTTCCTATTCTATCCTTTGGATATTGTACTGAGAGATGTGGTTTAGTGGGAAACATTGGTGATAGGTGAATGGTTGGACTGAATAATCTTAAAGATCTTTTCCAACCTTGGTGATTCTATGATTCTACAGAAGCACAGAAGAAATCCCTTTAGGCTGTTTAGGAATCTTGTTAGAAACAAAGTTCAAATTCACAATACTATGCATCATTCCGTTCACATTTAGTTTGCAGAAAACATGCGTAAAACTAAAAACTTACAATGGAGGGCTGCAAAAATAATTGAAGTTTTTAGGAAAAAGATGATGGTGAGGGAAGCTCAGCTGGCCCCTATGGGTCAGGAGAGAAGGGCTGACGGAAGGGAGAAGGGGGATTTGATTTAGAGACAGGAGAGGCCAGTGATGGACTGACACAGATGAACTGTCTCTCAGTTGCTGTTCTGAAGAGAGAGAACAATAACAACTCAGTTACGTTTCATAAACTATCCTGGCACAGAACAAGAAGCCCAAGTCAGCAATAGATGTAAGCAGCATAAATCAGATCAAAGAAACAAATGAACACACCAAGGGCCTGATGTTGTTGTTTGTACCAGCACACAGCAGGGAGGAATGCAGCAAAATAGATTCAGCAATGAGTGTTGAAGAGAAGAGAATGAGACCTGTAAGGTTTGGGTTGGCTGAGGTTTTTTTTGTTTTGTTTTTTATTTGTTGTGGTTTTGGAGAGAGAAGGAGGAAAAGCAGGGAGAACATTTCCATGTTCCTGGGCACACTCTTTATTACAGGCAGTGCTGGCAGGAGGGCAATGCCTGCTGGCATTCCTACCATGCAGCACCAGTCCCCACTTATAAAAATACTTCTGCAAGGCCTGACACAAGGCTCTGCAAGCATGAGATCCTTACTCTCTCATATTAGGGTGGGACGAGGAAAGGGGTGGTTGTCATTTAATTAGCCATTTTAATATATTTTACAGTGTTTCTAAATGTCACGTGCTAGTTCCACTAAGAGCTTGCACACATGCTCTGTGGGCTCAAAATACCTTTCAATGCAATAATAAGTCTACTAATTTGACCAAAAAAAAAAAAAAAATCAAAAGATGATGTGAAAAAGCTATAGGGCACACAAGGACACTGCAAATAGACTTTCCCATTAGCCTGAAAAAAATAATAGCAAAACAAAGTTCTTGGACTTTTTCCCCCTATGATGTTCTTCATTTAGGAGAATCCCTTAAAAACAACACTGAACAGTCAGCACTTCTCACATTTAAAGCACAATAAATACACGAGCTAATGTTCTCGAGCACTCCTGTATGTGAATTCCTTGCTGACAACACATCCTTTGGTGAGTGCATGGACGTGGCCAATGTAACTCTCGAGCAGTGAAAGAAACGCACACGGAATAATGTCAGATTGTTTAAACAACAGTTCAATGATAATTTCTGAAATGTTTCAGCAAGCCATGGTATTTTAGGTTCGAATACTTAAAACCTTTTGTGCTAGAGATGCAGCTCAAAAACTGTGGAAAACAATGATAATATGTAAGTTTCTGAAACAAGTTTCTTTCCAGATATTTAAACAAGGCTCACGGACAACCACAAGTCCATGCACATCTTATACAACTACAGACTGTAGAGCAACTCAGTACTGCTGACCATTTCAATCTGAAAAAGCAAAAGAAAGAGAAAGGAAAGCTTTTGTAAACTCTTTGTAAAGACAAATATGGTGCCTCCATGAATGAACTCAACACCTTACCATTTCACGTCTCAGCTATGCAGTAGCATAAGAGATCAATATTTGAAATTAAGTCTCTTAATGGTTTTATCCAAATGCCTAAGTAGTCTTCCCAAGGAAACATACACTAAACCTGAGAAGCATTAACTACAGTACAACTTCATTTTCTGTACTATCATGTAAATGAATCAAGCCCATTTTTTTCCAGAACTGGTGACTCTGAAGAAAACACTTATAACAAAACATGAATCAAGGAAGCTCTGATGACAGTGTGGCAGAAAAATGAAGCACCTTTTTGTTACCAGACTTACCTTTTATTACCTGTTACTGTGATTTATAAGATTACCTAAAAACAGTACATGCATGCGCATCCCAGCTGTTAAACACTCAGATGTTAGACTCAAGAAGGGCATGGCAGATTTACACCAGCTTTCAAACACGTGGGAACCACAGTGCGGTTCGAGATGCTGCAGTTATTCCCATGCTAAGTATAAAAGATAACTGTGATAGTTCAAATAGCTTTGCAGAGCAATTGTTGAGATTGTAATGATAACTTTATTAATAATGTAGTAAACTAATGCTGATGAAATTTCTCTAATGTTCTTTTTAACTGCATTGAGTAATAAGAAATTGATCCCATTTAAACTCATTTTCCTGTAAGTTAAAAGGAACTCCATAAAAGCTGCCACTCCTCCCTTAAACCAGCTCAACTCACCTCTTGTGACAGGACAGGACAGGACAGCAGTAAAACAACTGCACAGAACATCACTGACGATCGCATGAACGCGCTGCAGGAGTGTTGCAAACCTGGTTTGCAACGTTTGTAAGGAGGCAGGGCAGGAGAGTCTCAGCTTTGTGAGAGGTGCGGTGGAATAAGGACATGACCTGAGAGAAAAGTCAAATATCCTTGCCCAGAAGGACAGCTGCAGACCTAACTCTGATGTCCTGACAGGCATCAACATTTTTAAATCTTCTCCTCATAGATTCAGAAAAACCTTGTGATAACTGATGTTCTTTAACAACAGCTTTCTCTTCCACAGCCTCCCACCATCTTTTATCCATTACACCTCAACCTGACAACCACGAATCTACAAAGCACAGTCCAGAGGAAGCAGCTGGACAGCTGAAGGAATTAAGGTTCTTAAAACTATCCACAAATAGAGTTTTAATGAAAGGAAAAAAAGTCCATATTTTATAAATTAATTTTTATCTTTCCTCAACAGCACAACTTGCAGATAAATCACTGGACAATATAACCAGCTTTAAAAGCCAGCACACCACAAAAACACAAGTCCTGCCAAGTTAGTGGCCTATTGATGAAGGATTAGAGCTATATCCACCTGTTCAAGTACTAAATATTTTATTACGTATCACAAAAACACCAATGCATTGTAGAGCTATCATCCAGAGATGTTTTAATCCATTCTGTATCTGAGCAGCTTGCAACATCTCTGTTCAGAGCAGCAGAGTTCGCAAGGGAACTACCACCCTGCCTTCCTTCAGCAGGTCAGCACAAGTCAGTGTTTGAGGTGGGATATGAGAAACACCCCAAGTTCCTGCTGGCTGTTGAGCTACCACAGATCAGGATCTAACTCCAATCAAAACAACTGAGAAAGCTGATGATTTTATACATAAGGCGGCCTCTTTTTATATGCCTTAGTTTTTGTTGTAGGATTAATAGCAGACAGAATCAAACAGGGCCATTTACACCCAATAATGAAGGATGGTCTTACAAAGGCATCAACATAATCGACGTTTGACCAAACAAAGTCAAGGATTAAAGAGGTCAATCTTCAAAGATTTACATCCCAATCATCAACTGCCTGTTTTCAGAAACTACAAAAACTTGAGACTAAGAACGACGAAACATTTGTTATATATAAACGATACTAAAACCACACAGAAATCAGTAGAAAATTATAACTACTTTAAACCAAGCTATAGAATTTTATGGCAAGGATATAATTTTCTGCTAAGTTTTATAGACGTGCCCAGAAATAAAACACCAGGCCTCTATTGAGTTTTATGGGGCTTTTCGGTAAGAATTACAAACAGTGGAATTCAAACAATACTTGTGGATCAGTTTGCCAGCAGCCCTGAAGCTGAAACTGCGTTGCACAAAACAGGCATCGAATAATTCCAAATAATGAACAAATTCATAAAAAGTCAGAGGCTGTTTGTCAGTAATCTGCAAACAGACAAAGCGGTAAATTCATGGAATGGCAACTCCTGGCTGTGAGCAGCTCCCCCAGCTTTACTGCTCTGCCTTTAAGGGACTGCCCGAAGGACTTACAGCTCCACTGCATTCTTGCCAGGTAATTTGTGCAGCATTTTTCAGAAACAGTTAAATTAAAAAGCCCTTATGGGAAAACTCAAAGAATTTAATAGAGATGGAATCAATATGGTTCTACAGAATTTACTCCAAACCCTTCAGTTGGATCTTCTCCCCTGATCTCAGCCCCCTTACAGTGCACAGTACCGTCAAAGCCATGCAAGTGAATCTTAAATTGGGGATTACAGCTACAGAGAAAACCTCCAGGGAAAGAGCTGCTAGGACCCCAGTAAAGCTTGTTTTGTACCTGGAAGAAGAGGACAACATGAAACCAAGGAGTTAGGCACATCTTGGAACAACCCAAGGATGCTGCTGCAGCTTAGCAAGGAGTCAAATTATGCCAAGAACCACTCAGCAGCTTAGTACAAGGAAAGCTTAAATGCTTTTCACTTTAGGATTGGAGACCGTGTCCCTGCTCTCAAACAGTCCAGGAGCCCATAGAATTAAAACAGGAATTATACCTCAACTAGTAGACCACTATTGGTTCAATATTCCTACAGAAAATTCATCCTACCCAAACACCGTAAAATAATTTTAATTTGCCACTCTCTGTCATGATCACCCCCATTTGCTTAATAAGAAGCTAATTACCTGAAGTTGATGATATGGAAAGCACAACAAATTCCATTCTTTCCCAAGGGAACAAATGTCCTAAAAAACCCAACCAAGGGCCACGTAAAGAAAACAAGGTGCAACATGGGCTGAAACCAGGGGTGCAGCCAACACTGATGGAGTCTCGTGAATACAGAGAGATCCTCAGAAAACTCACTTAGGAAAAAATTTAAAAAGCACATAAGAGGAATTTGCAGCAGTGAGAATATTAGCTCTAGAAAGCATTCCCTCGGTAGCAGCCCCACATTCTGCTTTCACTGGAAGAAGCAAGTCCAACAGATGGAATGACGGCGCTGCATCTGAGAGCTCCCATTTTAGCTACAGCCGTGCTTTGCCCCCTTCCTAGGACACCACGTGAAATAAAGGAAGGAAAGTCTCCAAGACACCCCGCTCAGCATGGAAACTGGAGCAGCACTTCAGACAAGGAGGTGGCAGACTAGATCAGACGGTTCCATCTCAAAACAGTTCTCCAAGGGGAAGTATTTCACTGTTGTCCCTTGACTTCTACCCGTTCTCCTGATCAGCTTTCTAAAGCTTAGTTTTTGTATCTAAGTTCATCTAAGAGGACAGCCAAGAAAATAAAGTGTAGTTGAAACCAACATGGTTATTAGAGCTGTCTAGATTTTGTAGCTTTGTTTAGCACCAGACTCATTAAAGTGCAGTTATCACCATAATAAATGTAGATATCACTAATTACAATACTAGATTTTAAATGCAACTTGAGTGTCTCAGGTGACTTCTAAAGTAGCATAATACCACAGCCAACACAAATTTAATTAGAACTATCGGTTTAATTTAGTTTACATTTACAGCTTAAAAATAAACCTTTAAAAACCCAAACCTTACAGCCATTCAGTAACTATTTGAAATATTCCTATTAGATATGAGAAAAATCCGAAGGTTTGTTTCCATAATTTTTATTTATTTACCTTTTTGCCCTTCCATATTTACATGTCCTCTTACTCTTTACTTAGTTAAGAGTGGAAAATTGCAGATATGCCTTTTCCTTACTTAAGGGATGTATGCGCATTTTTCCACTCAGTGCTTAAAGAATTGGACAAATAAATCCCAGCGGTAATTACAGCATGTAATCTTATCTGAGGTTCAATCTGCTGCACTAAAAATCTCCCTTGCGACATCTAAAAGGGGAGCCACATATAACAGAAGATTCCTGGAGTCTGTTCTGCTGTCCTATATCACTGAAGCCAACAGCAACAGGACTGGGGCTCGGCAAACTGCCTTGAGCCTCTGAGCACAAAGCTTTGACTTTCAAACAAGTCCATGAAAACTGACTCATTCTTCTGCCCTTTTGAAATTCCCAGCCTGCATTCCTGGTTGTGAGAAGGATTATTTTCGTTTTATGCAGTGGTGGTATTTAGAGGCCCCAGCAGAGACGAGGGCTGCGCTGTGCAAGGCATGGAGCAAGCGCAAGCAGAAGGCTGTGCTCTGCAACAGAGTGGGAGGGAAGCAGAGACGTGGGGAAGCAAAGCAGTTTGCTCAAGATCACACAACACATCTTTAACAGGCCAATCCCTTCTGATTCACTGTGAGTCTACAGAACTAAAGATCCCCAACATGAGGTAAACTCTTAGCACTGAAACAAGACACCTTCTTTTCAGGATGCACATAGCAGTGTTTCTCCCTCGTGTGTCGAATGTCAATACACAGAATATTCTCAGACATGAGATACTGGTCAGGAGACTCACAGCTCTGATCCATTCTGAAGCACAGATGCTCCATCCAGCCTTCAAGATGGGTGCACGAGTCAGGTTCAGGTGCTTATCAAAGAACTTCTTCACACATCAGTGAATACTGCCTGCCTTCACATCATCTTCACTACACCATATTCACCCTCTTCAGGTCTTATATATACTAATATGAATTCACTGTTTTCCTGGAAGTGGAACTTGCATCATTCTCTCTATCATTCTAACTACATAAGGCTGTAATGGGCTGAGCCATTGGAAGAAGATTTAAGCTTCCCAGTGATATGGTAATATGACTTGCTCCCCTTTTTTTGCTAAGTTTAGCAAAAAAGAAATTGAGGAAAATGGGAAATTTGTTCTGAGTTAGATGTACACCAGATAGCCCCAAACAATCGTCATTCAATAGAATTTGAGCAGGGAAATGCCAAATGGCAGCAGTGGTACTTGGTCTGCCAAGTCAGTTATTACAGTTTCTCCTAAAAGATGCTGAAGTTCCAAGTGGGGAAGAGCGAAGGAGCTGTAGTAAACTGGCTACAATCTGTAGCTTTGGTTGGCTCTTATTGAAGACCTGTCAGTCCCAGCTGGAACTTAAAAGGTTGCACAGAAAAGCCCAGACTGCTTCAAAGCTTATCTTCCAAAAGTGGCTGGCTAACTAGATACTTACAGATAGTTTACAATTTTAGTTCTTGAGTAGGTTTTCTAACACAGGTGAAGATTGTTAACATATTTAAGCTTTTTAAGCTTTAAACACAGCGTTCTCACTGAGCGTAAAACCAGGCCAGAAATAGAGCTATATCACTGTGGTACAACTGGTTGATCAAATCCGAGCTAAAAGGCACTCTTGACAAAGATAAACATTAATCGAGTGCCATTCTCAAAGCAGCAAGCATCCTGAAGGTTCCATTCCTAAGGCCACACTGAAGTACTTTACCCAACTGCAAGAACCACCACACGACTTGGTTATTTCTCAGAAAGAGTAAAATTTTCAGTGAGAAATGTTCAGAACATTCTTCAAAGTATTGGTTTTTCTCAGCACCTCCTGTCAGCAGTCAAGGAGTCAAAGCGCACTGAAGGCACAGAGACATGGCAGCAGTTGTGTCACCAAAAATTCATCGGCACTAAATGTAATCCAAGATGATGGGAGGGAGGAACAGAAACTCCCCTTAGAAATTATTTAAGAGGAAAAAGAACTGGATAGGAGGGAAGAGTGCAAGCACATGAAGAGAGCCTACAAGGAAGCGATTGACTCTGATCACACACAAAGCACTGGGGCACAAACCACAACCACACCTGTTTGCTTATTTCCTTTCGACGTGGAATGGAGGCTCGCCTTCTCATGGCTCCACGTTCCATCAGTCTTGGTTGATCAGTAAGCACTATTTCAATATCACACCTACTGCATCAATGCCATCACTCAGCAGCCCACTCTGGGGACCCACCACCAACAGTCCTCAGCAACGTGCAGCCCTAGGCAGGGCAGTTACGTCACTGTAAGCAGGTAGAGGAAAGCCTCTTAAGAAGAGCTGCGCTCAGTACGCAGCATCGCACATTATAAACAATCTGCGCTATAAAAATTTCAGCTGGCATTGGATGATCAGTTAAATCCATCCCAGGATCCATATCTAATAGTTGCCAATATTCTAATAGTTTTCCTTACAGCCCTTGAAGCCAAATATCACTACCACACACTAAAAATTGCACCTGAAGATATCAGCACAATTGAGCAATGCTATGAACGGCAAAATAAGGCCCTCAAATTAAAACGTAAGAGAACAGAACATACATAACAGCAGCTTGCCAGATAAAGAGCTAGAAGTCAACTTCCTGAAAAAATGATACCCATCTGATGCAACTTAAAACATATGTATGCACATGTTAAGAAACAACAAAGCAAACAAACAAACAATGCCAGTGGAGACTGAGGTGTGCTGCACTCTACCTGCCCCAGTGGTATTCTACCTGCCCAGGGAGCTTGCTGAAACCAGTTACACCTGGTGAGCTCAGCCTGGAGTCACAAATAAAGTTCGATTGTAAATTTGATATGAATGAAAGTTACTCCCAAGTCTCTTTCCAACATTTGCATGACAACCATTGCTGGCATTTCTTTAAGAGGATTTTAAGTGGAGAAATTAAGATATTTATTATGCTGACATGAGAGTCTGAGAGGTTTGCTCAGTATAAACCTTTGGGCTACTGAAGCCAAAAAGGCTCACACTCAGTTGTCGGAGCAGAGGAAGAAGACACTACAACACTGCTGCCAAAGAGAGTCTTACCACAGCAGAGATCTCTTCTTTAATCAAAGAATCACAGCCTGGAAGCCTGTAAATACCATCACTCTGCAGAGCCACTCACAGACTGTGATAACACTTAAGGACTGAATTGCCACTGCACTGATTTTCTCACAATGGCTGATGCACATAAGGAAGCTGGCAAGACTTTTGAATTTTTTATTCATGCACACTCTAGGTGGATGAGATGAGAAACTTGTTTAAAAAGTTAAATAATGGATCAAAGTAAAACAGCTATAAAAGGAGAGACCAAGAAAAAGATCCAAACATGCAGAGCAACAGAGGTTTAGAAAAACTGCTTAGATGATCAGAAAACTTCTCCAAATGTAGAGAAGAGCTGAAGCTGGATACTGCATAAATGCAGACAGACAGTAGGATGTTGGGATAACAGGACGGACATCACCACCTTCTGGTGCTGCAGATCCCTCTTTCATAGCTTCCCCAGGGTTCAGCAGGCTTCCGGAAGGCGCTATCCCTGACTGTAATCTGCTCGCACAGCCTAGTAAGTGGCAGCTTCTAAAGGCCAGTTTGCATAGGAGGTGAGATCTTCCCAAGAGAAACAAAGCAAACTGCCCTTCTCAGTGAGCTCTCATGAAAACTTACATTCAAGAAGCAGGGTACTCTATTCTGAGAAAACATTAACATGACACTCAAAGCAGGGGAAAGGCCCCGGATTAGATGGGATGGGGATCTCAGCATTCAGCACCTGGCAGCAGCGCTGCCCTCGCACCGTGGATCACTGCTACACATGATGCACCAAAGCATCCACTTGCAAGAGAACACGGAATCCCATGCTCATGATTGATGGTGTAATACAAGTGGTGTTTGGAGAGCGTGTACCTGTGTTTATATGTTGGTTACTTAGAAACCATGTGCCAGGGGCTATATTTTAATTTACATGTACAGCCACGTAGAAGCATTTCCACCACATGAAAGACAGCATACGGTATTTCACTGTGGCTTCTGGTTTCACTCTAATGATGTCAAAGTCATATATTTAAATTTACTTGACAGCCTGCCAGTTCCAAGAGCGCTGGAGAAGTTCGTCACAGGATGCTGCTTTGACGCTGCTCCACCGCACATTCAGCACTACCTTTCTGCTGCAATTTTAGTAAGCCTTCTAGCTGCAGAAGGACTGTACTGCATAACCCGTTTTACTGGTAATCTCACACGGAACTGAAGAAGGTGATCACAGTATTTAAAGGGTCAAAAAGTTAGAGAGACATACGCAGGGAGAATGTGAGTGGTGAGGCTGCAGTGCCAGGCTATGAAATAACTCAGTGTGGTGTAAATCCTTACTCCTCCCAAGGAGCCTTAGTGTGCCCACACATCTCTCCTGAAAGATTTCTGTTTTATTACTGAATTTATTTTTTGCTTTTGGACATAGATACACAATCTTAAGACCCCTAAAAAGAAAAAGGATTAAAACCAATACAAAATAAACTCCCATAACAAGAACACAGCTCCAGCTGCACTAAACCTAATGCATCCCGTACTTCATGCTCAGTTCTGTGAGCTACATTTCAGAAACTCTTAGGAATCAACTTCACAAACTCTCTTTATATCTAAAAAAGCCTTTAGGCAACAACAAAACTGCTCCAGGCAGTCTATCTCTAGTAAGGGAGCTGTTATCATTCTCATTACATCTAATTATGCCCATATGCTTACCGAGGTGTTTTCAGATGTCCTAGGTTTAAAACACCGAGTTTTTATGTTCTTTTGGAACTCCTACTTCTGGATCAAACTGAGATGAAGAAATAACAAACATGAGAATATAGCACACAACTACAGCTCACATTCCAGGGCTGTGTTTTCATTGGAACTTCCATAAAATACACCCAGAACACTCAATAATGGGAAATATAGCTCTTTTCTTATCCAAAAAAAAAATGTCAATATGGGTTAATAAATTTTACCTCAATTCTCTACTTGTTTTATAGATGGTCTACATCTCTGTAAGGTTCTGTTACAACAAAGAGTGGATAGTTGGTTCTCTCCAGGATTATACCCCTGTGTTTTCATTATTCTTGTCTCCATGCAAGTTAAAGAACAACACAGCCCTCATCAGCAGCAACAGTATTAACCTCAGTACGATTCAGCCATCATCAGAGCCATTCTCTACATTTTTATTGCTTCAGAGAGTATTCTCCTACCAGAGCAGGACTATGGAACATTAGTGTATATTGCACAGCATCTTCCTTTGCGATGTACAATTCTTTGTTATTATATATTCATGGAAGAACACACAAAACACATTTGGCCATCCAACGCTCCCATGTTTGGGAGCACCACTGATGAGCTGATGTTTCTTTCCGATGAGCTTGTGAATAAACTACACACTGAAATAACCACAGCAGCAGGGACTGTGAGTGGCTACCTTGAGAACACAGGTGAGAAAGGAAACACAATAGAGCAGATTCACATCCCAGCCCCAACTCCAAAACAGAGGGCTTAAAAACACAGGTAGCAAAGTCCTCACAACTCAGACTTTGCTCAGCTGCTTCAGTACATGGAAAGCTGGCAGAATACCAAATATTAATTTTGACGAAGCTCTGCATAAGCTTTCAGCAATTATCAAATAAAGTGCCTCTACAAGTGAACCAAGGCTATTATCAATTTGCTCTTGATATAAGGAAGCGATTTTCATGTACTTACATCAGCTCTCAGAAGGAACAGAATGGTTCGTAAAGTTTCCATTAGCATACAAAAGCAGTAACATCTGCTGGATGCCTTAAGAGGCCCTTATTGCTGTCACTTACTCAGCACGGCAGGCTGCAGTTGGACACCTCTGCCCACAGCAGCACTCCAGGGATGGATGCACTACGGAGGCGCGTTACAGGCACTTGGGGCGAGGAGGGGATAATCTGACCACAGAACAGTTCCTGCAAGTCTCCGATATCTCTAAAGTCCTTGCTCTGTTCTTACCTATCTGAGGATAAGTAATCAACCTGTGCTGATCATACCGTGCATAAACCTCGAAACGGCAGCCTAGCTGAAGTCGGTAATCCTTTCGTACAATACGCGACTTAAACGGGATGGCCTTTCAGCAAGCCCAAGGATTTCATCCAAACTTACCATCGACTTCACTGGAATATGCTATAGCTGTAGCACCATCTAGAGGATTTAAGCTGTAAATTCCTCACACAGCGGGGAAAAAGCATGGGAAACTGCTCTCGAAAGTTGGGAAAGGAATCTTTAAACACAGAGGTTTTGAGTGAATTTCCATTTTACCATTCACTTACACAGTAGCTTTTAAAAACCGTAGGCATATGCGGAACACGGCAGACAATTTAAACGTATTTCTTCAGTTTATAATATTTGAATTCGTTGAGGTAACAGAGGATTAAAATCAAACTTTGTTAACAGACAGTGAGATTGTGAAAGATTTTTTTAAACAAAACACTGAATGATTCCACCTGTATGCACCAAAAACTGACAGAATCTTCCTTTCATGGTTAAGCAGCTGCTTTATTAAAGCGCTTTCCTACCCAATTATTGTGACATTATAAATTGATTCAATCTTAATTTCAATCTTAACACCAACTGAAACACCAGAGCACGTTCCCACAGAGTCCATAAAATAAATTAACGAGGAGATATCATTACCCAGTACAGCAACAGTTCGCTCAAATTTCTCCTGAAGATTTTTTCAAGCCCTCGATACTACTCTGCATAGTTTTATATAGGAAAAGTGCACCTATAGTATAAGACCACTAAAAAACAGCACACAAGAAGCTCCACTGCAGGAAATGTCTTCTCACTGACCCTCAGGAGCAACAACCAAATTCAATTTGCTCGCGTTAGCAAATTAATACCTTGCAGTTCATCATTTATTTAATGGATTTCAACTATTGCAGATCATTCACCACAAGTGTGCAAGTCAGAAATATATAAGAACTTCTTCAGTTGACATAAGGACTCAGAGCCCACCCACGGCACACTGAAACAGCAGTGAGCACCATTCCAAGTCAGCAGCTCCTGGGGAAGGTCGCTTTTACCTTTAGCACAGAAGAGATTGCATCACCCCACTGATCTTGTGAGCAATAAACCCCATCTGTATCCCCCATTCAATGGTTGATGCATGACTGATAAGCAACGTAATTTCTAGCGACGCATCTGTGCTAAAGATTTCAGACTTCTAGTTCACATGAACACATTTTGCATTTCTCTTTCTTTCAGAACGGCATCAAAATAATCACCTTGTATCAAACCATTTATTTATTGTATATATTCATAAGGGCTGTGAGCTAAAAATCTACGAGCGGACTCCAAGCTTTCAACTACTATGGTACATGAACTGATTCCACTGAATTTCCATCATGGCTATTTAGCTAGAAATAAAAACAAACAGCTAATTTTTTCAGCTTTTCCTGTATTATTACCAATCAGACACTGATTCATTTCACTTTATAGTCCAACAAAACTGAAAACTTCTAGAGATCCTAAGTACGGTCAAGGAAGGAAGCAGGGAAGCTACAATAACAGCTTGCAGAGCTTTAGAGTTACCTGATATCAAAATTATCAGTCATAACAGCAATGTTTTTCCCGAATTGAATTAATTTATGCTGTTTCATAATGACCAGCAGCAAAGCAAGACTGTTTACAGCACTTGCATAGCACAGTGCATCCAGTGACACAGCACTTCTCTCCTCCCTCCCTCTTCCTGGGTCTCCAGGTTCAAGAAGCAAGGAAGGATTTAAATTCCCATGGACTTACCAGCAGTCCTCTTCCTCGTTCCCATGAGCAGAATTGCATCTTCTGCCACAGCCTGAAGAAAAGAATACAGAAATAGCTCTAAGTATTTTCTACCTTTCTGTTGATGTTTTGCCTCAAAATTAATTGGCAATCAGAAATTTTAAGAGTTCAAACACCACACTCTTAGTCCAAGCATCTGATATCTAAGGGGTTCACTTGCTGCTTTTGCTAACATATTCAAACTCACTGGGAAGCACTCCCAAGGCTAGGAAGCACTTCTGTTTCTCAAGCAGCAACACCCCAGTCCTAATATTGTATTCACTACTGTGTCCAAGATATATATATATATATATATCTATATACCTGTTGCTTGGAATCTGAATTCTCAGTATTTCAAGAAAATATCTTCATTTACTGTTACAAGTCTAAATCTGAGCCAAGCCCAACCTGAGCACCTGTGAGGGTCCTCACGTTTCATCCTTTCATCCTCAGCATAAATAACACTTACAAGAGCGCTCCTATATCGTGCTAGCTGCCACTTCACGTACTGTTTGGTGGGTTGTTGTTTTTTTTGTTTTTTTTTTTTTTTTTTTGTGTGTGTGTGTGTGTTTTGTTTGCAAAGCCAAGCTGATATTTGCACTGGTTTCAGAAAGACTGAAGCATCGTGCCTCCATGAAGGAAAGCAGCAGTGTTGAGAGAAACTTCTGGGCCACTGGAACTGCCTGCCTGGTTACTGGGGCCAGGATCACCTCTGTCCCTTCCAACCTGTCACCCTACGCGTCAGTCCTGTAATTCAGTTTCACACTTCTGCAGTTCGCCAGCTCGAGCAGTGAAAGGCCATTCCGACGACAGCCAGCCGCCGCTTCCCGCCTCGTCCCGAGCCGCACCGCTCCGCTCCCGCCGTCACTTCCGCCGCTCCCCCCAACGGCCCGGCCATGGTAATGGCGCTGCTCCTCCCGCTGCCCCGGGACGGGAACGGCGCTGGGGAGGGCGGGGGCTGCGGGCGGACCCCGGGGTGGGGCGGCCGGGCGGGAGCTGTGGTGCTGTGGTGTGCTCTCTACCCGTAGGCTGAAACGGAGGAAACCCTAAAAAAGATTCAAGCGCACAAAGGGGGTCGTGGCGACTATGGTTGTCAATGCAGAAGGTAAAGCACCCTCGGCTTTCCCCAGTGCAGTGAACCCAATACTGCGGAGACTGCGAGGCGATGAAGCAGTCTGCTTGCAGTGCTTTATGAAGACGTTCCCAGGAGCACGTGTCAGGTTGTAAGGCAGAGCAGCACAGCTTGTAGCCGTGTCCTGGTGCCCCCGTGATGCAGGCTACGGTTCAGGTCCATGGGACACAGAAAGCATAAGCTGATGAAATAACTCATAGTGCAACCTTCATGTAGCTTCAGAACTTAAGCATTGCTAATTATCTCCTTGTCTGACTAAATGGCATCTCATTTTTCAGCACCATAGCTTGAGCATCACTCAGCAGGTTACAGAAGGCAGAACACGTGGCACTAAGCTGTTGTTTTGACAGGTGTTTTTCAGCCCCAAATCCTTTGTATTCGCACAAATTCACTGCTGCCTTGATTCTTCTGAAAAGTCAGGAAAGAGCAAACAAGGAGTGATGTGTCTACTAAGTTGGGCTTCCGTTGTTGGGAACCATTCCTTGGTTCTACTGAACACTCAGAAGTTCTTTAAACTGCGTTACGGGGTGAGGAAAAGGAAGACTCTTGTCATGCAGTCTTTGGTTGGGATGCAAAACCACAAGCCAAAGCAAAACTCATCACAGAAACCAGTTTTCAGAAGCTAGGCTTCAGGTTGATCTTTGAATCATTCCTCACAGATCAGACAACTCAGTGACCTTGGCTGAAATTTGGTTCACTTCTACAACACCCTCAAAAACACACTGCACTGCCAGCAGTTTTGCAAGTAGAAACAACACTAAGAACGAAACTTGAATGTTACTTCGTTTTCAGAAAATCTGGACAACTGTTTTGCATGCCTGGGCATGCTAAGCAAAACATGCCCTTGTACACAGAATAGATGCAAGCCCAGAAGCTCACAGCCCAGCAAACAGTAACCAAAAGCCTTCTTTGTGCTCATTTCTGGATATAAGTATTTCCTAACCTCAAAACACAGGCTGTTTTCAGAACTGGTATTGGTTGAACTATTTCTGCATCCTGATTAAATAGAAAGTGACTTATCTACGTAGCTACAAACTAAAAAAGAACAAAATCAACTCTAAGGTAACACAGATGATCCTCGCCCAGTTTACAGACTGATACATTTATGATGGCAAAAGCATCAATGTAATCTAATAGAAAAACAACAGATTTATGCTCAGTATCTTGGCACAGTTGAGTTCCTAGCAAGTAGGTCAAGTATGCTTTTCCTCTCTGGTGTACAACTGCAGCAGTACACTCACATGTACTTACTACTGGTGCAGTTGTGCAATTGAGGGACACTCAGATACAGCTGTGAAGAATTCTCCTGACAACACCATGTGATTTCAAAGGCTCTTACATGCTCCTTCTGTCTCAACTTTTATTTACAAAGGAGGAAGAACACTCCAGAGCACAGCTTTGGTGGGGGGTTTTGGGCATTATACCATTCAAGACAAGATGTAAAGTCTCCCCACCATGTCCTGTTCAAACTTTCCTGCCCTCATAAACCTGCAAAACACGGCCAGACTGAATTCCATTGGGCAGACTCATTCAGGAATCTTGGTTTTAGCTTCTCATTTAGAAGTCTTCCTACACCAACTGCAAACACAACGGATGCTGAACTCCATGAGGATGTACTCAACACACCAAGAAATCAGATTCCACAAACTAAATCTCAAAGCAGATATGTAGTTGCATAATTTCATAGCATGCCTACCCCTAAGCAGCACTGCTCCATCTAAGTAGTGCAGATATTCTTATCTTTTACAAAGGTTTCCTAATAGTATGGGTAATAATTTTGGTATAGCAGCATTCAGATGGAACAGCAAACGAAAGATTCCTGAAGCTAATATTGCCTGTCATTTATTTTAACATTCAAAGTTGAGTTTTTCATTGAAACACCACGCTAAGCATACATTGTTCATTTTGTAAAGGACAGCAACAGTTGGAGATTTTCATTTGTGAAGGATCACACTGCAGCATTTCTAATGAAGGATTTATTTGCTTCTCTCTAATTTGGGGGGCAGAGGCAAAGAGCATTTGTCCTAAAGTAAGCACAGTTTAGCTTTCATCTAAGAATGTCACTAGTGTCAACTCATTTTCAAGTAATTATTAGACCTTGGAGAATCATTTAACATTTACCATTTTCATTAAAAGTGCTGTATTTGCTGAAGTGGTCATTTAGATAAGAGGTCATATAACCCTGACACATTCACTGCTGCTTGTAAGTGACTTACTATTTAATGCTATGATTATATAGATATAATCATGCTAATGCAGTGCTCATGAGCACCTCTTTTGTTTTTGCAAAACCTCTTTCGATCTGCGTAATAAACATTACACACAAAGTACATGCTGGGTCATCCTGTTAAGCTTCACTAAGTATCCCGCCAACACAGGATTATTTCTCATGACAGCACTGATTTCAAGTGATTCAAATAATGCTCTGCTAGGAAAATTATGGAATCGTCTAATATCTGAGGAGGTTCTGTTATTTCTTTTGTTCATTTCCCTCCAAGTCTTTACCTGCCATTCCCTATCTTTGCATGTTAATTCTTATTCCGTAAATCAAACTCTTCAACTTGAGTCATTTTACTCTACGCTTGTATCCCTATCCTGTCCACCTGGGAAAACTGCCTTGTTAACTTCTAATCTATTGTCTTTGTTCGTAGGTCAAATAATTCTTTTATTAGTGAAACAAGCTTATTAAAGCCAAACACTTATTTTACACTTGCAAGATTACTATGAACCCTATGCATCCAGCTTCACTTGGTAGCCTGTTAATATAAAAAGCATGATTAACAAAATTCATTGAAAAACAATGATTCATTGAATCATTGAAAATTAATCTTATGTAATCACATTTTAATAGTTAGGATCAATACACTGTCAATATTTTGCATGCAGCTATAAAGGATGGTTCCAGAGTGGCTTTGCTTGTCTAAAGCACATACACCACGTCGGCCCTTAGGCTGCTCTTGGTACTTGGCTGGAAGAAGAACTTCCATCACTGCATACTCATTCCTGGGACCAAAGTAACAAACTCAGGGACAATGTTTAAACTGAGGAAGCACCAGTGCTGGTTAAGGACTACTGAAGGGAATTTGAATTTAAGAGCTTTGAAGAGCAATTACTCTTTCAATGGCGCCATAAGGCAACCCAATGCTTAACTGCCACTGATTAATGTAAGTTACACTTTAAAAAGACGCAAAGATACCTGCAATGAGCAACTCCTTGCTGCAAAGCAGGAGAAAAAAAAAACAAACCATGAAAACCTTTGTTGTTGTTTTAAACTCTGCTGTAAATAAATAAGAAACTTAACTAAATGGCCAAACGAGAAAATTATTTCTTTTCAGGAATTCCAATAAGAACAACTCTTGATAACTCGACTACAGTGCACTATGCAGGTCTCCTTCATCAGCTCACCATGAAAGCAAGGAGAACAGTGAGAGATATTGATCCTCAGAATGATCTAACCTTCCTCAGGATCAGATCAAAGAAACATGAAATCATGGTAGCTCCAGGTAACGTTTCTGTTTAAAGTGACAGAAAAGTTTCTTTTAACTGTTCACCAGTAAAGCTACCGTAGGAAACATATTTTAAACACACGTGAAAAGAAAGCTACCTATTCAGCATGGAAACAAGTGCTATTAATGTACCAGATTTGCAGCATTCAAGCTTGTGGGCAACAAAACAAGCCCAGAGGTAGACTTAACTTCTTAATTTCTTAAAGCAAATATGACCCTAATACATTCACTTAAATATTTCTTTTAGAATAGATAATAAATAGCTATCCAACAGAATTTCCTCAAAAACTTCCCCAGGCTTTTAGAATTAGTTGGCAAAGCCTGGCATGCTTCGAATTTATTCATAATAAAGGTCTACCCAAACCTTTTCTGCTATTTTCATCTCTAAATGGGGTTCTCAATTCTGAATAAAGCAAATAGTGAACTGAAAGAAGTTTCCTGCACCTGCAGAAGAGGCTGCAGATGCCATAAGTTTATTATAACAAGCGTGACCGTCTGCTTCTTGTTTAAATATATTTAGTTTCTTGAAAGCAAATATTCTGCTTGCTAATTTTAAACGTTACAGTTACAATTTATGACAATTTTAATCTGAAATCTGGTTGTTGTGGGGTTTTTTTGTTTTTAAAAGGTGTAATTTTGAAAATTACATGAATATTATTGCTTTTTTCTTATATTAAAGAAAAAGAAGGTAAATCAACTAAGGACTGCTTACGAGGAAAGAAGGAAAAACATTTTAACAAAGCAGTGTTAAACGCTTTTGCGGATAAGGAGTATCTGCTGATTGTTATCCAGAACCCATCCGAATAGACCAGCAGGATGTTATTCTCAGACAGACCAGCTCTTCTTGCTAAGCTAACCTTCCTTACCCATACTTAGCACCAAACACAGCACAGGTTCCACACAATTGTTCAGTTGTGACTGAAAGCGCTGCCAGTTCCAAGTCCTGTTGCAGCTGTATCAATTTGTGCTTGAGCAACTCAGAATGTAAATATTAAAATACTGGTTGCCTTAATACTCTGATGAACAATAATAAAGCAAAATGCTCAAACTTTGATTTAATGGATGCCCAAGTTGTTCTTGAAATTAAGACATTTTACTTAAATTTAGCTTGCATGCAGGAGAGAATGTACTGTGGAGGTCACAGAGCATGGGAATGTGTGTGTACATCAATGTGTGACTGTGAGAGAGTAACCATTTACATGCACTGAAGAAAACAAATGTGAATAACATAGTTCATGCCGTTATTGCCCTGCCTTCAACTCATGGTTTTTTTGAGTCTTCCTGGGGAAGAAAAGTGAAAAGCAGGAGTCTTTGCTGTTTTCCACTTCCTATGGACTGAAACATTGAGCATTTCCACTACTGAGACACTGAAGCTGACAAAGTTGAGTTGGCACTCATATATAAAATTACTATTAGCTTGCTGCTAAACAGTGTTGTAATTAAACCAAAACATTTGATAACTGCTTAAGTATTTAGATCCAACACACAAGCTGCACTCCCCAATGACATGAGATAGAGGGCGGCAGTTAAAGATCCCAAAGCAGTTTCCCAAATCTGGCCCATGTACATTATACACATATATTATCAACAACTCTAACATGTGAAGACTGCTTGTCTTCAGTTTATCATAAAAACTTTTTTATTATTATTCCAAATAAAGGAAAAAAGAAAAATATGTGGGATGTCTATGAGGATGAAAAGAAAAATGAACCCATTGAATATTGCTTAGGGATCTTTGTATTATATCATACGAATTGTGGTTGAGGTTATGAAACCAATAGATCACCAAACGTCTCAGTGGACATCAAGTCAGCAAGTTGCTCTGAGGGCTCTGCTTTGTATCGCTTCAAGCTTACACAAAGGAGAGTTCTTCCACTGAAAAACCTGAGAGCTTTGAGATCTCAAAGGTTAGCAGAGATTCAACACCCAGGAAATGGGCAGCAGAGCTCACAGGAAGATTCTGTGCAGCCATGCATTGAGAGCAAGTCAACCCAAAGGCACAGAGACACAGTTTGATGGCAATTAAGCACAGCAATCCAGCTGGGCAGATCTATTCAAAATAATAAGGACACATAAACCAAAGGGACAGCTATTGGTGACAGTATACAGCACAGTGCAAGAAGAATGCTATTACTGCTAGGGTGTTTTTGGAATATGCACTGGAAAATAACTACTTTAACTTGTTATGAAAAAATATACTGACACATAGCGATTTTAATACTACACTTTCTACTTTTCTGCATTTTAATTATCACCATATATTACTAAATCCTTATTCTAACATCCTAGCATGTTAAATGCTTGACAGTTCAAAGCCCAGATTTTTCATTTCAGCACAGACTCAAAAGTACTGCTGAATTGTGACTGCTAGTAATGGGTGTTTGGGGCTAATAGTTTTGTTCCTGTAGTTTTCTCTAACAGCACTGAATTCTATGGAGGTTTTGCTGTGTAACTCCAGCAAACTGCCAGAATTACAGCCCCTGTTACAGTTTTTATTGTCAAAAATAATATTGGTGTTGCGATGCCCAGCATCAGCAAAATACATACTGCAGCCCACACAACACAGCAAAGAGAAAAGCTTGGAATCTGGCAAGGCTCCTTCATTTTTGTCCTTCTGATACATGTGTTAGTTCCCTTTACAGACTTTAATCCAATATTTATTAAGCAGCTGATGATTGCTCTAGCTTGATAAAGCACTCAAAAAGACACTTACGTCAAACCGTTCAAATTAAACACTTGCTAAATCATTTTGTTGTGGTATGAAAAAATGGCCTTAAGCAGATGCACGTTGTTCTCCAAGGGTCAAATATTGCTCACAAATTACTTTCACTGCTCCTACAAGAGGCATAGATGCAGATAAGAGGGCAAAGTTTGGTCTGTTTATAACGATGTGTGTAGTAACAAATGCTGTGCAAACACGTGGGCTCAGCCATGCTTCTGCCAGATACTCTTACAAGGGCAGTCTCTAATCAGGTTTCCTTGAAAGCATTGTAGTAGCATACAGTTTTGGCAACTAGAGACCATAAATTGAAATATTTCATTTCATTTCCTGGTGATTTGTTCCTATTTTCTGCTAGCAAAAGTAAACTGAACGTGTGTAAACTTCTCATTTACGTCTGTTAGGAAATGGAAGTAGCAATAGTCAATTCCCAGTGGAAAACCCTTACCAGCACATTGATCTAACAAAGATGAGCCATTCAGAAGGAATGGAGTCATACAGGGAAATAATTCCTAAGCTGAGCACCACATAAGTGTCACACCTCATCATTTAGGCTGTCGTTAATGCGAACCAGCAGAGATTACACTAGTTAACAATTAACTGGAGGAGGCTGAGGAAAGAAAAATATACAGGTGATCATTTTGTTAAGTGAGTGCAGAGGATGTCAAGAATGGCTGCTGCCCACTGAAAGGTGGTTTTTGGGTTCAGTTGTAACATGCTAGTGAGGCATTCAGCCAAGAAGAAAGTCCATATCATTCATTTGGGATCCTCAAAATAAACTAAAATAAGAAGATCCCACAGATTCAGCCTCCCACTTTCAAAAGCACTGTGGAGTTTCTTGAGCACATAATCTTCCCCAGTGTACGGTCCTTCACAGGACAACAGCTTCTGCCTACTGATTATTTAAGGCAGTTGTTCATTCTCCTAAAATTGGCTTATCTGCCAATTAAACACAGTTAAATATTTTATTTAATGCATAGTCAATGCATTTGGTAGTCCAGCTTTCTCTGATTTATCACTTTGTCCACTTCACACTGTGTAAGTACCAAATTGGGTGTTTTTCAGCTTAGACTGAGATGTACATAACTCAGTGACCTAACACACGTGCATTAATTTAACACAACTGTGGGATACAATGAGTGTTTCATTATGCAAGCAGTAATGCATCTGTAAGACAATAACTGCTAACTAACGTGGCACCTGTGCAGACTTAAAGGAACTCAGTATTTGTATTTTGTCAATACTGTTAAATGCATCCTTACAACAGGATGTGCTTACTTGTCCTTACAAGTGTCTGTGCTGATCATAGAACGGCCTGGGTTGAAAAGGACAACAGTGATCATCTAGTTTCAGCCCCCTGCTACGTGCAGGGTCCCCAGCCACCAGACCAGGCTGCCTGGAATCACAATCAGCCTGGCCTTGAATGCCTCCAGGGACGGGGCATCCACAACCTCCTTGGGCAACTTGATGTACCAACACAACGCAACACTGCTTCAAAGCCATCAGCTTATTGAAGAGGATTTCCACTGTTGCCACACCGATTAATTGCAGCATTTCATACACTGCAACCTCTGTGAAGCCTCCACTTTGCAGGCAGCTGATAGGTTTGTTTTTGCCAAACAGGCTGTTTTACTGGTGCCTCACTTGAAGTAATGCATTTCACCTTCTGCTTACAGTTAGAGCAGCAGAAATCACATCTCACAGACACGAGATCTTGTTCTCAGCATCTCTTACAGAGAGTGAAGAGTTTCATGCACTTTCCCACCGATGATGTTCTAAAAGGGAGGGTACAGTTTCCTATTGTCACAGTTTTATTACTCATTCCATTGATCACCGTTTCCTGCTGGGGGAGGTGAGGTCTGTTTGCACCATTTGCATTCAAAACAGCAGAGCTACATGGAGAGAGGAATTGATTCACACACACCATTAGTCCAGCCAGATGCCATATTAGAAATTGGCATAATCTGTAATATTTAGGTTGGAAGCACCAACCAAAAAAGTTCCTAAGCCCTTTGGGTGCAGAAGTAATTTCCCCTGAATTTCCAGGAGAAAAAAAAAAAAAAAAAAGGAAAAAGGAGGTTTGTACCTGGGAAAAGGAGTTTCATTTTGCAGTGTCATTTTTGACTTCTGCTGTAGATCATACTGAAAGACAATATTTACTCAGTGTCTGTGAATCAGAGAAGCACAGGGAATAATGCATACACAAATATTAAATGTGCACACTACAAAAAAAAATCCTCACAAGAAAATTTGGCAACTCAATGCTTAAATTAACATTAGCATATTCAAATCAGGGCTTTTGTGAGCAAGCCTGCTATCTTCAGCTTCTGTTTCACAAAGAACAACAAAAGTGGATATTTCTCAGAGCAGAAGAAGGCATTTCAAATAACATTACAGAATTAAAAGCATGTTTCCTAAACAAATGCACCAGCGCAGGCAAACAATGGTCTTTCCTTCAGCCAGTATCTTTTACTAGATATGAGTATTAATGTTGCTCCAGGAGATAAAGGAACCTGAAAGGTGCTTCATAATTCCAGCTCTACTCAGTCATCCTTATTGACAGGCGTTTCTAATATAGATAAGAAAGATGGAGCGGATATTAAACCAGGACATCTCACCATCTCTTCTTTGTTATTCTGGCAGAGATTTACCTCCAGCACTATCTCTGCGCTGCGGAACCAGTGTCAGTTATTGCAGGTGCCACTGTGGCCTGCCCAAGAGGAAAAGGCATAGGTGTGTGCTAACATCCCCCATCACTGTGAGATCTGATATCCTGCACATTACAATAAAAGAATGGGCTGCTGCACGTCGGTGGGGGAGAAGTGGAGAAAACGAACAGAGTAATTCACCTCCTCATAAGAAAGGGAAATTCCAAATGTCTCAAATTATGATTTTCATTCACTTAAGAGATTGGTATTTGCTTTAAGACCAGCAATATTTAAAAACAATATATTGCCAGGCAAATACAGAATTCTTCTCTATTTTTCAGCAGCTTTCTATTGTGGCCACTTGTAACAACATCCCTCAGCGTAACAGACAAACTTTTGTGCAAGAGCTTGCATTTCTGGCTATTTTTCTGTGTATTTAGCCTCAGAACCCCCTGTGATTCACAGACCACAGGCTGAAACCAGGTTACTTTGCTCTCTGGTCTGGCCATTAGATGGCAGGCAACAGAACAACCACGCTTGTGCATTGTGTCCTTGAGTTTATGAAATAAGCATGAAAATGCTGCTGCTTTCTAAATTTGTTTGCTTCACGTCCACTAATGATTAGCTACTCTGCATCCCAAAGGCCTTTAAAGTCACCTTTCTTCTTTTTGCTCCCAAACCATACATTGCAATAACCCAAATCCTATAATGAAAACCTAATGGCTATATCTTCCTCTTCTCCCTTATAGTTAATTGCATGCAACTTTAAGCAGAAAGCCTTGTCTTAGCCTCCATTCCCCACCATTCCTGCACTCATGATTAATTTCTGCAATGAAGTAATTGGTCTCATCTGAATTTCAACTGATTTCCCCATAGCAAGACTCCTCAACATTATGAGAAAGTGTCTGACACTGCTTTCCTATTAAAGAGATATTTAAACAAGGGACAATAACTGCACATCCACAGCCTCAGCTTTGAATCAGCCCTGCAATATTTGCAAGGCTATTTATCTACCAGTGCCAAACAGAGTTTGCTTTTCAGAAGTCAGTGATAACATCTACACACACCTTCTGACATCAGGAGCACACTTGCAATGCACAAAGATAAATACAAGCATGTCTTATGAATGCAATCCATTCCTGTTCTTCAGATGCACCCATTTGAAGACCCACTTCTCAGTGTAATTGCATTGTTTATCTATCTTCAAAGAATACCAGAAGATTAAGGGAAAAACATTCCCCACTATCCCATCAACAACAGGAAGTCTCCATCTACCATGATTCAAATGAGGTGTGACTGGCAGCACTCCATATCGAAGTGAGAGTCCTGTGAGCACCCATCAGCTGAGGTCATAGAATTGTACCATAGGATGGCTTGGGCTGGAAGGGACCTTAAAGATCAAGCTGTTGAAATAGCATTGCATATACATCTTGATTATTTGTGGCCTCTGTTCTATAGAAACAGTGCTTGATCAAGCAAGAAAATCTATTCTTTTGGAGGACTTCCTGCACAGCCTTTTCCCAAGTCTCTCCACAAAGCCCTGCCTCCACGAAGCTACTGTAAGATAAAGGAGTATCAGGTTTATGCATGCCTTTCCAGCAGGCCAACTTCATGAAGTTGAATAATAGCTGTGTGAAGCAGAGCCAAAAGTAACTTAATGGGAGACTTTATCAGTAGGACACATTTAGAGCAGGGGATAATGCAAATACACGTGCACCCACACACACTGGATGTAGTGCACCCCTGTGCTTCACCATGGAAAGCAATGCCAGTTTTGGCAAATATGGTCAGGGTAAAGCATCTATGGCAGCAAACTTACATCAGACTTAAGGGGCATTATAAAAGTCACAGTGATTTACAGAACTACAAAAAATGAGATTAGCAGACATCAACATAATCTGTTCTTCATTCATGAGCTGAATCCCATCCAACAATCAACTTCCAGAAGATTTTCTTATGAAGTCCAGGGCAGTTTGGAATTAAAGTCATAAGAAATCCCTTCCTTTTCTCTGCTGTTACCTGAAGCACAGAGAGGCAAAGGACATAAGATCTGGGTCTAAAATCCTACCAGGTGAACACCAACATAACGTTTGCAAAAAAAATAAAAAGCCTCTCCCTCTTGCTGTGCCAAGCAAGCTCAGTCTGGATCCGAAGTTAACCAAGAAACCCATCACTCACTCAAGACTGGAGCACGCAGCAGATCAGCCTGCCCACTCGCACACCCACTTAATCAATTAGCTGGGATTCAGTCATCTGCTGTGGAAACCATTATTTCTGCATATTAAACTTGAGGACTGTGCACTACATTACTTTGATCAGAAATTAATACTGTTGGTGTGCCCAGATTTGAAAGTGTGCCCAAGAAATGGAGACCACAGTTGCTAACATCTTGCATTGTGCTGTGCGAGATTTCAGGACCCACCTGCAGTTCATGGCAACACATCCTCCAAAAAGAGCACGATGCACAACACGGGCAGCCTCAGCATCCAGCTGCCAGCCTCTGGGTGCGGGCTTTTAGGGAATGCAATGAGGGAATCTGTCATTTGAACACAGAGCTTAAGTTCTCCTTGTGGGTAATGCCTAACGCTACTTTATTTCATTAATAATGTTTTGAGATTAGGAGGTATTTTATGGCCTGCAGTCCACATATCTGGAAATAATTTTAACAAGTACTACATCAGAGTGTTTGCTGCACAACAGACATCTACTTATGCTGTTCGTCAATGCACAGAAGGATGAATATGAATCCCACATGTGGGAAATTCTTAATATTATAGCACACAAGAAATCTTCGTGAATAGTCTCATAATATATTATTCATTACACACAGTGCTTGAAGACACAGTTCCCAAGACTATAGTATGAAACCAGTACATTCAGTGCAAAATCAGTTCTAAACTACAGCCCTGCAAAACCAGCTTCCCGCTGAGTTACCACAGAAGGGTAACAGCACAGATTATTGTTCTGAGCAGGATGACTGAATATGAGTGATACTTGTTGTAGATGTGATCAATTAGAGACACCATGCATCACTTGTGTCTGCAGCTCCTTGGGACTGCATATCCCAGACTTCCAGACCTTGCCCTTGCACCAACATACCGCTGCCTCTATACACCCTTACTTCTCTTTCTTTCATGGTCTATAGCATAGATTATCTTTTAACATACCTTTATTTAGCAGCATTAGAAATCTTAACTAAGCCGAGAAACACTTGCAAACGTTGCTGAATAATACATTATAATGCAGTGCAGTCCTGTCCTGAAGATATCCATACTATGAGCCAGAATTTCAGTTTCCAAGAGGGTCTACACAACTTTAATGCCTACAAGTTTCAAACAACTTTGGTGTTTCTCTTTTGAAAAAGATACTGAAATCCTGACCAAATTTCTAACTTTCCATTTTATGGGATAAAATATTCCTGGGTTTAATTCTGCATCTTCAACTTGCTCAGTGGGATGCCTTACAAGTTTTCTACAGCATTAACATGCACGTGCTATCATATCACAGGACTGCTTACATGCTGCCCTTTTCTGGTGGCTCACAAGATCTCAGCTGGATGCTCACATATAATTGTTTTCCACATAGTCATCCTGTGCTTGCAAGGATTCACACTGGCCTGTCACTGGAAATGACTGCTTTAAAATGATTTTTGGCTGATGCTTTACACATCCAATAAACAAATGCACAAAGACTGCACAATGGATAAAGGCAGCTAAAATTCCTCTTTCAAACCATTATTCTCAGTTCTAGACTACACAACAGATTTAACAACACTTTGATGATGGAATGGGGCAGTTCCTGCAGCCCTCACTTGCTGCCATTTGTGCAAACCTCAGACACATAACCACCCAGCTGGATAAAACCAAACCAGAGCATTGGTATCAAGGCTGTGCAAAGCCAACAGGACAACATCCTCAGTGCCACACTACTGATTTCCATGGGTAAAATAGAGTTAAACGCTTCTGAGCATCTGGTTCACTCCTACTTCCAATGGAGTAACATTATACTCTTTAATCATGGAGAACAAATAAAATACTGTCTTCCTGAGCACTGCACAGCCTTCTGAATTGCAGCTGAGCAAAAGAGCCCTTGGAACCATACACACCCATGGGATTACAGAGCTTGTGCAAGCAACGTGTGTTGTGCAAACCAGGCACGATAGGGGTGGTTGCACAGGCTTTTAAAGACTGGAAAGACATTGTGCTCCACTTGTACCTGCTGTGGCATCCTTGGACAGCCTCCCCCAGCCAACCAACCCACCAGAGGCAAGGTAGGACCAGCAGCTGGCTGTCTTCTCATTAAACTGCAAGAAGTTTTGCCATTCAGTTCATTAGGAGCTGCTTCAGGCTTCTGAGGCTAGAAATCCTTGAAAAAGGCTTTTAACTATTTGCTTTTCCTTCAGCTAAAATAAAGCATCTCAAGTGCCCAAGAATTTGTATTTCAAGACACTTTCAAAAAGGGCAAAGGAACTCAAAAGAACATTTATTAGCATTATAGCTGGGGACTTGCAAGGCACTTTCAGCTTGGTGTGACCTGAAATGACTGTTTTGTAAACCCGAGAGATATGAAGCTTCTCATGCCAAGAGCAGCTACTTTAAACTTACCTTTCAGGTGCAGTGAGCAAACAAGGACACAAACAGTGCATTTTCACTGGTTAATTGATATTATTTCTGATAACTGTTTCCATGACCACCAACTATACAGTTCTCCCTGGTTTCTGCTCCTGCTGCCCTTTAAGACACTGAAATCCTCTCACTTTTGAGTAGTGAGAGCCTGTCCAAAATTCTGTTTAGAAACTCTTTTCATTTCATAATAAAAAAACAACACAGTTTTGTTGTCACACCAATCATTCTGCCTTCCTTTGGATCATCACAATGACTAATAGCATCTATTATGACTTCTAAACTTGGCAGATGCCAGCCTAGCATCATATTGAGAAGATAATCGTGTGTAACTTATGCTGTAACTAAGTAAATTGCAGTAAACAAGCAGCAAAAGTCACTGTCAGTAAACAGAGCAGATGACAATTCTAAAACAAGGCCTGTGGCTTCCAAACTGCTCCTCATTTTCATCTTGAAGAACTGGTGCAGAATAGACCTTTGTTACTGTGTCTCACTTCCTCTTACAGATCACTAATTATAGTTCTAAAAAAAAATTATAATTCTGAATAGAATTGGCTGAATAATTCATAGCAGTTATGCTTGTCTGTGAGTGTCTGCAAGTAGATCATGATCATCTTAGCTGCACTCATTATTTAAAATTATTTGCCAAATAGTTTCTACAGACAGCTCCTGCTCTGCAGTTATTTGGGAGCTGCTAGTTGCAAATATTTGAGATTTGTATGCTGGGCATTCAAAGCTTGATATCTGGTCAAAAACATACATCCAGCCATTGGTTGTACGTGCAATAAACACGCTTAAAAAAAATCACTCAGGCATTCTCATGTAAACATAGAGGTGAAATAGTAAGTGATATTACCTTCAGTACTGAGCAGCAAGTGAGCTCACCAGGCACGAGCTACGCATTTCCCTGAGTTGTGCCCTGCCTGCAACCCAGGCATGCTAAAGGGCATGCTAAAGGCATCACAGACAGCACAGAAACAGCACCGTGATCCTCCGCACACAGGGAATTTGGTTTGGGATCTCATTTTCAGACAAGAGAAAGGATGTGAACCAAGATGACTGAATCTTGTCTTCTCATGCATGAGGCAGAGAACTAAGTGACTGAAATAGAGACAAACTGTCGGCTGAAGCACCAGGATTAAATCCCTAGGAAAGAGATTTAGACCACTTGGCAAAAGCAGGTGCATTCCAGATGTGGGTCTTTCAAAGACTCTTTGTTTAAGCAGACAATATTGCTGGAGTTTTAAGTATTTGATGAGCCAGAATCTGGTAGCAGATGCTCCACTATAAATCCATCTTCCACCACCACAGCCACTGGAATTACTCTGTGCTTACTACTGCACAAGGAAGATCAGAACAGTTGCGAGTGAGAACTTTTGCTCCTGGATGATCTTTAAGAAACCAGATTTTTTACATATTTTTCTCACAATTACTACATTTAAGGTTGCAATCAGTTGTCTGTATTCAAACGCAAACAAGCTGCTCTGCTCTAGCTCTGTACAAAGCCTGTTGTTTTCAGAGCAGATTAGAAAGAAAGGTTCTTGTTATTCTAATGCCCTGAAAGAAGGTTTCAGAAGTATAACTTAAGCCATGGGTGAGCGCTGGGCTGGACAAGGGGCACATAAAAGAAGGTGTCAGCAAATTGCTATTTCTCCTGCACAGAAAGAAGATGGAAGAAAAAGAGATGATCGCAGGAGAAATGCAAGAGATCATAAAAGGAAAAAAGCAGTAGTGGAAGGAGTTCACAACAAGAAAAGGAGTTAAGTTACCTTAATAAAGCTCTGAATTAGTCCGAATATTTCTAATGGTGTTACGGTTGAAAGAAACATTCCCTGTACATCATGTTAGGAGTCTACAACTTTTATAACAGAAGGTCCAAACCACCAATCTGCAGATATTCAAAAGGCCTTAGATGAAACTGAGGAGTCCCACCATGAGAAATATTGCTCTGTATAGGTATTTTCTCAATGTTTTATTAGGTACAGAACACTAAATGGCTTGTCAACCACAGAACTGCTCCTGTACCATTTGTCAGATGTTGCCGTGCATCCACAGCAATAGTAAAACATGAAACGGTTATTTTTGCTGGCTGCTCAGGAACACCACAGCCCCTGCTGAGCTTTCTGGTCTAATGCAGGCTTTCACCAAGATGGAGTTAAGCAGGCATTAACTGAAGATTCCTATTATTCCATGAAGAAGAATATACGGAATAAGTCAATTAGTACCTTAATATTACTCAAAAAATCATTAAAACTTGAAGTAGGCAGAGTTTCATCTGCTTGATTCTTATTCTTCCTCTTTAAAAGCAACCAGGGAGAATATTTTCAATTGCTGAGGTGTGACCATCTACATTTGGAGGAAAGCCACTGATAAACTGCAGTAAACAGCATGTTATCCAGCTATATTCTAAGAATTTGTATTCAGTCAAAATGCTGAGATATTCTATAATTGAAGTTACTCAATGGCCAACTTTTAAAGTGTTCTTGGAGAGGTGCTACTTCTGTTACTATCTGCCTCATTTAACGCACTGCATCTCAACAGCTCTTGGCTCTGTAGCATCCTCTCTCAACACAACTTTGGTACGAAAACTGTGCAGTGTTAAGCTAATAGTAGTCAATAATTATGTTTCCTTCTTAAATTATTAAAAGGAAGCATTTCATTCTTTGATATTATTAAAAGAAAGTTCTGCATATACATTGAGGCAGCTCTTCCAGCCATCCACAGCCGCTGTCATTTGTATTTCTGTAGCATGTTAGAGAGATGCCTCCACACTCCCAATAGGATACACGGCTGCAGATTCAAATTTGTCAGGAGCTTAAGAGAGTTCTCATCGGGGATTAGCCCAGACACCATCTGCAAGAATTATAAATCATCTTGATAGGAAAAGCCTGGAAAGTGCATTTAGGAGTATGCAAAGCACATCAGTTTGGGCCCAGTGCATCCCTCCTGTTCCTGAGCACCAAATCTCATCTCTACATCCACTGCAGCCATCCCACTCCTCCAACTATGCCAGCCTGGGCTCCGCTGCTCCTTTCTCCTTGCCAGGGAGAAGCCGAGTACTGATTTGCAGAGCACACCTTCAGAAACGCACATTGTTACGTGCCCAGTCACTACAAATGTGCACACCTCATTAACTGCATAACAAATCTAGTACGTAGCTACTGTAATTTGCATGCACAAATGGAATTACTCAGTTTTTGCACGCTCACCCTGTTTCAGCACCCAGTTCCAGCACAGAAGGGACTGCACTCTTGGCTCTTGCAAAGAAAGAGTAGAAACAGAAGGAGAAGGGGCAAGCTCTCATATGAACATATGGAGAGAAAGAGAAAGATCCTCCAGCAAAGTCAATAAAGCTACAGTGATTTATACCCCTTGCAAATCAGCTCCTTAATCTACAAAACAGGCTGTCAAAGTGAGACCTGGGCAGCTGGAGAGAATCCAGCTGTGCAACAGCCACGCTGCTCCCCTTTTGCCTCAAGCATCATCTGCAAAGCTGCCAGCTAAACCTCCAGTTCCTGCCCCATTATTGATTATAGTGGTTGCTGATGTATGAAGCAAAACACAAGTTAATTATCAGATTCTGGATCAAGTTCACCTGACTGGCAGTCAGAAGAAACCTCATTTTGATGTGTAAACCCAACAAATATGTCAAGGAAGAGAGCTGAAAGAAAGCAAACAGGGAACACAAAGAACATGGCCAGTAGGTTTGCCTTCTCACATGTGCAGCCTGTGGTCTGCAACCTGCTCCCTGCTAACAGACCAACCCCACAGCTGAACCAAGCATATGGAGAAGATGATATGAAAAGCAACCGCACTGATGATTTGTATGTCTCTGGATAACTGTTATCAAGCCCAGAGTGCCTTATCTTCAGGTGATTTGTTCATGGCACTATCTTTACAGAACACTGAAAAGTATGAAATACCTGTCACAATAGCACACAAATATCCTGGACTGTCCCCTTTATTATGGATGGCTTAAAACAAGTAACAGTGGGGAGGGAAATTAATGTCTCAAGAACAAATTAAAAAGGCACTTTTGTAAGCTGAGCTGTCAGCAGAGCCTCTCGGTTATGCACGCTCCACCTAAAGGCCTACATCTCCCATATGTTTATCTGCAGAATGGGGTTATTGCTCTGTGAGCACTAACACCTTTGCTTATGAGAATACAACAGCTCCCCTCTAACAAGGGAAAACACAGGTGGAGATCAGCCCAGCAGGGAATAACGATCTCTCACTTCCAGTGCCTTTCCTTGATAACAGTGTTTACGCCTAAAACTTTGCTTCAACAAGATGTTTTGATGTCTTTGTGTGCCACACACAGTGTCTGGTAACTAAGAAGTATCTTTGTGGTTGTTTTGTGGAGAAAGGAGGGTGCTTCCAGCAGAACAGCTACCTCCCCAGGACTGATAATTTCTGACCCATTCCTGACTGCTGACCAGCTCCATCATTCCATCCTTCCGCTCGGCACACAGGGCTGACAGAGACGGGAGAGCAGATTTGTACATGCTTGCTGACCTACAGCAAAGCCCTGTGTCTTCTTCTGTTACCTGGCAGAAGCAAAACCTTTGTGGCCATACGGTGCTCATCACAAGGCAACCCTATCCGAGCAGCGTGGAAGGGGTCTGTAACCAAACCCTGTCCTCTGCCAGCCTGGAACACAAAAGGTTCCTCCGACGGCTGCTGGAGCCCACAGCACTGCTCCCACCAGCAGTCCCCTCCTCCATAATTTAATAAGCCTCACTGTAGCAAGGCTCGCCCTCCCCCACCACACGACTCCCCCTCCCGTTCCCCAGACAAGCTGTGACACTCACAAAGAAGAAATATTCCCCGGTGCATTGTTAAAGGCCTAACTCCCCAAACCAGAGACAGGCTCAGTTAACATTAAAGCCTTTTCCCTTGTGAGCAACCTGAGCTGAGATTAAGGAGTGAGCCCACTCTGTCAACCTTAACCCTGATATGAGGCTGGTAACTAGGGCAACAGCATCTCACAAATAAACCACACCATCATGTCTTGTCTCCTCACACTGCAACACAAAATATGATAGGTAAGCAGATAGGCAAATAAAAGCCAACCACCACCCACTCCTCTGGCTCATATTTTAGTCCCAGAGTTTAAGAGTTATGAAGGGTTATTTATTAACGCTGACATGAATGCAAAAAGAATCTTTTTCACTCGCTATGCATGGCATATACCAGATGATAGCGTGCTCCTTTCTCACTTGGACTCCGGTGTAATTATCTGCAGAAGGGAGCACAAAACGAGCTTCCCAATATTAGACTCAAGCAGCTTGTCTGGTTTAGCTTGATCTTTATTTATAGACACCGAGTCTGGAAGCTTTTTGTATGCAGAGCAGGACGTAGTGACCTATTCGGGCTCAGTTATGTAATAGTTTCAAAGCAGTCTTAGTGTAAATTGACCCTAATCTGGTCTTGAATTGTGACACATTATAATTCCAAAAATAAATCAGCATCTATCTCACTCTAAATAACTCATTTATTTCTGCAACTGGAAATAACCAAAGACTGATAAGCCCAAGTGTTACTTCGTAATTCCTGAAACTTTAAAAGAAAGAAACCCCTCCTGCTAACTCCTCATTAACTACGAATGTTACAATTGGTTAATGGGCTGTTAGGCCATGCAGCACTGGAGATCTCTGCAATATTCCCAGCTCAGCCTTAGAGTCAGTTTCCAAATGCAAAGACCAGTCACCGAAAGTTAAGAAAAAAATTTTGATGTGTTTTTTTTTGAAAGCATAGCCTTAAAATTCACTGAGCCAAGTTTGGAGGGAGACAGAAACCTGTTCACACATTTAAGCATGCAGGTACCTGTCCCTCCCTATCAATTTTGGAGCAGACATTCACTTCTCCTTGCAATTGCAAGGGCATTCCATGGGTACCTTGATTATACGCTGCAGTAGTATTTATAGGAAGGGAATACAAAAGAGATAGAAATACAATTCAGAAAGTTAACTTGCAAACCTGAATCAGTACTCACAGATATTTTTACAGTATCTGCTTAGCTCTTGCTGACAAACAGCAGTGTAGGAAAATACGTACTTAGAATGTTTTCTAAAAGCTTTGAACGATACTTTCCTGCCAAGGAATTGATACTAAAGGATCTTACCACCAACGGAGGAAAGGTCCTGCACATCCTTCCCTTATATCAGTATCTTCTAGTTTATTGGACAAACCCATTATGGGCATTATTCAAGTTTGGCCTTTCTAAAACCACAGCTTGGGTTCCAAGTGACCTCTAATGTGGTAGCAGCACATATTTGTAGTGATTGTTTGCTTGGTAAAGAAGTCCTACACCAGTATGAGCAGATCATCTTTCGCAGGCACTTGCCTGCTGAGGTCCTGCACAGATCAGTTTGTGTAGAGGGTAAACTAACTGAATTCATCTTCTTTAGCACTGAGCAACACAGGAGGGATTGGGCTTTGTGCAGAAGCAGTAGGTATGCATGCTTTCAAGGGTAGCAGTAAGGTTCCTACTGGTAGCCCTTGAATCATAGAAGTTGTAAAGCATTTATAGATTATTAGAAGCCTTCTGAGATACTTGCCATTTCCTCTATGTATTAAGTTACTTACTCTCTATTAATTCAAGCATAGAGCCTCCCAGTTAGGCACAGTATTTAGAACATTTCACTTTGGTATCTAAGAAGGAGGGCAACATCTCATCCTGTTGCTGCTGTTTCTGAAAAACTAATGGCTTCTTTTGAACTGTGTTCATCCAATACTTACTGCAGTATTATGCTTTTTTTGTCTACGTCAGATATTTGATTTTCACACACAAAAAAACCTTGATGCAAGGAGCTCAGAATGGTGACAGCGCTGATTCTCCGTGCAGATTTGTAATTACTAATAACAAAACACTGTGCCATTTGGAGGGGTATTCTCCACCAGACTTCTTGGCAAAAATCCCTCCCTGGACACTGACAGTATGTTATCACATCTGATCATGCTGTGATGCCCACAGAGAGCTCTGAATTAGAGTTCTTCACAAATGCCTTCCGAAGCATTACCTAACTTGCATTTTCCTGATACAGCTTCAGCATAGGATTTGCTTAATAAAAGTTTAGAGAACATACAGGGAAGGAACAAACCTCTTATTTTTGCCAGTCTGGTTTTCACTGTTGCCTTGAGTCCACCATAGATGCTTCTCTTACTCAGAAGAGGCAGAGGAATAGACTTCAGGCTCTCCCTGCAGCCAAGGGCAGGCTGGAGGTGAGAGGGAGACTGCTTCTCCCAAGGGAAGACATCTCCACAACTGCTCCCCTTCCTCTAGGCTTTAAAGCCACGTCCTGACTCCTGCACGAAGCTCCAGGCACACATATGGGATATTTAACAGCCCTCATAGACGACTTTGGGCTCTATTTCTACGTGCACAGTGTAGAAGCAGAATAATAAGTGGGGCTACAGACCAAAATTTAAAACAAGAACATTAGTCTTATTGTATCATTGTATTCCCTTTAATGTGTTTGAATAGGCACCAGGTTTTCATTTCTTCTTCAGAAATAATCCTTACAAAGATGCTTCTGTTGCAAGAAGGCTTTTTTTTTTTCCAGCAGAACAAACGTAGTACAAAGGAAAGACTTATTATAAACTGCTTTATTTGGGTGTGATTAAGGGGCAGTAGGAATTAATTGCTCTAACTCCAGAAGATATTTGCTTACATAGATTTGGCACGGGTGCAAATAAAAGCAAAAACAGTGTAATTTTTTTTCTGAGATCTTCAAAAATAAAAATTGAAGCTTCCTTTAATTGAAGTACCTTTGCCCTGAATAAACACTTTCATTCTTTCCCATAATACAAAACACCTAATTGAATGTTTACTAATGAGCTAAAAGTTCATCTCAATATTGATTTTCCATTTTACTATCACCATCTACTATTTTAATTGCACTGAAGAAATCGAAAGACAAAAATCATAATCAATACCAAAACACACCTTCAAAGAGATTCTCAAACTACACAAGAAAAACATAGATATCAAGGAGGAAAGGAAAAACTGGTGACTTGAGAGCATTTTGTTTTCAGAATGGCTAAGCAGCATTTATTACTCAGAGACAGGCAGCTGGGTTGGGAGAACATAGCGAACTACTCAGAGGTACCCAAGAGTGGTTTACAATTGCATCCATTTACCAAGAAAACAAAGAAATGGTGGAATAAAATAAAGCCACACAAACAATAACAAGCTTCAAATCATACCAGATAAATTAGGTTATCAAAGATGACAGAACCGTACATGAGAGGAAGATGCAGGAATTGTATTTTCCAGGAGCACAATTATTGAAGATGTTTGAAATAGGGCTGCCTAAAAGTGGGCTCCTACTGAGCACTTACAACTCAACATGAAATAAGTTCTGGTACAGAGGGCTGGGGAGTCTGCTCTGATTGCACATCTCCATGATAAAATTAAGAATCTGAGATCAGCAACGTACAAAGAACACAAAGAGTTCTCAACTCGTCTGTAATACTAGGACTCTCAGATATGCCTTGAAGAAGCATTCTTTACTTATAATGCAGTTCAATATCAAAACCAAGTTTCAGGAGGGAAAAGGTCTCTCCTCTTCCAGTTATCACTGTGAGGTTCAAAGTCACATTCAAGCCACCCAAAGTCAGAAAATCAGCATCTCTGGCCTTAATACACCAGACACTTCAAAGCTTCTCTCTAATGGCATTACCTGGGTGGTTTCTTTTATAGAAGCCCACTCGTATCTCAATTCAGTTCCATGAGCTCTTTGCGTATATCACTTTCCCTAGTCTTGCTAACAGCTTCTAGATTATAAACATCTTTGAGATACAGCTTACTTTTCATCTCACAGTTTTTCATGCCATTCAGCAAAAGTGCACTAGGAGCCTCTGCTTGTTTAGATCCCAGGGTACTGCTATAACTCAAACACTTATTAGAAAAACATATCTGAAATCAGTCAAACTGCTTCACTTACCATACTGATCCCTAGTAACCTTGGAATCCTCAGGCAATGCACCTAGATTTTTTCCCCAAAAATACAGCTACATCAGTCACAAAAAACCAAACCCACGTGATCAAGAAAAGAAACCCATCTGACAGCTCAACTAGTTAGCGAACCAACCTCCGCTTCCAAGGGAAATCCCTCTAATAACTCACGGACCTCAAATCTCCAGTCCAAGTAATTCCTGAATTCTTGAGAAGATGCAGTCTGACACCCACAGGCTGCACAGCCTGCTCTGCGCCAGGTGAACTGCTTTATGGGCTGCAACGAGCAACAGCTGTGCCCTTCTCACCCACCTGCTGCAGCAACATGTGCAACCTGGAGGACCTTCTACTTTCCCTTGGAAGGAGGGTTTACAGTTCCATGCTTTCTCCTTCCAAGCATATCAGCTTCAGAATGTACTCACCTTCCTGTGTATCTAGGCAATAGTGTGAGTATTTATGTTGTGGGAGCTCAATAACCCCAAGTTCTAAACAGCACTTGAGAATCAGGCTAGGCAGAGAAAGCAACAGAAAGTGACTAAGCCACTTGTGACTGTGACACTGTTCAGCAAACGATCAGATACCAAAGTACTGGTTGACAACAAATGACCCTTCTTTGTATTTTTAGTTTACTTTTCACCTGACAATCTCAAATTTATTGATGAAGAAAGCAATGCAAGTCATCAGAAGCATCATCATCATTTGATGACTCACCATTTTTAACAGTTAGCATCTCACTACCCTTAGCAGTCACAGTCTAAAATAAGACAGACAGGAAAAAAATCCTACCGAGAGCAGGCTCAATGGGAAAGCACCTTCAATGCATCATTCTTACCTGAGAACTACTATCTAGTTTCTGCTGAGATTATAAAGTACTCATATTCCTTTCAAAATTTCCCTCTCCCTGGAGAGGTATCTGTGCTACCAGTTGTATAATCAACGAATGTACAGATGTTACAATTATGAACTATAGCACAGGTTCGGCTAAGCAGTTATCATACCAAAAGAGAACAGGTAGAATGCTTACCCATATCCTGGGCTTGCTGTAAAACTCCAAAGGAGGGATCTCCAGAAAAGACTCTTCCCCTCTCGTGGTCAGCTCTTAAATGGGTGTAGGAGAGGTGCAGCCAGGCTCCACTCCTTCCAGCAGCACAGTGATTTGCCTTCACCTGTGCTCCCATGGCTGACTCACTGCTCCCCTCAGGTGATCAATCAGAGGCTCAGGCCGTGATTCGGCAGTTCCCAAACACCAGTTTCCCAAAGTCCGTGCTGCCTGGCCTCTGTCTCAGCTTGCAGATAGCACAGCAGTGCAGAGAGCCCCTGAGAAATGTTCTTCCCAATTTGTCAAGTGAATAAGGACCTCAAGCTACACTCATCTCCATAAGGAGTAAGTTGCCCAGACTTTTTTCTCCAGGGCACAACGGTTTTGCAGCATATAGCTACCACGTGACAGGCACAACAGAGATAAAAAAGGGTTGAGGAGAGCAAATGGATCAGGAATGCCAAATGGGTGCCCTGAAAGACCTTACAGTCAGGACCTTCAGCTGCTCTGTCTGCACAGCTTCAGCACGCACTGAAAGCCAAGCTGAGCAGTAGTAATGCCTGACTTTGGCATGCCTTTATTCTCTGCAAGGCTTCATGAAGGAACCAATTCCATTTGTCAGGGTAGATTTCAAGTGTCATTTTCAGGTAAGAAAAAATAATTTGTGTTGTGCATTTTTTCAAGCTCCACAAGCATTACTAGCTCAGTATAACATCAGTCACATCCTTACAGTCCAGCAGTGCTATAATCACTGCTTTGCTGTGCAAACACTATCACTCACACTTAGACTGCAACTTTTTTCTCAATGCACTCAGCCTGCTAGAAATTTTGCTTGACAGCTTTTTGATATCTACATAGTATATTTCCAAGCCTTCAGCAACAAAACTGAAGCATACACAATTTCTCATGATGCTGAATCTTATCGAATTGAAGGATTGAGTTTAGGTTTCAATTATTTATGGACTATTAGTTTCTTGAGCTAATCATATAATTTCACTTAAACAGTACAATAGCTCTGCCCTGTAAGACAGTGCAATGCTTTATAGCCCTTCTTGACAATCCACTTCCATAGGCAGACAGAAGTTGCTGTGCATGTGCCATGGATTTAAAACTGATAATGGACAATCAGAAGATAAGCATCAATCTTCCAGACATGTTGTGCCATACAGAAAACACGTAACGACAAAAATATTTAGGCACAAGAAATGTCAGACTGTTTCAAAAGCTGTCTAAGGCAAATACAAAAAAGGGATGTTATTCTGTATGAGGAGTGGTTTTGGCTATTGAAAAAGTAATCTATGGTGCAGTGCTTAAGGTGGTCTCCCATGAAAATCTGCATATATAGTTACTTGGAGGACAACATAACTGGTCAGGTAAATACAGCACTGCAAGAAACACAGAAGTATCACAGAAGTTAGAAATGTCTGGTGTGTCTCTCTTTGGCTTCATTTCTCATTCTGCTCTTGCCATTCATGTTGGCTGGTACTTCACAGGCACATCAGCTTCCTTGTGTTCAGCTGGACCTTGATCACACTCTCACCTGATTTGGTTGCTGTGTACATTAGCATCTCCACCTTCCTTCACCTTGACTACAAACCATAGCCTACATTTTGATTCTCAACTCACTGCCATGCTTGGCTTCTTCAGCTATAAGGTTTGTTTGATCCCAGCAACCAGGATACGAATTCTAGGGATATATCCCTATATAGGGACTACTCAAAAGATATATGGTCTGCTTTTGTGGTGTGTTTCTTGATTATTTTTTGTATAAGCAGCAGTTGTATTCAAAGCCTTTTTCATTCTGTCATTAACCTCTTTCTGAAGCAAAATCTAAGAATTTATCGAAGAGATTGAACTGCTACAAACATCAGTATTGCAGCACTCATGATAAAAGTGTGGGAGCTCATAGTGCTCCAAAGCCAAAAATACAAGAATTTGACCTAATTCTAGCAATGGATAAAAATGGTTTTCACATTCATACCATTGATTCTTTATTTGTTCTGAACTCTGAGTCTTCTAAGCTTATCTGTTAGCTCACAGAAGCGTTACCATGAGCACAACAATTCATAGATTCACCAATCCTTGGAAAGAATTTTTATTTTTTCTTAATACAATATTTTTCCGCCTAATTTATGCTGATAAATATTTTCATAGGTTGATAAGCTCTTGACTTGGTAAAGCACTAGTCGTGTTTTACAGTATGAGTAAGTATGGGTAATTACGTCCTGACTTTCAAACACAAACAGCAATCTCTGCACAAAACTCTACTTTCTTTCAGGAGCATTTTGTAGCCAATAAGAATAGACTTATTCTTATTAGATTGCGTTAGATTTACAAATCACTACAGTCAGCTGAAAAGGTTCCATCAATACTAATGGTTTCTGAGGTCTACTGTACATTTCATCCCCATATTTCATGTCTGTTGACACATCTATCACATCTATCCTGCCTAAGCCTGACCTGCAAATGACTAAGCATTTATACAGTCAAGACCTCATCCTACCTGAGCCTACACACATTGTGAGGTCAGAAGATGAAAGAGCTTTGCGAGTCAAGCTCTAGTAAATCAAGAGCAGTGGTCTAAACTATTAACATTTCTAGGTCTCTACCTCACCTTTCAGCCAGAGGTTAATGTCAGCCAAATGGGATGTAAGATGCTTGAGATAACACAGCTTATTGCCCAGGGAGTTATTTAAACCATCACTGCTCATTCATGGTTACCTGAAGAGGGATGTGTTGGATGGCTGAAGTGACAGTTCTTTAAAATCACTGCAGTTAGCCAACCAGAACTGTAAACTGCATCTTTGACCCGTCTCTGAAGTTGGCCATCTTGTTCCTCATTTTATTGGTTACCACTGGTATTTTATTTATATGTTATATATTTAATTTTCAAACAGTACAGTAACAGTAACAGAACAGTATTTTTATTTGCTTCCAGGATATTTTAACTATAATGTATTGTTTCATATTACTAGATTTCAATCATGTTCCGATGCCATTTCCCAGAGACACTGTATTCAGAATACTCTGAATTTCTTTAGGTATATTTATTGCCAGAATTATTGGGTTAGATTATGAAGTTATTTCTTTTAAAATATTTCAGGTTAGGAAACTGAGCATTTGAAAATGAGATGTAGAGCCTAAGTGCAAGGATTTGGGTTACACGTTGGCCTTCTTCTTCATAGTAAGAATCCATACTTGCTATGCTATATTCACTGGAGGAACACTGGAAGCTTATTCACAAATTATAATCTGAGTCCAGATTCTTGTTCAAGTTAATAACTAAAACAACAACATGAAGCCACAGCTTAATTTATGCCTGCAGGGAAAACATTTTTGCTCTAGCTCAGACTTTTCAAATATAGCATATCAAACCTTCAACCTCAGATGATTCATTTCAGACACAGTCACTGGTTATTTTCATGTATCTGACATTACACATGGCAGGTCACCAATCCTGATTGCTTCTGCCCTCCTGCTCCATGGCGTATTGAACGCAGCCCCATCTGCAGACCCCAGTGACAGCTGCCATTTTGGTCAATGCCACAGATTGAGGCCTCGAGCACTAAAAATACCCATTGCCACGTCCAGCCTCTTGAGAGCTTGAACCCTTTTCCTCCCAACATCAAAAGCAACGGGACAGTTTGCTAGCACCAGGGATGCAGCCAGTAGGTTTCACTTAAAGAAAGCCGCCTTGCTCTGAGCGCATGCAGAGGCCAGCACCCAGCACCCCGCTGAACAGCCTTTGTTGCCCAGTGGCAGCCATTGCAGCCTGACAGGACAGGCCTTGCCCAGAGCCGACTGCTTCACTTCCAGGCATTGTGCTCAGGCAGACAGATGTAAACACAGGTCTGGGGCTACAGCAGCCTGGCTGCTGAGCATCGCTTGCATGTCACATGAAATAGTGACAAGGCTTTATGATTACAGTAGGAGACATTCAGTCTGAGAGGTGATAAATCCTCCACTCAAAGCTCAGTGGAGGGTGTGAGGACAATGTGGTTTGAGACAAACTGATTCCAAGATTTTTTGTGCGCTTTGCCTGCCAGAGGTGTCTTACGATCTACTGCAAATGTGGGCATATGCCTGCAGCAGTGGAGAAGCTGTAGGATATGATACCAGAGAGCAAAAAAATAGGGAAAAACATCTCTCAATTAAAAAGATACACGGAAATATTTTCACAAAACTGATACTGACAGACTTCAGACTGCACCTGACCCTATTAACAAGAGACATATGCATTTGTAAGCAGTAATGGCAGCAGCACTAACAGCATTAGGAACACATAAGCAGTGCTTCATACACGAGGACTCCCCAACAGAACAGCACACAAAGAAGCAGATCTATGCAGACATACCTATGGGTTCTATGAGCCCAACCTGTACACCCAATTTGCAGCGTTCTCCAGAGGCAATGCTCCCCATCCCTGCTCATAAACCCACAATCTGACCCAACACTGGAGGCTGTTGTGCAGCCCTGGGAGGCCAGGCCCATAGAACAGAGCTGGTTTGAAAGCCAGTGCTGATACAAGATATAACTGTGTCCAGAACCAGAGAAAGCAAAACAAAAAAAAAAGGTTTGGAGCAGCCAAGGGTTTAAAAAGGAAAGCATGTTTACAACTCTGACCAAACACTACCATGCCGAATGGTAAGTAGAAAGCTGGATGAGAAGCCAATGCAAGGGTCAGGAAGCCAGGCAGCATGTACTGCAAGCAGGATCTGCAAAAGGGATCAAAGACAGCCAGCGAAGGCAGCGCAAGCCATGCAAAGGAGGAACCAGAAGCAAAACAGAGACCTACAGCTTAAGCCAAAGGACACATCGACCTGCCAAGAACAACTGGAGGTATTCCCACATCTGGCTGCTGGAAGGGGCAATTCACTAAGAGCTCCATGAGGAACTGCTGTGCTGGGAAGGCTCCCCACTCCCCACAGCTCCAGGAGTCCTGCTGAAGCCCACAGCAGAGCTCGACTGCCCTTGGCCAGAAACCTGCACCTAGGGGAACTGCAGAGTAGGTCTGGGAATCTTTGGGAACACTCTTCCCAAATTAAACGTCTCCACAAAAACATGAAGGAAACATCTCAGTATCAACAACACAAGGCATTTTTCACCACATGGGTTTTCCTGCTGTTTTTTTCATCTGCTGTTATTTTCCTTTTGAATTCCACAAGCGCTACTCTTTCTAGTAATTGTTTAATTGCTTATCGTCTGTCAGGGAAGATCTGCTAATGCAATGCAAAATTGAGCCTTGGCAAAAGAAGTAACAAACATGTGCACTGAATCTGTCTCCCTCTCCAATGTTTTCAACATTAACTTTTGGATATGGACCTACGCTCCATAAGACATGATACTGTATATAGTGAAACTAATGGTAAGTAAACTGGTTTAAACTTATGGATGTGCTTATTAACCAAGAAGATTGACTATTGGCCACATTATTGATTAAAGAAAACATATCAGTGCATATTGACTCCACATTGCCTGTGGAACACCCTAAAACTAATGACTTTCAATTACTCAATGCAGCACTGGCAGATGTGACAATTGCTTATTCAAATATTGATTCCAAACGTTTCATAAGTGACAGTGCTTGAATTTATGGAGCACTAAACTATGTCTTTCAAACAGCAGATGCAGCTTTCAACCACTGAAGAGTTTGTTTATTTTTTTATCGTGGTCAATAACGAGGTGAATGTCACTGTTCTGAGAACTGATTTGGAGGCATCTCCAAAGGAATCTCCATGGAACCTATAGCTAACGATTTACAACACATTTGTCTACAAAATAAGTTCTTAGACAAAGTCTACAGTACTGTGCAACTTTTTTAACAGGCTGATAATTGCTTATTAATTATAAAATGTTTTCACATCATTAAAATGTTCTATGAAATTCACTAATGACAAAAAGCACAGTCATCTGTAACACTGTACAAAGCACTGAAACGTGGACAATCTGTGGATATTCTTAACCATATCAGCAGCCTCCAGTTTACATTTCTGTTCTTGCTATATTTTGCCTGTTTCATTCACAGTGCAATAAAGAGTGCAAGTAAAGTAACTAAAGCATTGTATCTTCTCTTAACTTGTTCAGATCTTTACATTTTTTCTGCTGTCAGATTTTTTGCATGTTATCGTTGTACTGTATCATATAGAAAAATAGGTTAGCAAGAGGACTGAACTATCTAACAAAATGACCTTATTGAAAAAAGCTCCTGCAAATATCCTAGAGAGATCATTTAACCCTGTGTGTGCACATACACACGTACATATATATGCATTCATGTCATATATAAATGAAAAACCCTAGGATGGGGTACTTTCTCATTTACTTTATCCATCCAAGGTTTACACAAAACCGTGAGTAGCTGCCTTACTCTTTAATGTTCCAAAAATTGCTAAACTGCAGTCAATCTGAAGCTCTACACTCACAACCAGTACACACTGGGGTTTGGGTTCATGTGATGCTGAGCTTGATGCATAGTCGAGAGAACTGACCCATGCTGCACGTGTCTCATTAAGGCTGCCCAGATATGTCATTTCCAATTTTTCATCTTGACCCTTCTATCTTCCTTGCTTAGCTGAAGTATTCAGTCAACTCCATCCTGCCAAAGAAATTCTAAGCTTGCAGCTGATCCTGAGCTCTTCTCTTGACCCTTGGTAGTGCTTAAAATAGTAGATGCTAAGAAATGTTTCAACAACACTAGGGTTAAATTTTCCTTTTCGTAACCTTGTCAGTGTTTTGTAGGAAAATTTCAATACTCAAGATGACCATAAATGCCTTTAATGAAATAAATCACATATTTTTATATGTGCATATGAGGTTTTGTAAATATATCTTAATAAAATATAGAACAACTGTGGAATATTCTCTAATTAGTAACTTTTAATTGCAGGATAATAAATCAGCAAGTCCTCTACATATGGCCCTGTGCTTTTCACAACCAAGTCCATAGACTCTTGTTGTGCTCTTGCCCAGCTTGGGGGAGACTGAGGAGATGCTGAAGACTCAGATGTAATTTATGGACCCACTGCTGCTTGCTGCATTTTGCAGAGAATGGAACATAAAGAGCACCTGTAGGAGGGAATGTGCCTCTTAACCTGCTAGATTAGCTCTTTCCAAACTAAGGGCAGGAGGAGCAAACTCTTACTGCTGCTGCTGCATGAGGACAAGGCTAGAGCTGTTTGTGTCACACTTAAATGCAATTACTGCAATCGGGTCTCTATTCAGCGTAGAGTGCACAAATAAGAAGGGTGACCAGCGTGTCAGTCTTGAACCTGATCTGCACAGTGGAGCACTTACCTATCCCTGGCTGACTGCTGCTCTTTCAAATATTGTGATTTCTAAAGTTGTTTCTGAGGACTTCTCTGATAAATGACATTTCAATTTAACACTGTATTACCCGTAAACTACAGTTTGCAGGCCAAAATCAGCTCTCCTTTGTCCTTGCACAGTTTGCACTCCCAGAAATTAACCAGTTGCAGCTTAAGAAATCAATCAGGTGTAGCCTGCTAGGGCTTGCCCTTAGGAAGCCTGGTGGAAAGGGGATGCCTTTCCATGTGAATACAGCAAAACAATGCGATCCTAAAGGCGTGACAGTGACCCACAGACTGGTCACATCACTCTGAGGAGGGCCTGAGCTCCTGCCACTGCTCTCAGCATTCAACATTACATCTCCTCACTTATGCATTCTCTTTGAGTGAACAATGAACCAGCTGGGTAGGTTTTCTGAAATCACACATACACAATAGAAAAAGCATTTGTATGTCAGAAGCCACAACCAAGTCAGGTGGGAGTGTGCTGGCCTGGATGCTGCAAAGGATGGATGGACAATTGCCACTGATGTCAGGGGGAACATAAACAAATTTGCCTCCTAAGCACATGGCTAAGTGCTCTACGAGGCTCAACTAAGACTGCATCTTCCATTGCTTTGACTCCAGATGAAGTTCAGATAAAAGGGAAAATTCTTTCTTTCACAACAGTCCTCGTGTTGCTAGAGAAATATACTTGTGAAATAAAAAGCTTTCGGCTGCCTATAAGAAAATTCCCACAACACAATCAGTGCATACATACTTTTGCTGTAATGTATACAGGATCTCCCACAACGTAGAGTAGGAGGCAGAGGGTAGGAGGAAAAACTGCCTGTCCAAAACATGCTGCTAAGGCAATTCATTGTGCTGCTTTATTCAGATTTGAATAGTCGTCACCCCAGTATCTAAGTGCCTAATTATTTGTTCTTGAAAAACAAGGCAAGTGCTAACAATACAAGATTTGTCTGCCAGTTCAAACTTGTTTTTGGAGGGCACTCAATGCCCTTATCAGAGACAACTGGAAGCACAGCTTCACATCACATATGGGCCCAGAAGGCTACTTTATGAATCTCTAAAGCAAACTGAAGTCTTTGGTCTGAGATCATGAAGAGCTCCTTCCCTGCCAGCAAATGCCTCTTCAGACAATCGGCAGTTTCCTCTACTTCTCTTCAGAAGAGGGGATTGCTTCAGACAATGCACAGCTGACAAAAGATACAGCCTCCAACTGCTGTCCCTCCTGCAACAATGCAGTTTTCTGAATTATCTTTAGAGGAGGTAGGCAGTGCATCCATAGTGCGCCCATAGCATTCTGCCTGGAGCAGCATGAAGCACAATGTCAGCTAATTAACTACTTGATGCTAAGTGTCTCCATAGCTAGATTGCTGTTGATACATAACAGCAACTGGTTTAATGTTAGTTGGGTATTTTTCATGGCGTGGCAGTAAATATATACATATGCACTCTGTGTGTTTTAAAGAGAGCAAGAGTAAGCCATGATACTCAGCAGAATTTTCAAGTAAATGTAAACTTTTATTAACAAAAGTTGACTTTTGTGTTTTTTGTCACAGTTGGCTATGTCCTTTATTGCTGCTTCCCACTTAAAATCCTTTGGAGGCCATAGAAAGTCACTATTGTGGTAAATGAAGGTTTCCAGTTTGAACTAAAGGAAAGGAAATACGTTATCATTGACAAGTACTGTATTATTTTACTTACACCTTGCATGATTCTGGTCTAGCTGCCTTGTTTTTTACTGCAACATGCAAAGATATCATTCTTGTTACAAGAACAATCAATGCTTTTTTGGCCTTACAGAAAAGTGCTGTAATTTCCCACACACCATTTACCATTTTAGGAACAGACCTTCATAGCTCTTTCTATAAGGCTTGATATTTATCATCAGGAAAAAACAAAAACAAAAACAAAAACAAAAAAAAAAAAAAAACAAAATAAAAATAAAAATAAACCAACTATATCATAGACCTTTGCTGAAAAAAAAAAATAATGGCACTGTAGGCAATGGCAGACATTATTTTCTCCATAATTTTTTCTTATATAAACAGTAAATTACATGAAAATAATGCCACTTTGCTACAGGATGAAATCTTTCAGCAAAGGCCGATGCAGTAAAGCCAAGTATTTCTTCTAGTAAATATCAAATCAGATACGGATCTGTTTGAAAATCAACTCTGTGATCATAGAGCACTGTATGCTGTATTGTTAGCATTCAGCACAGCTGAAAATTCCAAAGGAAATTATCAGAAAAAAAAAATCTCAGTTCCTGATTCTCATTTACAACAAAGCGACTTTAAACTCACAATGCTATAAAACAATACTGAGTTAGGATAGACATAATGTAGTATGCTGTTCTTCCAAGGGCCTGTGGCTGCCAGCATGGTATAAAAGGGACTGGGCAGTCAAATCTGCTTCACTCAAATACTATGTCATATTACATTCCATTTCAAACTAATGTTTAAACATAACATAACTGAATTGCCCTGAAATTCTAATTTACAGTCCATTGTCCTTGTCCTCCAAGAGCAACAACAAAAAAATGCTGTCAGCATCACTCTTTGAGATGCAATCTAATCATGTTATGCAAGTGAAGAAGTCAATGACAGTCTGCCCCTCAACCTGTACTCATTCAGGATTTGGCTTCTGTTGCTTTACACATAAGAATAGGGATCATTTTTAGGTGACATAACTGTGTGCTGATGAACGTGTGTTTTACCATTGAAGCTCACCAGTATTTACTTCTGCTTCGTTTTAGTTGAGTGATAAAAATAGACTTCTTTTTGAGCTATGATAACCTCAATCCACTTCTGAAAACACATTTTCACACGGTGTGTATAGCTGTAGTTATGCAGACCCTCTCAGCCCAGCCACCGTGCCATAATTTCAGCTCATGGAGAATCCTCCAAGCATTGCTCTGTCAGCAGCATCTGGAGTGCTTCATACAGAGTGCCAGAAAGAATAAAAAACCTTGAAAAAGCATGCATCTTTCTAATAAATGGTTCCTTTTCACCGTAGATTCCACAAAGGCTTGTTTATCTTTATAGTTTGTCATCACAAAACTATACATCTCTCAGCTTCTGTGTCACTTTGCCACATGCTCTGTGCTTCCTGAACGATCCACTATTTCTGCACAGGCCACAACCTCATTTATGGTTTCTAAAATCTTTCTGTGAACAGTTTTTAACACACCACGCTGTGCTATAGTAAATCAAATCCATGCTATTGACTACTTTGCCATCTTAACATTCAGAATTTCATCGCGACATAATTCATAAATAGAAGTTTTTATGAATGAAAATTCAACTATTTGTGTTCGTTTTAAAAGTACTTTGACTGGGGGTGTGTGTCAATATTTTAGTTTTCCAGTTAGCACTCCTTCTCAGCCTTGCTTTCTCACACAGCAATGACTGAAGGAGTTTCCCCAACATCACGAGCCCTTGAGCACTATGCACACTTACTCACTAAGAACTGAACAACTGTGTGCAGTGACTCATCCTAAAGAGATAAAGACCAGGTTTTCTAACTCTCTATGACCTACCCTACCTCTCCCCTTTGCCAGAAGCTACTGCCTCCGTATCCACATCAGCAAGCAGGGATTTTCAGCACAAAGTTAGCAGCAGACTGTGCTGCTCTTAACCAAAGCTGGCAGTAGATTATCCCATCATTTATTAGCATAATTGGACAGAGCTTCTCAGGAGCATCTTTAGGTTGTCAGAGCCACTTCATTCCATTCGCCGTTGGTCTGGGGCACTTAACTCAGCACTCCCAACTGGACGACCAGAACCACTGCACCTTCAGCAGCAGTGAACAGTATGTATTTCCTTGTGTTCCACAGAGAGGATGGCCAGCAGTGGAAGCATGACAACATATAGATTAATATATAATTAATGTAGAAACAATATATAAATACTTTGTCCCGTTCCTTTCAGGGGCTGTTCCTCCTAAACCCCAGGTAGCCAGGACTCAAAAATAAGAGCCCACCAGCACGGCACCTCCTCCTCTGACACGTGAGCTGGCAAGTTTCATTCATTCTACATCACACAACTGAACTACTGCTACTCATGGCAATTTTCAATCGTATTTACTCAGATTCCCTATTTCTGCAGATGTTAGAGCAATGTGAAGTCCTATTAGTCTGTTTATACAGCCTCTAACGCAATTCAGTTTCACAGTACATCATGTGTTATTTGATCCTGTAATTTTGCAGCCTCTCCAGACTAAATCTGCCCTTAACTGGTTTGACACAACCGGCTCTGAACCAAACCAAAATATTGACTTTGAGGTTGAATATGCGGTCAAGGGTTGATTTTTTTCCCCTAATTGGGGCTAGAATTAAAGCAGTAATATTCAGTTATAAGGTCATCTTAAACAGTGGAACTGAGATGGAGATTTTCTTCATTCATTCCTATATATCAAATGGAGATGGAAAAATTCCTGAAATGTTTTGGCTTTGGCAGTATATCTAATTTGTCCTCAGATGAGCCTGCATGCATAACTGAAACTATAGCAGCAATACTGCTATGGAGGCTGATATTATACTTGCCTTCAAGATGGGCTGCAATAACAGAAGTGAGAGTATAAGTTTAGCACAGTGAATTACAGAAATGGAATTACATACGTGCAAACTATCAGAAGGTGGGAATCTTCACTAAGTACGTGATATTTGCTATTACAAGCAGCAATATTTCTTCAAGTAATCTATCCAAAGCCTTGCATTTCTGGATGTTAAAGGAACAAGTAAAGGCTGTCATGCACTTTCCTCTTGCCTCTCTGTCTGTCTGGACAACACTGTGCAAACACTGCAGGAGTTCCAACAACTTTGATAACATCAGTATATCACCTATGACTTATCTATTCAGTGTGATGCTCATTAAAGTTAATTTCAACTTGTAAAAATGGACTCTAAATAAAAAGAATGTGCTGCTGCCTTCAGTCAGTCCTCAATCAGACACTACCAATACTGAATTACCGAATTACTTTATTAAGCAAAGTTTACCTGGATCAAAACAATGCCTCTTTTGGCCTTTTAATCACAGAATAAGATTCTTTTTACTGTTGTTGTGGAATAAACTGATTCCACAAATTTCAGGAGAAAAGCATTTTTGAGGCCGTCGTCTGTTCCTTTTTCCTTGCCATGTAAACTGTGAACCTTTCACTCCTTACTTGGGCTCCTACTGGAAGTTTGGGCTCATCAACTAATGACCACAGCAGACATTTCCTAGTGAAAGTAGTGTAAGACCACAGTGCAACACTAATGGAAAAACATCAAGGAAATTTTGTTGAAGGAAAAAAGCAGATGAGAAAATTAGCATAGCTTTTCTGACCCATACTCAAATGCATTTGTTCATAACAAAGAAATATATAAAACTCTGAAAGGAGAAAAAAAAGGGAAACTAAAAATGATGAGCGTACATGTTGATGATGCCCTGGGACATTTTAACTTGCTTGCCAAGATATGCTGGGTTTTGTGAAGCTATTGTGTTTATTCTTGTTGTTCAATAAAAAATAATTAGTTGCTATGGTAACTGCCACATCATGTCATGCTTATGTTGTTTCTGGGATAAAGAGCACCTTCTTCAAGAAGAAGTCATTGCTTTGTGGTAAAAATGCTTTTGCTTTTTGTCATATCTGTGAGAGACAGTTTCACTCTATTTTAGACTTCCTGAACGAAAAAGACACCATATGGTCAGACAATGTTATTTTCCTCCTCCGTATAATGGTTTAAAGTGTTTGTATCTTCATTAAGGAATTAAGCAACAGTCATGGTAACAGAGGACACAGAATATCTGCAGTATCTTCATAGACTCAAGGCGAAAATTTTTAACGCAATCAAAACAATAAAAGAATTGGCTGAGCACACAATAATATTTCCTACGGTGAGGTGCTGCACTGACTGAAGTGATGTGAAAAGGGAAGTAGATTTTGGAGAGAGTGGTGACAGCTACATACAGACTCATGGGCAAAAGTTTTGTTAACAGTGCAAGTGAAAGTAAGCAAGACCACCTGCAAAGTGCGACTATAGCTGCTCCAGCAGTGCTGTAGAAGGTAGAATTTCCGTATGTCCTCCATCTCTTGACTATACCAGTACCAGACTATTGAATATCTTTCAATTTCACCAGGGTCCTGCAGACCTCCCCTGAGGGTTACATAAACCAGATCACTGCTCAAGTTTTCCAGCTGCTATATTCCCTATCAATTTCTCTTGCCATTAAGTCAGTAGCAATCACTTAAGCATACATAGCAGAGCCAAAAAAGTAATTTTCCATTCCCAGCACCTCTGTAACTACTCCACTACCACACTTTTCCTACACTTAAAGCTACCTAGGCATGTTCTGTGCAGGGTAAGGTTTTTATTGCTTTTTGTATTGCTCTTTTTGTAAAAATTTCCAAAGAAATAATTAATAAGTGTGTTCTTTCAAAGAGACTAATGGTCTAATCCAATTTTGCATTCTGCTTTGAACAAATAGGCTAACAGTGGTTAATTGTTATATCATTCCAAGCCAAGATTTCAACATAAGTGAGCCCAAGCATGGTTTCTGCATACAAGTTTGGGGTAGTCAGTAACTCAGGCAAGCACAGGCAAGTAGAAGAGCAGGGTGCCACTGTGTTTGTCATTCCAGTCATCTTTCAAGATGCCCATTCAACACGAGCTCATACAATATGAGCTTTACAAGCTATATTTTTGTCATTGGGCTAGCTAAGGCTGATAAAAAGATATATTATTCTATAAAAAAGAAATACAGAATCCATTTAGCAACTTCTCAGATCTTACTAATGGCTGGACCCACAGCAATGCTCTTTAAAGGCGATGTAGAGTAGACAAGCCTATACAAATGAGAATGGGGAGAGAAAATTGGAGGAAAAAAATCTTATTAAAATACTGTCAATAGGTCAAGCCTTTACTGACTCGTGATGAATTAATGCATCTTTCACATGAACAATAAATTGAGATGTAAATTCAAGGTGCAGCAAAACACACCTTACCTAGGTGCTAAAACCAGGGAACTACATCTTCATTCCACCACTGTGCTCAGCACCAGTTCCTAGAAGTGAAAAGTACAGAGCCACAAAGTGTAAGAAGTATCAAAGCCTCAGCACCTGCAAGAGGTGAACATAAGCCACAAGCTTATTTGTATGCATACAAAAAGCCACATTAAAATAATGCCATTTCTGTTTTATTTGAAACATTCCAAATGTCACATTTATGGCTGCATATGCAATCTTAATTTGCCTCCCTTGTGCATCCAGCCTGTGCATTGTGGCAGGCAGGCTGTCAGAGACAAAGTGTGACCATGTAGTCCAAGATCACAATACACACACAGAAACAAACACAGCTTGCATAGTTACCATCATTCTGAAATTCCTCTACCTTCCAAGTAGATTTTTGCCTTCTTCCACATACTCATTACAAGACTAAATTTTTAAAGTTACAGAGTAAAGAGAACATTTTTGTCCTGCACAACATTTGACACGCTCTCTGCTGTGAATGAAAACCAGCAGAAGGACCAATTCCTCACTACTCAGAAGAGGTTCCCATGACTGGAGAATGGGGCAAAATATATCTGAACTCACATCAGGGGAAGGCTGTTCTCTTGGGAAAATTTTACTGTGTTTACAGCACCATACGCTGAGCTCATACAGTGCTCCAAGAGTGAAACACAAGAACAGATTCTGGGTAAATGAAGATGGGATGCTCAGTGGTGAAGCCACTCAGGCATCCTCAGGACAAAGCTCCCAGTGCCTGCTCCTGCACTGCCAGCAGCCTGTGCTGGGATCTGCACAGCTCAGTCATTCCAGCAACTCACTGAATTTCCTTGAGGATCTCCTGTGAGAGAAGGGAAATGGTGATTTTTAGCATCTTACAGCTTGGTCTTGAAGCTGAAAGTAATGCCACTGGGCAGAGTAAAGGCCAGTTTGCAACCTTGGAGGCTTGGCTTTCTGCTTTGTCCTCGGGTTGCTTTTCCTTGCTAAGTACATGGAGATTGCTGTAAGCAGCATGGATGCTAATGCTGCTCTCAGAAATGTTTAGCCTTTTTGCCCCAGTAATCCTAGGCTGACTGAGTGCAAGACTTTAGTTCCACTTCTTCTACATTATAGCTGTTTTATATATTAACGCACACAGTGATCTGCATATTTCTGGAATATGTTCCTCATAGGAAGAGACTTGATAAAACCCAACAGAGAAAGAAAGAAAGAAAAAGAAAGAAAAAAAAAAACCTGTTGTCATTGATGTAATTTGGGAAATGAGATTTTCACAAATGTTCCTGTATTATTTTTAAATGCATTGATATAATTGTATGTTTTTGTTTGTTTGTTTGTTTGTTTGTTTTTGCTAAGATTGTTAAATATTAAACTGAACTTAAGTATCTTAACTAGTCTGTTGATCTTGCTTATGAGATTGGAAATTATCATTAACCATAAATCCTTCCCAGAACAAACAAACAAACAAACAAACAAAAAAGAGCTACTTTAAACACTTGGAATGAAAATAATCTGGAAAAATATAAGAAGATTTCCATGTGTCTGCAGTTTTTCTGCCATCAGCCTAGAGGGTTTTTTAATAGCCCTCCACCGATGTAAAGAACGACTTTGTAGGACTTCTTTTTAACACATGCATTTCACTCGTCGTATGCCTCTATACCCCTATTTCTGACCCATGTACCATCAGTTACACTCTGAGCATACAGCTCAGCAAACAAAGGCTGTATTTTCCTTCCCATGCCGCACGCTCGCTGTATCACATGGCCGTGCAGGATGCCGCTCCCTTTCCCTAACCAGAAACCATGAGTCAGACTATTTAGCAAGAAGCGAGGGTTGGCTGGCGGAGCCTTCTATCAGCCAGTTTCAGTCTGATTTTTATTTATAGATCCATTTAAGGGTATGACTAATGGTCAACAGAAATGCGAGATGAAGTCTAAAGTAAAAGTGAAACCTCATTCTTCCATGAGAGCAGAAACAATTACAGCAGGGCTGGCTCATGGCTTGGTGCTTAAGGCAGAAGCCAGTGGATGCCTCTGCACTGTCCTCAGCAGCAGCATAAGGACACACGTGCCCCATGGCAAGCTCTGTTCATGTCTACGTGTTAGCGGCTCATAGCCTCTCTTTGATATTTACCCTTAACCTAATTAAATTCTTTATGGGATTGCCTGCTGATGCTGTCCCTGCTCATAGAGATGCACACAGGGTTCCTCTGACACGGGCACACAGAGGTGCCCCAGCCCCATGGACACACACCTGTGGGCACGAGCACAACCACAGCACTTCACCAACGTGCTCGGAGGGAACTGTCAACAGCTGAAACCATTTTAGCCCAAAGCTAAATATATTCACAGAACGATGCTTACGGCTCAGAAATTGTGATCAGATTACCAGCTCGGTGGAAGAAAGCTAAAGCAGCAACAAAAGCCTTACTTATAAAGTTACGATGAAAAAGATTAATACGAACCTGAAATCAGTAATCTGAAAGATCACTTTATCACACTGCGTCTGGAAAACGTTGAGGAAACATTGTTTCATCAGTCATTCTGTGTCAGAAAACTTTACACTTTCCACTGCACACCTTCCCAAACAAAGGTCTTCCCATTTCAGCTCCGCACTGACACTGTTATCTCTGCAAAAATTCTCTCAGCACTGTCTCAGGAATATGAGAATGTAACAGGTGTTTTTCTCTCCTGATGGTTTCAAAAAGCACAGCACGGATCTCCAGAGGCACCATAAGTTGACATGGCCCAAACTCCCAAATGCTGAAGGGAATTCTGAGTGAAGTATCCAATTCTGCCTGGCTGCCTGGAAAATCTGCATGTGAATCCTGTGTCCAAAATACTTTGGGGCATTGGTATTCCGCTGTTTTAACTTCACAAACTACACATCATTTATGAAGTAAGGAGTGTGTTATACTTAATGTGTTAGCATTCTGTTCGGATTTAATTTCTGATTATTTACATTATATATGTCCTTATTAAAAAGATGCAGACGGGAGAATATTTGTTTATTTTTTTCATGTAAATGCACAGAAAGAAGCCAGGCAAATATTTCCTTATAAAAATTAAAGGAGGTCTGCTAAACTGCTCAATGGCTGACACTAACTTCTTTTAATCACCAAGCAAATGAAATATTAAGAAGCTACATTTCCCCATTTATTTCATACATCTCTGTGCAAGTAGGAATAAAGACTTTCTCCACATCAAATTCCAAGACAGTGAACTAAAACTCAGATTTTGAGACTTAATTGGACTCCGTGGTCTCCACCAGAGAGAGCTTTGCTCCAATTTGCTTCTTCTGCACTTGCACTGCTACAGGGCAACACTGCACATAGAGCAGTATGCATGCATATGTACCTAAATCTTAATTTACACCCCATAAGTGATGGCTTATATTCTAACAAAGGAGAGTAACAGTGTTTATCGCATGTATGTGTAGCCAGCAGGAGACAGCAGGCAAACAGGCACCATGAAGCGTTCAGTGAACACAGGATGAACAATATACTTCTTCTTTCCCAACACACGAATAAATTCTGGCACTGCTCTTCTTTCGGAACAGCACTTGACCCCCAGAGGACCATTCACATCATCTTGAGAAAGGCTTGAGGAGTGTATCCCCTGTGGAGCCTTGGATGATCCAAGGAATAAAACGTTTGAGCACAGCAGCTCAGTTCAACACTGCTCCACTGCTGCAAGAGCAGAAATTTGTCATCATGCTGTCAGGTGAAAGCTGCTGTTCCTGGCACTGTACAGGGCCACGGTAGGTGAGATTCTCTTCAGTCACTTCAATGCAATAACATGGTTGAGAACTTGTTTAATTGATTTTCCGGGAAGAATATTGGCAATTCTGGAGCTTAAAATGGTCTCTGATTTTTTCCTACCATGATATCTCATGACCACCTCCTAGCCTTCCCTGGCTGGGAACATGCTTCTGGCTACAGGCTTTGTCTCTCCTGGGCTTCGCGAGTGCCAACAGTAGGCCAGAATTGCACTTCACCAGGCTGAAAGCAGCGCTCTCATCTGCTGTGCCCCCTCCTTCTGGGGATGAGAATTCAGAGATCAACGATTGTGGAGCAAAGAGGGGTCAGCACGGGAACCGCCTTCCCTCTCCTGAAGGCAATTCCAAATGAGGTGAGGAATAAAAGTATCCGAGCACAGTGAGTACATCCCTTTGCCAGTCAGCTCACAGTTCAGTCTCACCATCTTTAGCTCCAGTACAGAGAAGGAAATGGCAAATAGCCTGACCTTAACATCACTGCAGCGCTCCTGGTCTGACCGCAGCCTTTGGTACTCTGCTCTCTTCCTTCACCCAGCCCAGGATGTAACCCAGCCTTGCCCACCACCACCATCTGCTCACCACCATGAAGAGATTTATAAGCAGTGTGATTACTTTGCTCCTGCAGCCGGGCCCCCAGAACACCACTGTCATCTTTTAAAACCCATTTCAATCACAGCCAAATCGCTGTGGGCCCTCCCATTGGATCCTGCCTGTGGTATGGTTTCACCAGAGGTTTAGCAATAGGGACAGCAGGGAAACACGTGCTGCCCTCTGCTCTGTGAAAGGGGTGTGCTGGTATAAATTGAGGGATGCCATCTTCTGTTACTGATGTTGTTTTTCACAGATATTGCATCCCAGAAAAAAAAAACGAATCTGTGCATATTTCTTCTTGATAGCCAAGTGTTTGCAAAGCCTGCCTTCCCAGCTTGTTCTGCACACTGAGCTTCTGCCTGCCTGTTTTGTTTTGGCTGCTCTAATTTACATAGTGTTTCCTCTCACTGTGTAGATTACAAGGTTACAAAGGGGTCAAGCTGTATCTTTTTCAAATCAGGATGTAAACAAGTTTGGATAACTCATGTGCTACTGTTCTGCCCACCCCTTTCTCTGTTTTTCTGTTTGTTTTTAAGATTTAGATTAGCATCCAGAATGATCTGGGATCCTTTTAAAGATTCAATTTGATGCGTTCCAGCATCCAGCAAACCAACTACATAGCAGAGAAATGCCAACTGCTCTGAAATAACCACAGTAAAGGAAGCTGTGCTAAGAAGCCCAGTGCACCCAAAACTCATTGCAAGAGCAATGTTCTGTCAACTAGAATTTGCTCACGTAGCAGAAAGAGCTTGAATCTTACGTTCAGAAAGAAACATCTCCATAAAACACCTTAACTGAAAAAGAAAATAGAAAAAAGGTTTGACTGGGGATGGAATAGGCTTAGAATAATTCTGGCTGGTGAATCCTTGCCAGCTCCACTCCTCCACACATTCCTGCCTGCATTCTGATCTCATTATGAGCTGGGTGAGAGCGCGAGCTGCACTGGAACAGTTCTCACCCATCTGCATCCTCTTCTTCTCAAACTGAAGGAGAAAGGATATTTATAGCCCCACTGAGATGCTGTGAGGAATCACGGTGCAAAGGCAGCACGTGGCACTCGTACACTGGGCAGTGCCACGTCATGGGGCAGCTCACACAGACGATGCACTCGTATTATTTTGTTCGCACTGCTCTGTGAAGCTGAGGCTTCACTTAAAGTGAATACGTGAACAGCTGTTAACACCTTGCTGGTTCCAAATTAAGACCAAAGCCATGCTCAAATACCAGTTTCTCCTCCCACAGGTATTGAGCATCTCTGGACCTATCAAGCAAGATCTCTGCGGATCTGTCCTGAAACTAGGTTGATTCAGTATTCTGGTCAATGACTCAGCTTGTAGAAAGGACAGTACAAAGGTGCACACACTGAGGAAGATTGCAGATGCTTTTAAAGGTCCTTTCAGAATTCAGAACAGTCTTGAGGAAATGAAGAAACATCCTCAGATCAAGCAAAAATCTCAATTAAAGGCAACTATGAAGCACTGAGCAAAGGAAGGAGAAAACAGATGAACAAATATATAATAAGAAATAACTGGTTAAATAACAGTACTGTAAGAGGAGTGCTGTGTGTTATGGAGGACCACAGGCGGAACACGACTCAATACTCTGACACACTGCAACAAAAAACGTACAGCTCATTCCATTATGTATTAATAAGAGTGATGCATGTCAAACACAGGAACTAATCATTCCCTTTCATTAAGCATCAGCGAAACTTCTGTTAGGGTGCAATTTGGAACATCATATTTTACATAAAATGTAGACAAATTTGAGAGGAAAACATCCTTCTACAAGAAAAGGCTGAATTTCTTCTCTATTTGTTTGGTCTGGAAAGGAGGAGACTCAGGGGAATATGATAGGAGCTTCCAACATAATAAATAAGAATATGTGATGGATAACATGAGAACTGATTTCATTCAGAGCAAGCAATATAGAGACTATATATTAGGGAAAGTTTTCTAAAAATAGGAAAGAGCTGCAGAAGGATAGCTGCAGGATATCTCTGTGCCTACCTCATTATCCTTACCTCACAGAATGGCTGATTATCCCCAGCTGGCTGTACTGTGCTGGCTGATAGCCTGTCCCATGCCAAACCTGGCTGCTCAGAGCCAGTTGTGCTCACCCTACTCTGTGTGATGCCCAGCAGTGCTATGCTGTGCTCACAGGACACTGGCTTCCCTGTGGGATGGCACCACTGTGACTCAGTGCTCAGGCATAACAAGTGTAGCTGGACCCAGATTCCTTGCCTACACCACAATGGCAGAGACAAAGACACAAAAGCACAAAGGGAAGCTGAGCAACACATGAGCTCAGTGTGCAAGCTGAAAATATGGGACCTGTGTCCATGCAGGGAAGGCAGGTCACCAGCAGCATCCTCTCTGCTTCAGAACGTGCACATCCCAGCTCCCTCAGCTTGGAATTTCTGGCAACTCTTGCCTCTCAGAGAAGCCAGACCATCTCAGGTAATTATTACTGAAAAGAAGGGAGGATAATCATTCTTCAGCAATAAAATATTTTTTGCTTGTCTGGGCAGCATTCAGCGCTCCATCTTTCCCGTGTTCAGACTGCCCACAAACTAGCAACCATGGCCACATCATGGGGCAGATTTCTCCAACTGTCCCACAGCCATGAGCAGCCTTGCAGGAACATACACAGTGCATCAGCTTTCTTGGGGCAGGGCTCCATGGGTGAGCTGAGGATCCTGCTCAAAGTAGAAAGCTCTGTGGCAAAGGAATGAAGCCCATCAGCCACTCCCTTCCATGCTACTAGCATGGCTTTAGGACTCTTCTTCAGGATCCTACAACCCTTGTCAAAAGCCCAACTGACCTCAGTAGCTCCAGAGAGAGGAAAAAATAAAACTCTCTTTGTCTCTGCGCTGGAATCTGACCCAATGTGTACATATGGGAAAAAATAATTGCAATAGACAAAGCCATGGGCAATTGGGCAGATGATGTGCCTGAGAACTATGAACATCTGTTGTGCAGTAAAAACGCAACCATCAGCTTTTCTCCATAGTCTATAAACAAATTCAAATAAAAGAACAGGATGATGGCTTTTATTTATATGTAACTGTCTATCATAGGAGTCCAGGAATTAGCATGCACTCGTACAATGGTAACCTTTCACAGAGAAGCTCATTTGCAGACCACTGTGAATTACAGAGCGTGTTTCCCCTGACACAATCTGGATAAAAGAAGGATTCATGGGATCAGCCCTCCTCTGCCCTTTTATTTCTCGGAAATCCATGGCCACCTCCCAGCTCTCCAGCACTCTGATGGACCCACTGCCTGCTTAGATCAGCTTCCTCTTGTCACAAGGACGTCACAAAATCATACCATACACATGCTCTCCTTTCAAACAAGCAAATCAAAGCTTTCCTATAGAAATATCCATAGCTTCATACTTCTCATTCAGCTTTCTTATACCAGTACTCTGCCATGGTGCCTATAAATAAACCTGTTTGGTTGCTTTGTGTGCTGAACAATATTGTTCACCAGATTCCTCGTAGCCTCTACCAGCATCAGACATACATTTTGTACAACCCCATTGAAACCAATGGAGCATTAGGAGATGTAGTGCTAGAAAGGACCCAGAAAAACAGAGACCAAAACTCAGAAGCACCCCTCACACTAAGACTGTGAATTACCATCACTGAAGCAATACTTCAGTGTTGTTTGAACAAGTTAAGCATAGTTCATCTAATTCAGCTTGATGGTACACTGTTAACCACAGAGATATTTTATCACTATTAAAGTGTTGCTTGTCACGCATAGATCCTCGGCCAATGGCCAAAGCAAGGCAGCGGCAGAGGATCAGAAGTCTGCTGAGAGCTTAGCTGATCAGAGAATGGGTTAAAGAGAAACTATTCTTATTTGTGTGACAATCATCTTGTGAGAATATTTTTCCGTCTGTGCTATTTTTGGTTCCCAGTGAGATCGTTCTTACAAGAATATGGAATTAGAATTTGAATACAGGCATAGTAAGAGCACTTTGCATGTGTGCCCACACACCCCCTCCCTCCCCACACCTCCATCAGGGAGCTCCTCTGCTGAGCAAGGTCAAATTATATCAATAAGGCACTGCAGGAAAGTCTTTTACATTCCCAGATTGGTTAGAGAAATTAAAACTCTTCTCCTGGGATTTTCAAATCAAGGAATGTTGTTTATTTTAAGGATCACTGCAGCATTATATTTATGACTCATTAATCACCTTGGCTTTAAAATCTATGTCAAATGAGGAAACTATTACACTTAGAAGATTTGCACAGGACGGGCAGGTTCTCTCTGTCTTTAACCACACAGTCTAATGGAAAGAAAAGCCCTCCATTTCTGCACAAAGAATTGGAAATTATGGACAAGTCCCTGCAATTATGGACTGAGTTACTTAACCTTTCTGACACTGACTCTCTCCCACAGGTCTCTTTTGGGCAGGAGCAATGCTCAGTGTATGCTTGTGGTGGAAAAAGATTTACTGGAGCGGCTAAAGGAATTAATAACTTTTGGTGCAGTGTGCGTGATGCTGGTGCGGTGTTTGCTGTGCCCACACACGGCTGCGCTCAGCCCGGCTTTCACAGTGCCCTCAGTACAAGGCAGCATCCCAAAAGCAGACCTTGACGGGGACCCTCCTAGCGCTGGGCTCCAAACAGGAGCAGTGTCCCCCTGCACAGCCATCCCATCCAAGAGCTGAGGGTAGGAGTGCAAGCAGACCAGGGCAGCGCTGGGCAGCTCAGCTCAGCTTTCTATTAAGTTAGCAGCCCGGTGCTGGCCGTGCACACATTCATTATGCAGCAGCTAACGTGACCAGCAGGATGGCAGCCTGTTTCACTCAGGACACTAAAAAGGCACTTCACTCACTCAATTTTGTTTTCCACCGATGCAAGTTTTAAAAATTACCTCTCAAGGGAACCAGAGGATACACTTGAAAGTCTATTCCTGTAAACAGCTAGAAAGGTCTATTTGTTCTTTTCCTGCTGGAAGTGATACTCCTGCTGAAAAATGTAATGCACTTTTTTATCTTCATGGTATTGAAAATACAGGGCATTGATTGTGCTTTCAGCAGAAGTAAAACCACCACAATCAGGTCACACCTCTAATGGTGGGAAAGAACACGGCTGTAAGCTTGGCTTACTGAGAAGTCATTAAAGCATCACAGCTCTCCAGTACACATCCTAAAGCACAGGGTAGACTGTTGCTGTTACAGGGTTATAAACCACATACTGCTGAACAAAGGCTATATACTTACAGACTTTTCTGAAGAAATTTTAAAAGTTATCCTTAATTCATCAGTGAACATCCACATCATAGCAACATTAGCATTAAGCACACAATACTGATTAAGTGTAATTGTGAAATTAATGCTTCAAGTTTCCAAGTCTGCTTCCAGTTAGTAGGGAATCAAACAAAAATCAAACAAGTTGAACTGTTTAATAGAAAGTGTTTGAGTTTTTAAACGCCACAGTAATAGCACTTCTTACCACCTCTGAGCTCTCCATTGGCTTTCATGGTTCGGCAGTGTAGGAAGATTTGGCTCACATGGGTATGAAACAGTGAGGTTCTGCTCTGCCCCCAAGGCAGGAGACTCACACAAACGCAAAGCCTCGAATTCCAGCCTCTCAAAACCAAGCAGCACACCAGAGAAACCAGCCCATAAAGCTTCCAGCTCTCATGGCTTATAGGATGGCCAATTCAGTTAGCCAAGAAACATTTAACAGTAAGGAATGACAGTAGAGAAAAGTCAGTGGGGTGGAGAGGAGAATCTCCATCCCAGAAGCACATGCTCAGCAGAAGGGCAGATGTCAAACTTTCACCCACTCACGTGTTTCCAGGAAGAAGCAGAACCCACTTAATTGAATTTTAAAATAGCCAAATCTTTGTGGGAAGAAGTCCAGTGTGATAACTGCAGGCAGTGTCCTATGCTGGCCTTATCCAAGGACTTCCTTAGTTCACCCCATGGATGCCTGTTTTAATCTACTTTGAAAACAAATAAAGCCAGCTCATAAAAAGGCAGCCCTGAGTGGGACGACGGCGCCACGAGGGAAGCATGCACCTTGTGGTCACATGTCATTGCACTGTGCTAAAATTTCCCTGAGGATTCCAGCAGCAGGGTACAGGAAAGCCCCAATAACATCTCACCTACCAGTGATTAGTTTCTACTAGACTTTGGTTGGCATTGGTGGGGTTTTTTAAGGCTCTGATTTAACTCATTTTCATTATTTCACTTGTCCTACTAAGCTGAGGTCCACTCCATTTCTATTTTCTTTGGGTCTCAAATAAATAAACAGGTCTCAAGGCATCTTACCAGTGAACTGAAGCTCCAGATCCAATAACTTCGAAATGGCACAGAGAACGTGTTTAACCCTGTGTGGATATGCAGATACTAAAAGATTTCCTGGTCTGCAGGCTCTGTGCAAAACTTCTCCCCTCTGTAGGAGATTAGGGGAGCTCTGTGGCTATTCTAATTTGCATCATCTGCAAATAATCCCTAGTGGCTAAAATGGAGTCAAAGACAGGCATGACAAATGGGCATCCCTGCATTTCTCACAGGCACACCCCTCATTATCCTGATTTTCCTGTCAGGAGAGAGGTTTGGCTGTGTCCCCCATGTAGATAAGGAGGCCCTCCCCAGACTAACAACATCTGCTTTAGACACAAATGTACCTGGGAGATTAGACACAAAGAGGGAGCATAATCTCCTTTACATCTCCCAGGGAAGAGACTCAGCTCTGAAATCAGCTCGCTGTACCCCAGCCCTGCAATGCAGGCACATCTAAAACTCCTATCAACCCCAGCAGGCTTTTTGTCTTCTCCAAAGCCAATCTCTAAGGCCACAGATTCTGCTGGGTTTGCTTTAGCTTGGATATGTAGTGTCAACACAACAGCAGCTCCGGCTGCACTCAGATTGGTTGGAAAAGTAGGTCACCGTGTGACAAGCTGCTCTCCGAGTCGCGCTTCTCTCTCCTCTCCCTTCCCTCTTTGCAAATGAAGAGTGCTAAACTAGTTGCTTTGAAAAGCACACACACGTTCACCCTGTCAAACACAACTGGAGCCCTTTGCTGAATATATTGCCGTTCTAGACTACTATTTTATTATGCAATTTAGAACAACGCGCCGTGGTTGCAATAGACATTACAGAAGAAGCGGCTCGTTAGTGCTAAGATTCAAATTAATTACCAAAAAGATGTTTTGAATGTTAGAAAATAAGGGGAGTATATAAGCAAGACCAAAATAATTATAAATATTAAATGAATATTCATGAAAAATGCAAAGTTCTTACACTGCTCAAGTTTTTCTGTCGTAGAAAATGAGTTCCACGGTCGCATGCCAAAAGAACAGTCAGAAACTCTGCTTTAGCTCAGAAGCCACACTACCCATTGAAAATGTCCCATTGAAAAGTGTTCATCAAACAAAACAGCTGTAACAAAATCATACAACCTTGTATCCAACCTGCCTCAACGAGCAGCACCACCCAACAGGCACAGATGTGCGGTGTGCACAGGTATATTCTCAATTATTCAGTCTCAGTTCCATTACAAACAACCCAGTTACATGCCAGTGACAAACGTGACAAGACAAAGGAGTGCCCATAGATGGATGAGTCACCAAGAGATCAAAAGGAGCAAATTAATGCAGTGAAAGATTTATCTCTCATGCACGCTCTGAAGGATACTGAGAACATCCAGAAGGTAGGCTGGTGACTCCTTAAAATGTGACAGTCTCCCTGAATGTGGCATAAGATTACCATGCTTAGGAAACACAACAAAACACCAGGCATGTCCAAAAGGGGTGTTACCTTGAAAGGGCTCTCCCTCTAATCATCTATTTAATGAAGTGCCGAGGGCAAGAGTTTTAGCATCAAAAATATCTTACTTTCCTAATTCAAGAAATACTATTAATTCCAAGAGGAGTAATCATGAGCTAAGGAAGCCAAATTTGGAGCTGGATGCCATTCAAGTCCCCTAAAAATCAGTGGAGCCACTTGCAATGATTGCAAAATGAGAAGGATTGGGCTTGTGCCCACAGTTAGTGTTGGACGTGTATTTTTCCATGGTATGTATTTTTCCTATATATAACGCAATTTTTTTTTTCTTTTGATTTCTTTTTCCTCTGCTTACAATATTACTTGCTGCTAGCCAGTATGAAATCCATCTTACTCTCATCATATCCTTTGATTCTACATAAGTACTTGGGCACATTTTCCCTTGAACCTCTATGCAGTGTTCAAGGGTGAAGTAGGCATAATTTGTTCCATCTTTTGGACACGTGGTACATTTCAGGCAAAGCTGAAAAAGAAGAAATACTCGTTCTAAAAAAAGAAAAATAAGGACCTATTGCTCTTAGATCTATTACTCTTACTAGAGCCAATGAGAAATCTTCCACTATCAGTCCAGTCAACAGGACCAGAGTGGGACATGGAAGACATAGGAACAGTGGAGGAAGATTTTCATGCAAGACTGGTGCAGAGAAAGTGCTGGATAATGAGTAAACAGAACTTTACCTTCAGACAGAGTACCAATTTATTTACCTACAGTCCTTCGGTACTTCGTTCAATCGTGGACTGGGACTTAACCACGCCATGTCTTGTACAAACAGATCAGAAAAAGCCTGCCCCAAAAATTACTTTCTCTTTTATATATATACATGTATATATGTGTATATGCATATGTGTATATATATACACTTTCAAGGAAAAAGAAACACTTCATTGTTAGTCGTCACAGTATCTGAGTAGACAAAGTTCAAGTAAACGAGGGGAGAGTTGACTATTGCAGCAATAAGATTTCCACAGAAATTTTAGCCTACCCGATAAAAAGACTGTTTGGAGCAATGTGAAATATGCTTTAGCCAAATCTAGTCTGTCAGAGTCTTATTTAACTGCTTTTACATTGCTCAAATGATTGCCTACAGGCTCCAGCCAAGATCAAGCCCCACTGCTTTGGTAAATAGGCACAATGCATTATATGTACCACAGGCTGCACCTCAAAATGCTTTCATGACATGTACAGAATGATTTCCCACATCAGTGGTGACATACTTACCTGAGCATTTCCTTCCATTGATGAGATTTAGCCAGCCTTCACTGGAAGGCCTGTGATAATCTAAACAGAGAAGGGGGTCACAAATACTAACCTGGCTGCACCCTAAGGCTCCTGGAGCATAGCTCTGAAATGTTGGAAATAAGAACCTGTCCAGCTGAATTACGTGCTTTTTTGCTTTATTGTAGGTAGTGTAAATTGAACCTTACAGTTAAGTTGCACATACTTTGGGGTTTTTTTCCTTTGCTACTTCTCCCCTTTGCTTTTAGAAACTGTGGTTGTATCTCTCCTCATTAATTTATTTAATACCAGAGAGGGGAGAAGACAGGGAGAAATTCCATCTGATGTGGGAACACTTTTGCCTTTGTATCAAAGAGCCATCTGCTAATTTACAAAATACAAACAAAGTTACTGGATGTGCAAGAACCCCTATTGAGAAGCCAGGCACAAACAGTGCCTGCACCACGCCAAGGAGTGCTGTGTTTGTTCTGGAATGCATGGCTCTTCGGGTTCCTTTTATCTTTGGTATTTTTTCTTCTTTTTTTTCATTTTATTGATCTAAGTTCAGCATAGCCAATTCATTCCAGCAAAATAATAAATATGGAACATTTATAGAACGCTTTTCCTACTGTAAAAAGCACTTTTGTAGACAGAAACAGAAATCACATGGAGCAGCAGCTATTCTGCAGGCCATACTGGACAGGTCTGCAGCTCTGCCCCCCCAGCATCAGTGTTTTGAAGTCCCAGCCTCTGCTGACCCCATGTTTTGTGAGCAATTGGGTGACACAAGAGTCAAGTCAGACCAAGCGCTGCTTTCATCCCCTCTCCCCCTCTGCTTTGTGTATCATGAGGGCAAAGCACAATGCAACATTCAGGAAATATCTTAACCTTGCTCTTTTTCAGTTGTTCTGCAAGTGAGGAATAGGAAAATAAAAGAAAGAAAGAAAAAAAGAAGAAAAAAAAAAGATACCTACAATGCTCTTAATCTGCAGCAAGCAGAACAATGTGCATAGTTACTGTGGTCTCACCACTGATTGTGAGAATAAATGTCGCCGTCCAGAAGACAGAGAAATCATCCAGAGGGAATTGCTGCAAGGTGGTTGTTAGTACAAGTATATGTTTAGTGCTCAGACCTCTTCCCAATTTCAGCTGGAACTCAGATTTTAAAAGAACCAGAAATACGTACGTACATGTAGACAAGGCCTGCAAACCATTTTTCCTACAAACTGGAAGTCTGTATGGTGAAGATAAAGCTGGGCAAAAAAGTACAATCAACACAAAACTCCGAGAACCAGCTACTGAATGACCTGTTTCTTATAAACTGGATTAAATTGGTTTCATTTCAGGGCTATGTTTTCATATGAATTTGGCATTTAAGGATCACATCACACTGGCAGGCCTGAAAGGTGATATTCTGTATTACCAGAAATAAAGTGCACAGACGGTAACAACATATTTTCACATCCTTGTGTCTCAGCTCAAACAAAAAACAAAGAGTATTCAAAGAAGTCAGTATCCCCAAGAGAGCCTGCACAGCCAGTGGATCCCAGCATATAAGGCCCAACAGTGCATCGCTGTGGCATGGTACTGCTATGCTTTGAGCTCCACAGGAAAAGAGCTTTCTGCTTCTGAATCTGAACCGAGTGCCACAGGACAGCAGGTGCTTTCTGGACCGCATTTCCCAAGAAGGATGGATCTGGGAGTTGGTCACCCAGTGCCAGCTCCCCATGTTACATTTCCATCAACATACAAACTCAGCCTCTCCGTGCAGACTGCCAATAAGAAGCCAACTTACTATACTATACAGTCAAGCTCCTTGGCTATGGCTGCATCCCCATCACAAGACACTGAGCTCACCAGCTTCACTGTGCACAGCTCACACGAAGAGTTCTTGTCACTAACAGCCTCCAGGCACCAGAGTCACAGGGCTATGGAATGATGAAGCAGAAGCCCTGACAACAGCATCAACTCTGACCCAAACAGTCCTGAAGGTTTTAAAAATAATTTCTCATTTTAACGAGCAACTGAAGTCTGAAGATATTCAACTGCAAAAATAAAAGCAGGAAACAAACCCATTGTGTTTTAAACTCCCAAGATGTAAATGAAAAGAAATGAACATCAGACTGTCCCCTATCTCACGAAAGCAGGTCTAAAATTAATAAACCTTTTAACATCTTGCAGGAGTCTCAGATGCCACTAATGAGTCCATGCGTGTAGCTGTGCATGCCCTGACACAACGCCCTGCTGGGATGAATAAGAATCAAGTATGAGTTACGGTCCGTCACCGAAGCTGACAGCCCAAGGATTCCTGCACAAATTGCCATGGTTAAATCAAAGATTTGTACTTCCTGCAAAACAGATACATGATGGATTTAGGCTGGACTTTTCAATGAATAACTTATACATACCAAACAACAGAACTCTATTTACCGTGACGCTCAGGACCGTGAAGCTATACCTATGCTAACGTTTGCTACGTGTGTGACAAAGCAATTTCTCTATCCTTTTTCCCACCCAAAAACCATGTGTTTTGACTGAAAACCAGAGGAAGTGAGCCTGGAGCCAATGAAACCAGTAGGAGTTAAACTGAGTCATACAAGACAAGATTTTGCTGTGTGTATCTTAAATCCTGCTAAGGCTGCAGCAACACCCAACCTCCATACATACATGGTAAATCTGCTCACACCTGAGTCCTCACCGTCACGGAAACCATCACAGGCTCCCTGGGGGGCCAGTATATGAGTCCTATGAATGAGAAATAGTTACATCCAGCCTCATTTGTAAAGCTACAAATGTTAAATGAGTACAAGCTAGAACAGCTTTGTGGGTTAAAAAGTTAATTTCAGATAAAGTCCTAACACCAACTTCTTCTGTTTTTACAACATATTCTAAGTTATTTTAGCACCCTGACGTATTTTGACAAGAGTTGGGACTTTCAGGGCAGTTACCTTAAGCTTGCTATGAACCTCATCTGACATAAAAAGCCTGCAATGGGAAAATACTGGCTGACTTCTATAGAGCTAAATGGGAAAGTACTAAAAATGAATTAATATTAACCAACAACCCCTCCCACTTTGTTTTCAGCATTCTCATGATTAGATTGTGCCATTTGTCATTTTCTATTATTTCTACAATACAGAATCTCTTTGCTCAAATATCCATGCTATCATGTAACATCTTCCTCCCTGTGAAGGGACTGCACAGAATACATCAGGCTGGAGCTACTTTAAATAGTTTCCATTGCTCTGTGTACACAGCATATGATTTTCCCCCATCATCCTCCAGCACTTTTCCATTGCAGCTTTCAAACGTCACGCAGTGCCTCCTGCACCTATCAACTCTCATGCAGCGGGAGGTAAATTTTAGTTTCACTTATGTTGGCGTAATCCCAGTAAAGCCAGGAGGATTGCCTGGGTTTATCTGAGATCAGAAGGCAGCCTCAAGTTAGGCTGAGCTACAAAGTGCTTGGAAGGAGCAATTATGTTCAGCAGCAAAAGACGTAGGGTACAGAATTTAGATTGACATAGGAGTTAACATTGCCCACAGAAGGATGAACAGAACTTCTCTTTCAACTTGGCCTCGGGTGGTATTTGTGCCAAGTGTCATTTTTTGCACAGGATAAAGCCAAATTGATGATCGTTTCTAGTTCTCAATAAATAAAATCAGCCCTGCATCGGATAGCATTAACAGTATGGAGACAGGTCTTCCTGGATAATAGCAGTGCATTATGGCAGAGTAACCAGATACCATCAGTGATGATAGATTAAATAGATTAGAGGAGAAGAAAGAAATAAAATTCAGCCCAAGCTCTTACTGCAGCAGCAACGAACTCGAATTCTCTCGCTGTCCCGAGCAACTTGGCATTGCTTGGGCTCCCAAACAACTGTCATATTTCACACCAGAAATGCTGCATTCCAGTTTACGTTTCTGTTTTAAATTCAGTTTTGTAAAGCATTGTGGGATTTTCCAGACTGAAAGGCATCATATATAAATTTAAAATATTATTATTATTTCAACATTATTTATGGATACCATCTGCTCGTTACTCTGTTAGACTCTCTTCTTTTTAATGTCCTTATCACAGACTGCCTTGTTTATTACTTGCTAAATTGTTCAGAATTCAGTTCATGCTATCTTTGAGTTATATGTTTACTTCAATGAATGCTTGCCAAGAGTGATGTTTATGGCATATCTTGCATTGATTTTAGAATTTCTGAAAGTAATAAAGCACTGAATGAGGTTCGTTTATTCTCACAAATTAGAATCTGTCATATTAATAAAGTAATATAATCCTGTCATCACTTGTATTTGTTTCTTCCATCAGGCAGAGAGGAAAAAGAGGTTAACTTCTCATTCATTTAGGCTGCTTTAAAGGCCTAGAGGAAGCTCTCGGTTGATTTTTAAAATCTTCAGGAACAAACCCTTCAGGCCTGATTCCGCCATTCCTTGCTCGTGTGAAATAACCCGATGCTACTCACTGCCCAACCGGACCCACGGGGCTCCCGGCACCGGGCACTGCTCTTCAGTCCATACTCACATAAAACTCACCCAAACTATAAATCAACCGCTGCTGTCATGTCAGCTTTCGCAAGGAAATAATAAGGGTGTGATTCAAGGGGAAAAAGATCTCAGAATAGGATTACCGGGTTTTTATTAGAAACCATGAAGCAGATTCCCTGAATAAACCCTTACCCCCACCAGCAGCCATTGCCTCACTGGAGCTGCCCGGAATTTTTATTTTCTTGGTTTTAACTTCATAAGTCCGCTTTCCTTTTCCTTCTTGCTTCCTCTTGGCTGACATATTCTATAGCTGCTGAAACGCTCCTCCAGCCAGGAATGCTGGATGAGCGGCTGCCTGTGGACCGGTGCCAACACTGCACTGGAAACTGGAAAGTGGTGTAAGGCTGGCGTGCACCCACGTCTCCTTCCAGACACAGATTAAAAAAACCAGAGCTATGCCTTCAACATTGCCGACTTCTGACCTCAAGAGTGCTGCCCCTGTGGAAAAATCAGCATTTTAGGGGGCCACGCTCTAGCCGTGCACAGTGCCAAGCTGAGCTCTGTATTTCTCTGGCTGGGCTTTGAAAACGCCATGCTGAGATCTGTGAGACATCAATTGCAATCCTGAACGCACCTCTCAAAGTTTTTGCGCATTTTTTAGCAGATCACCCAATGTTAGCACATAGCTTAAGCAGAGCACAGGTCTGCTTCCAATGTGTCAAATAATAATTGTGCTGTAACACCACGGTGCATACACGAATAAATACAATTCTAAATTCGATGAGATACTTTCCTTCTGCTGCTCCTCCTGCCGCAAATGAATACACCAGCAATTAATTACTGTGTTCAGCAATTCCCTGCAGCAATTGTAGAATAGATTCATTTTCAGTCCCTTGTCTCATAACCTTTCAGATAAGTTCCTTGAGTCTGGAATGGCAAGCATAAAAATATATCTTTGTGTTTGTTTAATGTTTGTGAATGTTAAGCTCTCAGACACCAGGTACAACTTTTGCAAAGTTCTTCTACACTGCTTATAAATACGGCAACATATTTTACTATTAGGATCATTTGAGCCCACGACTAGGAGTAGGGGATAGTTCTCAATCACAGGTATTGGCATGTTATGTGTTATGATACAGCTTATTTGTATTTAAATTAATAATATTAGCCAAATAATATGATATTAGTTCTTACTAGCTGACAATCATGTTGGTGGTTTGAGCTAGAACAGCTTATCCTGGCCCAAATAAAGTCACTGGAAGTTCTGTCACTGACCTGAAGCCAGGATTTCACCCATGTCACTATTGCCATATCACTAAAAGAACTAAGAACTGAATCTAATACACCATCATTGCTCCTCCACTTTTTTAAACAATTTTTTTTAGGGTGTACCATTAAATGCTGCTGAACACTTCAGACGTTACAAAAAGGACCTCCATGTCAAGAGAACCACAAAGCTATTTCCTGACCATATTTTGCTAGCATGTAAAGTCCAATGAGGTCACGGGCCTAGAGCTGACAACACAGCACAGGATGGACGCTGAACAGACACTGCCTAAGTGATGAAATGCAATGCAGTAATACCAGTGTCTTGATGACAATGTTATCTTCTGTTGCACAGGTGTCTGAGGAAAAGACAACTTCCTACATTTTTCCTGGGCAATTGCAACTCCAAAAAGAGAAAGCAAACAAAATGGGCAAAAACGGGTAGAGGAACTGATCTGCAGTCCCAGCTTCCCAAACCTGAAATGAACACAAAGATCCTTGGGGAAATGACTTTCAAGGCTGCCTGAGTTGCAAGAGACAACTGCTGGTCTTCTCCAGGCAAAGATGGAAAGCAAACCTCATGATCTTACAAGCCAGGTCTGAATCCCAAGTAATACCATGTATGTATTACACCAAGAATAATTAATAAGAAAAAATAAGTCTGCGGTTTCTGACTGGAAGCACAGCACAATCAGAGCTTAGTTTGAGGGATCTGGATTACATTCTGGTTCTGCTGCTATTGAAACTAGTCACCCAGTGACAAGTGTCATCCTTCAAGGCAATGACTCCCTCTCCTCGACAGACGTACAGCGCCCAGCAAATTAGGGCTTTGCAAACAAATTATTTAAAATAACTCATATTGAAAATTCTCAGGTTCCCCTTAAACAAAGGCATCAAGAATCAGTAAGAAACATTACGGTAAATCAACATTTGATTCTTGAAGAGTAATTTTAAAGGAAAGGAGAAGAAAATCATTAAATATGTTTCCTAATTTCTGTCTAGGTTTGCTCCTCCGATTTCTGCTCAAGAAATATTCACGCAGCTCTGATTGATTTGTTAAAGTGCAGCTCATGACCGCACGCTCTAAGCACTGTCCCCTCTCTAAGCAGAAGTCTTTTCTGGGTCCAGAAAATACCTCCCAAGGATAGAAGAAAAACTGAATTTCTTCCCTGCTGAATAGTCTTTGGCTTAATCTTTGTGAATATAAAAGCTGGCAATGCACTATATATCTAGGTTAAGACCCAAGATTATCCATGAATTGGACTGCACACAGACTGGAGATGATTCTGAACCTGGCATTTCGTACAAAATGTGCAGTTTTCCTGTTACAATTTGCAATAGCAACTACAGTTGACATTTCATGGTGCTTTACCTTTTTTTTTTTTTTTTTCCTCTCATGAGGTAATCGAAAATTTTCAGCATATTTCTCCCAGTGTCTTGATTCATATAGGTGCCTACAGAGACTGAATTCTGCCTTTGAGGTATATGGGATTTAGATATATTCTATGGGGTTTTGCCTGACAGTTGACACCACAGACAAGAGCCACCTTACTGTGCAGTTATTCACTGATCTTCAATTACAAGGTTTGCCATCCTCTCTCAGTGTGTGAAACTCCCATTGGTCTTAAAACTCTCCCCAAAGTATCTAGAGAAAGCCATAGTTATGGTCTCCAGCCTTTCCCACAGAACAGCACTGGGGATACAGTGTATATCTGAAAAATGGAGAGATTAAAAACATATTTCCAGCTGGCATCTGTCTAATCACTCCTCCACTTAAAAAATCCTGGTACGTAACTGCTGCTCTCCTCTTTGTACCTACATCTTCAAACTTTTCTATTTCTATTATAGAGATTTGGTCAATGGAATCAGGCAAATAACTTAAAAAAAAAAAAAAAAAAAAATATCAAAAAGCAATCTTTCAAAACCTGTGATTTGTGAAAGTTTTTGTGCAGTGCCAGTGCATTACTAACCATTTTTCCATGCTGCCTTGGCCTCTGAAAACAATTGAAACCTGAGAAAACACGTGGGATATGTCCTCATTTTCTATTATACTTTCTTAATAGGATGGCAGGTGAGTCAGAGTTGAGATTTTATTTGTGCAGGAAGTCTATTGATCCAACTTTAATCATCTACGCCTAACAGGCAGGCAGACTGGAAGGAAGGAAATAACCATAGGGTTGGTTATCAAGAGATCCCATGTTTCTGTACATCTTCATGTAACCTGAGTTTCCTCATTTCAGCCTCCCTTTCTACATAGATGACAACAGTTCACAGAAACATTGTGAGGATTAATTACTTAACGTCCTTACTTTGCCTTTGAAAAAGTAAAGCTCTCTGTTGCCTCACAGTTTAGGTGGATGTCCAAAGGGATTTACAAAAGTACTTAAGCAGGTTAAATGCCTACATCCCACTGACTCTGAAAGACTTTCCATAAACCTGACACTATAAATGGAGTAGCAGTAAGTGAGTATGCTGCCCCCTCTTCTCTATACTGCTCTGCCAGGACATTGAAACTGTTTTTCATATTTTCTTCTAATAACTGCAAGCTGATTTGAAGCCAACATCTACCTGGCTTGATGGCTTCCATGTTCCAACACGATATCTAAGGCCCTCAGTAAGATACTACCCAGACAGGGCTTGTCAGCTGAATGAGACCAACCCTCAAACCAAATGATAGACACCAAAAAACTTCTACGAAGACATCAAGGTGCAGAGATCCAATGTGCCACAAGCTCTGTTGTAGCTGCTGAACTGCTTGAAATTATCTTGAGTTACTCTTCACTCTGGAGTAATTGACATACAGACTCTACAGCAGGTCCTCTTCCAAACCAGATACAAATAAACCAGCCAGATTATTGTGTTAAGATGCTATTTCTGTTACCTTCCTTCTATTGAGTTAATACACTGCTTCTGAGTTGCTTTCACCAACAGCTCAGTTATCTTGTAAGGAGGGATCATAGATGACAAAACCAGCCCAGCTTTTGCAACAAATGCAGCTGTTCAGCTCAGCGACCTGAGCAGCCTGGTCTAGTATTAAATAGGGAGGTTGGTGGCCCTGCATGTGACACAGGGGTTGGAGATTCATGATCCTTGAGGTCCCTTCCAACCCTGGCCATTCTGTGATTCTGTGACCCAGCCTAGCATGTTTCTGCATCACAGCCACAGGAGAGCCTGCAGGCTGCGTCCCACCTAAAGCTCCCTCCCAGAGCACAGATGCAGCTGCTGTTTAGCTCAAGGTCAGCTGCCCCCACATACCCACTCTGTTTCTTATGTGGGTTTTGTGGTCTGCACTGAATTGCCCATTACATGGCCATTTTGTGCTACCAGTGGCCATTTTGTGATACCAGAACCTGCACGAGCTGGTTTCTAGTGTCTAATACAAGCCATAGCCTCAGATCAAACCATGGATGTACCTCACCAGCAGCTAGGATTTAGAAAACTGGTTTTGTCATCAGAGACATATACTGAAGGACAAGGAAAAAAAAGAAGAAAAAAAAAGATACTTAAATTACCCTTTAAAATGAGCTAGAGAAATTGGCTAGTGCAGAACGTGGCAGCTAATTTATTCTCTGTTAGGCAATGCATCTTACCAGGAACATGAAATGGCAGAGCTCTGGGTTTTGTCCCTTGATGATTTTACATATCCAGGTGGAATTTGAATTTTATAAGCCTTCAAGCCCGAATTGTCTTAGGAGCTGTCTGTTTAAAAGAACACATTTCTCTTTGCACATTTCGGTCAGCGCTGTAATCAAGGGAGCCACATATGCTGGATCCTGTTCAACTTAATAGATAGAAATTTGGCAGTAGAGTGTTCTCCATATGGGGCTTTCAGCTGCAGAAAAGCTTCTGCCTTTGCTATAAAATAGACTGGGATTGTTCCTTTCCAGATTAGGCTGCCTCTTCATCAAGATGGTTGAGGAGGACTATATTAGAATGAGAGTTGGCTCCTTATGTGCAATACAGCACCAGTAAAAAAAAAAAAGACACAAAAACCACGCCAGCCCTCGAAGGGTGTTCAAGATGATCCCCTGAAATTCGGAGGGTGTTATTACTCATTCTGCCTTGATTGCATTTTGGTTTAAGTTTTATCAAGAGCACCAAGAGAAATAGATTGGCCCATCCGTCAAATATAATCCACAATGAATAAATGTGTCTTTCCAGTCATCACCCAAATTGTGAAGGTGCAGTGCGGCATTGGAAGGTTCAGTGGTCTAATAAAAAAAATAGACCACATAACATCACAGTGAAGCTATTTTGCCAAAGAAAATTACATTGGGGTAGAAGTACAAAAACATTTTCTCAATTTACTGCAGGTATAATGACTTCATTGTACAGAAGCAACCCTCTTTCCCACCAAGACAAAGAAGTTTAGCTTCAAGTAATTAATTTGTGTACACAAAGCCTAGTATTTTCATAGTTGCCAAAGGGAAAGCAAAGCACATTTGTAAGGACAGGAAAAACTCACAATGAGATTGCTGAGAATAGTTCCAATAGCATGAAATTAATGTAAATTACAAAGAGCTCCTATAAAGCTACTGTAAGAATCTGTGAGAAAGAAAAGAATCCAGCCCAATAACCTAAATATGAGTACAAAGACAAACAGGAACCAAAAAAAAAGAAAGAAAGAGTAAATGCATGACCATGACAGAGGGATTTAATAACACTTTAAATTAACATTAACACTGAATGATCAATGAAGGAATAAACATTTCCTTTAGAATATTTTGGTCATATGGTGTAAGTTTCTTGAATGAAAGGTATAAATTTTAATAATTACCTTGTCTCAGCAAATCCTATGGAACGTACACAATCCAAATAGATGTGATTATAGCTTACAGGAGATACATCTTAGCTGGGGAACAATTACCTGGTGCAGTAGATGGCCACAGGGATGTTACCAGGTAAAGCAGAGACAGGAACATTCCTACAGTCTGTTCTCCTGATCCATCGCTTTGAACGTTTGCCACTCTCTTCTCCTTAAGCTGCTGTTTTGTAGAGCTCCTCAAGGAGGAAAAGATAGCAGCTTGCATAGCACAAGCAATTACCATTTTTTTCAGTGTTTCTTTTATACACCTGATATAATTAATTTCATGTTTTTACACTCAAAATTAATAAAAACCACACATGACTGGGTGGAGGATTTGTTTCTCAAGAATATATTTATTTGTGTTCCCCATTAGACCTGAACTACTATATTCCAGACACTGGTTCATTCTTTGAAGGTGTTTGTGTCTTTGCAACAAAGGCTGGGCTGAATTACAATATACAGCATAGTCTGAGATGGTGACTGTGTTTTCTCAATTCTGTCCTGCTTTGGTAAGTCACTGTCTTTTGTTGCCTAAATGGGTTCAGATATGTCATTCTTATTACCAAGGCTTATTTAATTCATTTACTAGGTCATTGCTTGGGATAATATATGCAAATTGTACATATTAAGAGTGATATGAATTACATCAAGCATTGCCATTTATGTGGAAAATTCATCAAATGTTAATATAAAATCTATAAATAGAAAGAATAAAATAATAATAAAACATCAATGTGCAGCAAGCATAAAAAATGAAGATCCTTAACTGCCCATTTATTAAGCAAATAAGGACAGCATATCCTTAACCAGTGAGCAAAAAAGGCAACAGAAAATGACTCTGTGTTACTGCAACCCTGATAACCATTTAAATCAGGTCGCCAGCATTCTGACAAGCTTTGAGCTTGTGAATGGGGAAATGAAAACTAATGCCATAAAGGAATTCCAACAACTGTGCTGGTTAGAAAGCGGCAGGAGATTTCAAAAATAAGCCCACTGATTTAGTCTGTATGACAAAGCTTATCACAGATTGCTTGGGCACTACACCAAACAGTTGGAAAAAATGATAAACCCAGGAATAATGTTTTATATCATTTTGAGTCAGTATTTTCTTACTCTGTGATTCAAATGCTCTTGTTTGCAGGTACAGCCTGGGATATTACTAGCTAGTCATAAAGCATCCCGAATTGGTACCAATTCACTTTTCTCATATTGGGAGAACAAATATTCACTTATCATTCTAGCATGTGGCAAAGAAGCAGCCACAGAATCTCATATATCCCTACACAATTTGCCATAACTGGCAGGCTTTTCTAAAACTGAATAACTGAATAATAATGAAGGCCATTAATGATGATTAGAAACATTACAAAGAGCGGGAAAAAAAAAGTAATACAGTTTCTTACATTCACAGACTGACTACGAGAAGAGCATTCTTGTAGAAATGGTGCATAATTATTACTCAAGGAATGAACATCAAAGGTAAGTTATTTGAATTTTGACTCTTCAAAAAAACGTTCTCATTATTGTAGTCTGAATTGCTCACTTCAGGAAAATAGTTAGCTTCACCCCTTCTTCCTAATGATTCATGTAATGTTTCCCTACTCGATTGTTTTAGTTCAAGTTCTCCTTTTCCCATACATTGACAGCCATGTACACCACCACACACACATCCTTTCAGGAACCAGACATCAATGATCAGCATGTTAATTTTGTCCTATGGCAGCTGATTCAAATGATGCAATTTTCACTTTTCTTTAAAATTCCCGATGTCATTGTTCTATTTTTATCAGTCTCTATCAGAAAACACACCTCCATGCTTTTCAATGCGTATTGCTAGCCTCTAAAAAGCTCGGTCATAAAAAGGTGAAGTGTTGCCTAACATCTGCTCTTCCTTGTAACACAAAGGGACAAAAGGCCCCACTCTTCCAATGGCGGTTGTTCGTCTTTTGCAAACAGGCTTTCCCTAATAAACAAGCTCATGTAAGTATGATCCTCTCAAATACAATCTGTTGTTCCTGTTTTGTGTTTGCCCATTTTGAAATCCACTATGAAACCCATCCATGGCACCACGGAGGGTCAAATAGGTCAAATCCTGAAGTGCCCATTTTCCAAGGAAATACGACTCAGCTCTTAAAAGGTCTGACCTGAGATTCACATTTATGAATTAGCAGCTTATCATTGAGTTTGGTATTACCTGGATGAGGCACAGAAACCCATAGCAGGTAGCTTGCCTCCTTCCCACTCAGAGGCATGGGATGTTTGCCTGTGTCATGATTACAGGGTGTCCATTTTTAAGTAAGTTATAAAAGGAATAATTACTAAGATGTCCACTAAACTTTAATAAAGTGTCACAAGCCATTTGACAGCAACTACTTAGCAGACTGCTAATAAGGGTGATTTCTACTGCCTCTTCCCCTACACTCGTGTCCACCAGCAATACACTGATTACTTCCTACAACTCATGTTACTGTTACTCCGTTTATTACCTCCTTGTAAACATAGCATTAATGCAAAACATTACCAGATGTTTAAAAAAAGCTCTGAAAACTAACCCTTAGTTTCCATAGCTTGAATCATTCGAACCATTAATCTATAAATTCTTTGGTTTCTTTTCTACTTAAATATTACAGGACTTTTCCAAAAGGTTTGGTGCTCTCAAAGGTAAAATCTCACTTGCCTATTAATGCATGAAACCACGCTAAAGTCAGTGAAACTACTCGTGTGAAAAGCCATACTCCAGTTCATTACAGAAAGATTAGACGTTGGGGCTTAAGGAAACACTATACAAAGTGCCATGCTGAAGGGAAGCAGTTTCAGTCTTCCTCATTTACATGCAAAGCAAATTCTTCCATCATTTGCTTTCAATTTGATAACTGGGCAAAAGCATAATAATAACTCAAAGGGGAAAAAAAAAAAAAGTCATTTTCTGTAATAAACCACAACTTTGGACTACAAGGACCTGAGAATCTGTTCCTTCAGGGAGGAAGCCTCCATCTCCCACTGGTTCCATAAGAGCCCTGTCCCCATGTTGGCGCTCCAATAGCTGCCCCATGTGTGGGCTGTGCAGGGCAACTGGAAAAGTGGGGGGAAATTTAACCACAAATAAAATGGAAGGCTCCACATCCAAATACAGATGTTACACCTGTGGCCCAACAGAGTTCAGCCCATCTGCCAGCTGTGTTTCAGACCTAGATGCCCACAGCCTCTCTCCCCGAGGCCTCCGGGAAGCAGCACAGTGCTTCCTGCAAAGATGCTTGGAATGGCTGGGGACTGCCAAGTCTGCCACTGAGATTAAAGCTGCTACATTCTGGTAGTCTCCCCCAGAGAGACACTGCAGCCCTGTTCCCACCCCGCCTCTCTGATCCTGTGGCAGAATTTCAGCCTGTACTTCAAAAAACCACCAGAACTGGTCACAGCAGCGCCCTTATCCACGACAAGCGAAAAGCAGCGAAACGACATGAAACTTGGCTGAGGACCCAGACCTGAATGAGACTGTTGCAGCCTAGCCTGACACCGACATATATTCTCTGGTTTCCACAGAATTATTCTTAGTTTTCATGGCTGCAGCAAAATGCCACAACCTTGTGCTCGCTGCCAGATCCCCTACACTCAAAAGGGCCGATTCACAGCATCACGAGGCAGTGAGACCGAGAGCTGAGCATGACCTAGAAATGGCAGCAGGGCCTCAGGATCACCTTACTACTGATTAATCTACTATGCAGATTATTGGGCTCCTGTTTGGCTCTGCAGACCAAGAGGAGCCTCTGGGCAGTCTTGGGAGATAAAGCATTCTTTTTGTGCAATGACAAGAACGTAGTCCATCAATATGCATTTAGAAAATGAAAAAGTACAGTTGAATAATGCATCATCATGTTTTTAATGCTTTTAATTTTTTTTCTTAAAAAAAAAAAAATCACGGGAAGCAATTACAAGCTCATTTTGATGGGTTCAGAATCATCATTTTCCATAGAAACTTCAGAGACTGTCAATGGAATATACAGAAATATCTGAAATGCTAATTGTCACTACATAATTGCTACAAGGCTGAAACATGTTAACTCAGAACTATCTGGGCACTCCAGCAGCTACATCTTTGAAAATAATGCACAGAAGGAATTTCAATCCCCTTCTGCAAACATAACTGAAGGAAAACACTGCACAGAAGTCAGATGAGCGCACCAACCTCCAGCCACATGGTATGGAACAGACTTCATCGACACAATTCCATTATCTGCTTTAAAGAAAAAGATGATTTCAAATTGGTATAAATGAAAACTGCTCTTATGGTCACAAAGTCCAATGATCTGTCTTACACGTTTTTAGAAGCATTTCTAAAGAGTGTGATTCCTTTGGCCAAGCAGAACAAAGGCTGAGAAGATGCACCTACTGGGTCCAGATACACAATATTTCTAACAATCAGTGAAGTTCTGAAACAAACATCCAGTAGTAGCAATGGAAAGGGGAAACCTAGCTAGCTTTTAAATGTAGTTTTAGCAATTACAAAGTGCAACTTAAGCTATGGACAAATAAGAACATAATTTATCAAAATGAACATAAATACATCAATTTGAATGCAGGAAAAGGGTAAGGAAAAAAAAAAGTAACTTGAAAAAAGAAAGCTAACCAAACACAGCACCTCTCCTGAGCTCCTCAGTCATTTCTGTCAAATGTGGAATAGATACCCTTGCAATGAGTATGTTTCCAGTTCCATTTCTTCCAAGTGTAAAAAGTCCCAGAATGAAGTACCAGCATCACATAAATTTGAACTGAAATGATACTAAATAACATCCTTCCTTTTTTCCAACTCTCTAATTATAGAAACGTCTACTGGAAAGAACAGTTTGCCAGCCAACCTGAGCTAGTGGGAACTTTTCAACTAATCCCATCATTCCTTAGCAGCACACTACAGGGCTTACAAATGTTGAAAGCAATACATCACCATGTGGAGTGTACGACTTGCTATCTACTGTGCTGTATGCCAGCTTAAAATGAGTATCTTACGGAAAAATCAAACATTGTCAAGATATGAATCTGCAGTTATAACCACAAAAAACAGTAGTCTTTTAATGAGAAATTATCAAATTTCTGTATCAATTAAGAGTGCGTCTTTACTAAATTGATACTAAAAATCTTCTGCTCTTGCGTTTACTAATTGGAGTAAGTCCTAAGATCTCTGCAACTTACTATGGATCATCTAAATGTCGGAGCATTCTATCTGGTATTTCTCTCTCAGGGTTAGATTTCCTTGGCTGCATTGCTTCTCTATGGACATGGCCTTTGGCAGATAGGCTGAGTGCAGTCAGGGATTCCATTAGCGTGGCAGCAAAAAAGAATGAACAAGAAGAGGTTCAGTCATTGATTTCCCATTACATTTCAATCTGATAGAAAGATCACATTTGGCTATTGCCATCAAAGAGAGCTTGTTTGATTCTGCATAACTCATATTTAGATTGATTTTCCCTAAAGTAGAATTTTTGTAATTGCTGTTTCCTGTTCTAACTCTGCTTTCAGTGACTAATTCCCAACAATGGAGAAACACCCATCATACCTATTACGAGAAAACGTAGTTGAGGAGTACAAAATCCCTTTCAGAAAGGTAGAAAGGCATCAAACTCCTCTAAAAGTAACGAATTCCTCAAAAATTCACCTTTGGAACATGTATTTGCTCTTCAAGAAGAAATATGAACCTTAAAAAGTTCTCTAAGTACCTCATCTAATGTTTGTCATTCCCGTGGACATTCTCAATGGGCTAAAATTGGCACTGGGTTAGAATACTAGCAATGAACCAAAATTAACTACTGACGTTGCAAATATAGCCATTGGTAGAAGACCAATTCAGAGCTCAGTGTGAACAGAAATACTCCCACTATTTTCTTTTTTTCCACATCTTTTTGACAGTTTCCTTATTTTCAACACCGTCCAGGAACATCAGACATCCACAGTGTAATTTTGGTAGTGCTGGAGAACCAGAAAACTTACCACAGTGTAACTGAAAATGAATCAACTGGTCCATTTTCACCACCAGAACTGAGTGAAAAGCATGAAACAGACAAACTGCAGGAGTGAAGAAAATTAAATTCAGTTCTTCTTTCAGTTTTAATATCCGAAGACATAGATTCCAAAACATGGTATGTCAGCAGCTGCATGCAACAATCACAGCAAAAAATATTTGCTCCCTGCTCCCCAGAGGGCAGTGACCAGTAACAGATGCAAAAGTAAGAGCACTCCTCAGACACTTTCAGAACTCCTGGCAATCTGCAGTCTGGGGACTTCCTGAGCTGAAGGTTACATCAGCATCTTCCTGTTTAGGAGCCCCCAATGGACCTTTCTTTCATGAATTGTCTAATCATTTTTAAACCTATATTTACTTTTGGCATATGAAACATCCTGTAGCATGGATCCCATGACTTAATTGTGTGCTGTGAAAACGAGTACTTCCTTTTGTTTGCTCTAAATCTGCCATGCAGCCATGTTGTCTGATGCCTCATAGATGCTGCATTCAGAGAAATGAAGAACATTTCTCAACTCTTTGAAAGGGTAGATAACAGCAGGACAAGGGGAAATGGTTTTAAGTTGAGGGAGGGAGGGAAGATTTCGGTTGGATGTCAGGGGGAAGTTCTTTACTACAAGAGAGGTGAGGTGCTGGAACAGCTGCCCAGAGAGGCTGTGGATGCCCCATCCCTGGAGGTGTTCAAGGCCAGGTTGGATGGGGCCCTGGGCAGCCTGGCCTGAATTAATTGGGGAGGTTGGTGGCCCTGCATGTGGCAGGGGGTTGGAGATTCATGATCCTTGAGGTCCCTTCCAACCCAGGCCATTCTGTGATTCTGTGATTTCCACCTCAATAGTGCCATTCAAAACTTCTGTTCCATGACTTCTGGACACCTTTTCCCTCTGAGCATCTCCAGGCTCCCAGTCTCTCTTCTGTGGCCCTTCATATTTGTCCATTCCTGATACATTCTCTGCCCTTTCAAATTCCACGTCACTATTTTAGGAGCAGACAGATGAAAGTGCACATCATATTCAAAATGTAAATGAACCATTGACTACTCTGTCGCACAGCAATTTTATTATTATTATTATCCGTTTGCATCCTAATAGTTCCCAATGCTCTGCTTGCATTCTCCACTGAATGTTGGGGGGACATTTTCAGGCAACTATTCATAAGTGATTCTAAAATCACTCTTTTCAGCTTAAATTTTGACTGTGATCTTCAAAAATCACCAGAAAACCTGATCAACTTACAAATCCTGGTCATTCCTGTAGTCCAATTATGAACATATTAAACAGCACAAATTCCCTACCCAGATGTCTAGAGGACAACAGTAGTTCTCTTTCTAATGAAAAATGAGAAAAATTATTCCAGCTCTGTTGCATCTGTTTTTAATTTCTGTTTATTCTAACATCTCTCCAACCACCCCCTGAACTCCATCTGAGTTCAACTCTACATCTTCAGCCTTGGCATCATAAAGAAACAAATCAAATATTCCTCTAGCGTAAACACCAATGCAAATAATTCACAGAGTTTCTCTGTCATATTATTTTTTTGCATGTGTATTTTCCACATCCATTGGCTAAGCAGTTTCTCTGGCAGAATTTCTTTGGAGAAAAGGGCATTTTTCTTCAATGGTTTTAAGCCTTCAGGAAGTTGTTCCTCAAAATCTTCTTAAGTCTGCCTCATGGTTTTATATTTACATACAGTCTGGTTTTATATTTAACTGGCCATGGTTATGCTCTTTTTCCACCTTCCACTTTGAGCCAGATGCTTTTTTATTTATAAAAACCTTCTTTTACTCTACAGTTTAACCACGCTGCTTCTTTTTGATAGTGGTATATATTTACTCAAAGCCTCTAAGATGGCTTAACAGCTCTAAGTTATATTTACAAGGAGTACCACTAATTCACCCTGTAAGAGTTACATATACATTACTTTGAAAATGTTTTAAACACAGTGAAAGTACAAACAACAAATCCTATTGCTTATACTAGAAAAAGGCCATTGTTGTTAATCTGGGGGAGATTTTAACATCAAGATTGAAACACTTGCAACTACTTAACATGAGAATTAAAGACGTGTGGCAATGGAAACTCTCACATGCAATATACTGATTCCCCCAGTCTTTGTAAATGAAAGAAGGTATCTTCCCTCACCTTCTTTGGTGAACCACTGATTAGCTCTGCCTTAAAAGAACCCATTTTCCTCCACTGATTGCAGGGGGAGTTTGGATAATGAGCTCTTATATTCACACCTCTACCACTGATACTGAAAATTAGGCAACATAAATCCTGCCAAAAGGAAACTCTTCTACTCACTATTTGGCATCAACAGCACAGCGAGGAATGTGTGACATACTCTCACTGTTAGAAAGCAGTTCTGTATGAAGTGATAATACAGATGAAAAGGGAAAGGGGAAAGGGGAAAGGGGAAAGGGGAAAGGGGAAAGGG
>NW_024962271.1:2384242-2468581 GCF_019238085.1 Lagopus leucura | reverse complement strand
AAAAAGAAAAAGAAAAAAGAATATTTGCATCACACCCGCACTTAGCAAAGCCATTTCAGTTAAAACTACTGAGATCAGGTCTAAGTCGGCTGATTTTTGGACAACCACCTGAAAGAAACGTCTGTTGTTACAACAAACCCCAAACTGTATTCTGAAAGTGACCTCCAATAGCAGACAGGTTTTGAACCTGTGGTAACACAGTAGTGCTCATTTATTTCTTAAATGTAGAGCCTTCACTCTTCGATCCTCATGCTTTTCAGGTATAGAGCCTGGGCAGAAGTCTTAATTTACTGTTAATGATGTGTAATTTAAATCATCATCCATGGCAGCAGCATTTATTCTTGGAGTTGCGTTGGGAAGTGATCATAAAACGCTCCCAGCTTCTTAACCTAAGCAGTGTAAAACAAGAGTCAGCATGTTCCTTGCCTGCTTTTTCCAGCTGTAACTCCGACTCCAGCTGCTTTTGGCACCAACCTTTTCCATTACTTGCAAACAAGGTCAGTATTCTTCATGGGCCTTTTGCATTCACTCTCCACAGATCAGTATGCCTGTGGTTTCGTCTCCTAATATCTGTCATGCTGGCAATAACTGTGCTTTTGAAGCCTAAGAATGGAAGTTTTGCAAATGGTGAAATTGAGGAATGTATCTTTTTTACGGTCACTTTCCAGATACTCTTCAAAACCAGGTCTCCTGAGGCTTCTACCATTAGAGACTGGTGCACCCACAGAGACTAATAGAAGCCGAATGTTTCTACAAGAATTGCTATATTAACTACCATCCCATGGATTGTACCCCCTGTTGGAGCCCAATTCTCCTGAAATCAGTGGTGAATTCCAGTATTACTCATTTGTAGTGAAGGGTCGAAGTCATAGGAAATGCTAGACAAGCTTGTAAATAGCATGTTTGAGATAAAATATGTCACAGCATCACAGAATCGTTTGACTTAAAAGAGACCCCTAAAGCCTATCTGGTCCAACTCCTCTGCAATGATCAGGGCCACCTACAGCTCCACCAGCCTGATCTTAAATGTCTCCAAGGACGGGGTTTCCATCACCTCTCTGGGCAACCTGTGTCTTTTTTGTAAAAAACTTCCTTATATTCAATCTAAGTCTCCTCTCTTTTAGTCTGAACCCATTTCCCCATGTCCTATCACAACAGACCCTGCTGAAGAGTCTGTCCCCTTCTTTCTTACAGCCCTTTTAGATACTGAAAGGCTTCTATCAGGTCTCCACAGAGCTTTCTCTTCTCATTTGTCCTAATGGTTCTCCACCAGCCCAGAAAGACAGCAAAATAAAACACACTGCAATGTACTGGTAGAATCGATGAGATTTTCTGTCCATCTATGCAGTGTCCACAAAGAACAGCAGGACTGCTCCTGGTGTTACCAGGTTCCAGCTGTCAATGAAAGCTTCCAGACTCTCTCGTGATCTGCAACACTTGGGAGGCATATGTATTCAATGGACAGCAGACATATCATATTTGTGTTTGAATCCTTCCACCTCCAAGGATCAAATCTGTAACTTTCAGTCCAGATCATTTCATTGAAACATCACAACTCCTATTGTAGGCTTTTTCTCATTTTTCTGCTTATTCAGTACATCTAGTCCAAACTCCCTTGAGTAGTCTGCTAGCTATTATAACACTCACTGTAATATTAAGCCTAGTATTCAGTGTATGCACCTTATGCTTTTCTCTCATAGTATCATTCATGTCAAACACAGGCAGTAAAGCAGGCAGGACAGGCACACAAAGCAGCCTGCTAAAGGAATTCTAAATTTTCCATAGCTTTCCTTAAAGATAAGCATGTACGTTAGTTGTGTTTTCACAGTGTTGGTCCATGAACTTCCAGTTATTATCATTAGTTAATATTATTTTAAAGAATACATGAGGCATTAGAAGAAATAAAGGACAATGAGCCAATGTATGTCAAACCTTATAGCACCATCAGTCACACAACAGATGCAGTTAAGTCACAGTATTTTACCCTGAAGCATGTTATTGCTGATCCTCTCTCTAAGCAAGCGAGCAAAGCTCAGAAGCTGGATGCAATCCAAATCTTTCCATTTCTAAATGAACTTCTTCTCTGTTTTGCCCTATTATTCAGTAAAATGTTCCTAAAACAATGGTTTTGTAAGCTATAAACAAGTTAGGCATTTAAATAATTAAGTTTGAATGGAGAAGCGGAGAAAACGTTAAAAGCTTGCATCTTAAGTGAATAAAAATCACAGTAGTTCTCAGCGCTCAGAGGAACTCCCACTACCTAAACAAGATCAAGGTCCACTTGAGCTAAATGATCTGCAAGCACAGTCCAGCAAGGTCTCTGCCCTTTGCACTTCCCAGTTCTGTATCAAACAGGAGAGAAGTACAGTGAAAAACAAACCAGAACCAACAGTATTTGCTATTCTTAAAGCCCAAAACGTTTACATAATTAATTAGAAAGCTTTTCGTTTATTATTCTCCCATCCTCCTCTTTGATCCAACAGAGGATAGGATGTACCCAAGGCTGAAAAACTCCCCTGAACATCTCCTTTTCCTCCACAAAGCAAATGTGCTGGACTTTGACCAGTGTCAGGGAAGCCACAGGCTATGCAGACATTTTATAAGAAATAATCCATTAGTTGAAGCCTGTGCTGTAGAAAGAAGCTTCTCCCAGGAACCTCCTATCTCCATTCTACCAGACTGCCTGTCATTAAAACCTGAAAGTAGGAATGCCAAGCCACAGCCAGACGCTCAATTCAAGGCAGCAATAATGAAAGTGAAGATAAGATGACAAGTATTTATGAACTACAGAAACCAACATCATTGTAACATAGCATTTCTCAAGCACGGCTTCAAATTGCATCGGGAATTGAACTGGAATCTTTCCTATTTGTAAATAAGGAAAACCTACACCAGTGCAATGATCTACATGAATTCTTATGTATTACGGAAGAATCCCATTAAGGACCTAAAATTGGCCTTATGCAATGTAAGGTGCTGTGCTGGCAGTTTGCACAGAGATGCACATCACTGCAGGGCAAAATTCAGCTATGGTATGTATTTGCCTATCTAGCATCTGAAGATCTGGGCCAGGCATTCTGCACACAAATATATACCTCTGGAAAGAAAAGAAAGAGAAAAGCATTTGTTCCTCTTAATGCATACAGCAGTCATTTGGGAAATCCCCCTAAGGACTTTGCTCTGAAAATTATTGGGCAAACGTGTCTGAGAATGCGAATTTCAAGAGTGCCGTTAGAAGTGAAACTGCATCCATCAAAAGAAACTGGTTTCCTGTTTCTATTCTTCTTGCCTTTCATTTTTCAGATGTGTAAGCTAGATAATGAAAAGCCATTCCAGACCATTTTAGGTATTGCTGGGATGAAGGTAAGGTTGTTATCTATTTGAAAGAGAATCATTTTTCATTGTCTGCTGGAATAAACGGGTAGAGACTTTTTTGCTTTCCCCTCACATCCAACTGACATAAAAATCTTAACATCCTCCAAAGAGCAGCCTGGAATTTATCCATTCCATTCCCACAATGGAAGAATATGGACTGATCACTAAGGCTATGTTTTTCTCAATCATTTTAACGCTTACAAATTTCATGTTAATTGTATTCTTTTTATTTTTCATATTTCTATTCTTTACTATTTTTGCTTTCCTGCTTATCAATTTTGCAAAGATGGAGAGTGTGAGCTGAAGTCAGAACAAGTCATCTGAACTTTGACTTTTCTTACAGGCAGACGAATAGAACTGAAACCAAGATTTCAGTTTTATATCATACTTAAAGAGGATTCTGGTAACCCATATCCCAGTCCCCACATTGTAAGACTGGACCTACACCTCCCAGCGTGTGCCTCGTGCATTTTCTGCAGCTTTTAAAGTATCACTCATCTAAACGTTGAGCCAACTAAACACTAGTTAGCAGTGTATGTTAACATTTGTTTTGGGGAGATGGGCTAATAAACATCGACAGCTAAAGACAACCCAATTCTGAATTACGTAGAATTACTTGAGACAGAAGTCAATGAAAAAGCAGTGTTTCAGTCACTGTACATTTCCTAACTCTCAAGGCTTTCCTCCCACAGTCTTTTTTAACTCACAGATCTTTCAGAGTCCAGATTAAACTCAGCAAACCAGCTCACCATTTTTGGATCTTACGAGATCCCTTAGAGTCAACAGGCATCCAAACCAATTCCATATCGCCAGGCATAAAAAGCCTCATTCTGGAAAAATCAAGAACCACTGTGAAAATTAAATGCACACTCACTTCACTACACCAACTTTGTTGATTAACTTTTTTTGTACATAAAACAAAATGATTCATAATTTTCACAAAAAGAAAAAAAAAACTCCATTGTAATTTATCAGTACAGAAAAAACACTTCTCTGAGGAATGACAATTCACCTCATTTTTCAAACTACTTATGTGAATTTCTCAAGCTGCTCAGGCTGTTTTCAGAACTGAATTGTCCTTTTGATTTCTAAAATTTACATAGACTCATTTTTCAGGGAAAATATATTCATGGATTAACGAGCCCAAGGCTGGCTGTGTCAGGCTTTGAGTGAAATGGATATGCCATGTGTAATCTACTGCTTCTCCTCCCAGGACTAAGCCGCTGGTTTTAACCACATTCACATTATTCAGCTTTATGGAGAAAACAGATTTTGTCAAATCAGCAGTTTCTACCTGAACTCACAAGGTTTGGATTTGCCAGGTTCTTTGTTTTTTGGGTTTTTTTGCAGTTAATATAAAAGTTGTTACAGGAATAACGATGAAGATTATTCAAAATGGAAAGCTGTGTAATTATTTCTAAAACCACATTTAAATTGGGCAGATTGCCTGAAATACTCACTGACTGCAATGGGAATGATAAATGCCCAGTATTCTTGAAAATGAGCCATTTATTAAGTAGCCTAATTCTGGACTTCTCTCCAGACTCCTGAAGGAGCCTTACACCCTCTCACACTCCAAGACCAGAGTGGACAGGTTTGGTCAGATCCTTGTAAAGCAAACAGAAATTCATCCATTGAATCCTAACTCTAACCTAAAATTCACTTCAGTCATGTAGGTAACCACCCAAGGGCAGTTCAAAGACTAGATATGGATTTATCACAAATAAAACTCTGCCACTTTCAATCCCTCACTGCAGGACGTGCTCCTCACCAGCCATGTGTGGTTACACACCTGTCCTGCTCTTCCCTCTCTGATGCCCGGCAATGCAAAGTGCACTTCAGCCCAGGTCCTATGGTTTGCAACTGCTTATCTTGTAGTGTAGATTGCCTGATAGCAGCATGACACAGCAATAAGCTACACAGCAATCCCTTAGCAAGTGCAAAATTAATAAACATTACACTTGGCAAGACTTTTGCAAAAGTCTCGCTGCTCTCACTTCTGCTGTAGGACTGGCATACATCTTTGCCCCTGCATCAAGTCAACTTACAAGGATGGAGACCTGGCAAGATACAGTTCAGCTAAGTCAAGGACTACCAAATTACACCAGGTTAATTTATTTAATTCCATTTGTCCTTATGTAAATGGCCACCTTTTGGAACTGCAGTTGCAGCATGACTCCATCATCTCATAGATTTTCTCAGGACAGAGAAGTAAAAATAGTAATTCTGCTGCTGCTTTTGCAAAGGGATTTGCTTTGGCACAGCACTTCCTTCCTCGATCCCTGCCAAATGTCAGAATGTTTGGAGAGAGAACATTTCATTCTTTGCCACAAACAAAACAACACAGGAATAAATGAGCAGTTAAGGGAGAGCCTACAGTCTTCTCACCTAGAAAACATCGTGATGAGGAGCAGTAAACTGCAATATCAGCTTCCAAAAGTGGGACAGTTTTCCCAACACGTATATGTTAGTCTAAAGTGACTGCCAAAGGAGGAAACCACGGGGTTTTGTTATTATTTGTTATTTTACTAAGGTGCTTTGGTCTTTTATAATTCACATGACAACACACAGAAAAAAAAAAAATCTTAGAAACAATCAGCAGGTTTATATTTCCTTTACTTTTCAAAGAAACCAATGTAAAGAACAGCATTGCTCTGGCCTGCAGGCACCTCTCCAGTCGGCAATTACAATTGAAAAGAATTACAGCTGCAATCTAGCTGAAGAAACTGTCTTATCTGCTCCATGAATGCACCCTTGGGAGGATCCTTAAATGCCATTTTATATCCCCAGAGAAGAGTAACACAGAGACAATGATGAAAAAGGCATCTGTTTAGATGTGTGTCGTTCTAACCACTAACGTGGGTTGTGTGATCTCTGCCTGTGGATAGTATGCCTACTCATTAAAATTTTATCATAGGTTGCTCCACATCTTATTTGCTGTGTAGAAGCTCAAAGGAGACCCAAACACAGTCAGTCTGGAACTTCCAGAATAGGAGTTGTAAAACAGTGAAGGATAGGCCATAAAATTTATTCCACTTATGAAAAAAAGAAAAATGTCTTTGAATTTGTCTGACTGCTGCCAGCAATGTTTCCCTGCACTGAAGCAGCACAGATAGTATTTCACCTATATGGACTCTTCCAATGACAAGTAAGACAGGAGATATATTCTGAAAATAATTTTCAAGAAAATCGATCTAGAGAATGTTCAAGAGAATTTCCCACTAACAACTCTCTTTTCAAAAAACATCTCTATTTTTGAAATACAGGTAATGCAGAATGAAGCAAGAAGGACAGAAAGTTTTCAGCCTTCTCTCTTGACTGGAACATGCCAGAGAAATGTTCTGATTGAGACATCTAGCAGAACCTCTGCTCCCACGTGTGCTCTTACTCTCTGTGCTTTTACATGAATGTAAGATGCATAAGATCCCATTATCCTTAGAGAAATGTCCTAATCACGATTCAGCTGCATCTGAAGCACCAACTCCAGATCATTTCAAAATTAGCATTCATCAATTAGTCCATCCAATTTTAATAAATCTTAACACAAATTCTGGCTTAATCCAGAGAGAAAACTGTTAGATAGAAACAGCTCACATGTAAGTTTCCTTAAACTGGTTCTGAAACAAAACCAAACAAATAGTGAGATGCTAGGGTATTTAGGGAGCTGCCATCCAGCTAAAACATACTAAAGCAAGGTAGCACATTGCTTAACCTGTCGTATACTGAAGTACAAAGACAGAAGTCATTTGTTCTTCAAACAACCCCCCAGCATATGCAGAGAGACCGGTTTTACATACATCATCTTCCAAAATCCAACCTTCTAAGTCATATTTCATCCCAGCCCCCAAAAGGCATGGAGAAACAACAGCCCTCTCATTAAATACCCACCTCTAATCCCACACGTCTAGTCAGTAGTGTTAATGATCTTCAAAGGCGTGGACTGTGAATATGTTTAGACTTGCTAGGAAGGCACTCCTGGGAAGCTGAGCACTAAAAATTGGCAAGAAGTGATTAAACACTCAACTACATTGAGGCACACTGAGTATTGCATCATTACGGTCTCCAGCTGAAGATGTAAGCACTCAGCACCTCTCCAAAACTGGGAGACATGCTATAAATCACGACTGAGAAGCTTACTGCCAAACCAGACCTTGTCTGCACTCCTTCCAATGCACTGCACTTCACCACACCAGCCTTGAGTCCCAGATGATGCCGCCCAAGAACTGATAGAAAAGCAACGGAATGTTGCTCCTCAAGATATATAAAGTTCTTTACTTTCACTGTGCACTAAACAAATTCTGCATATACAAAGGGAAGAGTTCTGTACATGTGGTGAATGGGAAGTATCTTCCAAAAATGAGGCCTCTATATTTTAAAACACTGAATATAATTCCCTAATGCTTTCTGCTTCTTTCCTTTCTGCCTTAATGCACATTCCCTTTGTGAATCACCTCCAAGAAAATATTTTTAGAAAAACAATGAAATGAATTAAACTTGATATCAACATTGTTATTTTTGTTACAGATGACCAAGACAACACTTGGTTTGAGACACTGCACTAGGATTCAGATCTTAGCTTAGTTTTAAACTTTGCAGTGAATTTCTGAAATGCATGCATTACTCAGAACAGCCCAGTCTCTTTGTGTCTGTCTTTCCATTCATATAACAGTGAAAATAACATTCCTTTGTCTTCTCTGCATTGTCTTTTTTAGAGTGATTATATAGCACCTATGGTAAGAAGTCTCATGTAAGGTACTTAAAGCTTCTCTACAATGAGTAATAACAACACAAAACACAAGAAAATGCTTTCAAATGTCCTTTTCTGGGTGTACATCACTATGATATGATGAACAGATATAGAGCAAGTCTATGCCTTAGCTTTTCTTAAAGCAAGTCACAATCTTGGAATTACGTTGTTAAAAAAAATCTGCAAAGTAAATATTTTTCAGGAGTGACTTTGTTGACTAGTCCACCAAAAACAGCAGATAAGAAAATTCAAACTGCAGAGAGAATATTGGTTTTGAAACACAGGAATAAAAAGAGAAAACGTGATACAGTACTCTAGCAAGAAAGGAAAGACAGCGGTATCTCGACACCTCCCAGAAGAAAACAGCAAAAGTTTGCTTGTCCAGATTCATTTAGTCTTCCCAACATCCCATTCACAGTGTTTCAGAATGGATAGGTTTCAGCAGCTAACCCACCACATTCGGCATGCAGCACACAGTCCTCAAAGTGACATCTATACGTATACACATAAAATGCATTAAAAACTAGACTACTGGCACTAAAAATAACGTTTTCCATAGAAAAGTAATCAAATCACTTGTGTGCACACAAAAAAATGAAGCTCTACAGATTGTTCACCCAAAACACTTAGGGAACCTGAACTAACATCTTCAGGAGCTTGCCTCACTGCATCGATATTGGCACCTTCCTGCCCAGCTGGGGAGCTCTGATCCTCTGTTACACCCCTGGAAGCGATCACTTTCTCCATGAAGAAGTTCAAGTCTTTCCTGCCTCTCTCTCCAAAGGAAATGCAAAATAGTTTTCTTCCTGAAGAATTCAGTCAAAGGGGGAGGAGGGAGAGAGGATTCGTCTCCGTTGAGAACTAAATTAATTTTACAACCTCAAAGAGGGAATTCCCAGTTTCCTCACAGCTCTAGAAAGCACACAGACCTGAAATGAGACTGCTTTAGGAATGAGAGACAGAAAGCTGCAACCAGGAGGAAGCAGGCCTGGCAGCTGGTGCTGTAAAGCACAAGGCAGCCACTGACGCACGATCCAACGCTGAAATCAGAGTCTTTCCAATGGCTGTCAACTTTGGACTCAACACACCCAGGCATTCTCTGCCAAAGTGAATAATACCGTAGAGTTTTGCATGACAAAAACAGCTAGGCATTTCTGATTGTGACAAATAAAGACAAGATAACGGCAATTAACCGCACCAAGTAGATCAGCTTCTGTGGACAAAACAGAAAGTGGACTGGCAGCAGCTTGCTGCAAAATGTGCTACAGATGTACTTCAACATCACACTACTGGGACTCTGCCACTAGTGGCTTTTTGGAAATAAAACAAATTAATAACTATGAACCGAAACACCGTGTCATGTTTGGGGGAACTCCTCTCCCTGTGTGTGCTGGGAGGAAGGATATGCAGTCATCTCATGTTGGGTTGGGATTTCCAAATACAGAATGAAATGCCACTGATAACACTGGCACAGTGGAATTACAGCTCAAGTGCCGTTCCAGACCACGCGAGGATAGGATTAACAAGACAGCCATTACAGCTGGTTAAGCCTCACTTGAAGTTTTTGCTTTTTAACCAGCTAACAGTGGCACGTTAGTCCATACCCATCAGCAGTATTATGCAAATGGCAGTCTGTGGAACAGGCACAGAAGTGTGGGTCTGAAAACTGACTGTGCCATGTGCAGCCAGCAATCTTTACTTATGTAAGATCACCCCCCAAAACCATAATAACGTGTCAAATATTCTGAAGAAAAAATGAAGATGTAATTGTCACTTACGGATAAATGTGTTTTGGTTTTTAAAGAGCCTGAATGACTATAAGGGATTATGTCAAATCACATTGCAGCTGTAATATTTAAAAAGCTCTAGCTGCAATGTTCTAGATTATAAATTACATTTGATTTCATTTTTATCATTCTGAATGGATTATGATTGAAACGAGCATGTAAAGTAATTGCCCATGCATGCCATGCACCACCCTCCCCCGCCCCCAGAATCCCTAATAAACAAAACAAGGTAACTCAAGGGAGTATTCGGAAAGTTAGTAATGAGAAACGCACCCTTTTGTCAGCATCTGTAATTTGCCTGTATTCTTTTAGAGCCAATATCTGCAGCATCTTTCATTAGCAGAAGAGTCTCTCTGCAGCTATGGGGTGCATAACCTAATCACTGTGTTTCTCCAATAAAAAACTTCTGTTCTAAAGAAATTCATTCAATCGCTGCCTATTTTGCACCGATTTACTCTCATTCTCATCTTTGTGACCCCCCCCACCCAATAAATACACACATATATTCATGAAATCCACCTGCTCTTTTTACTTCACAATGGAAGTGACTTGGCAGGTGTCCTCTATTCCATCTGAAGGCATCACCGCACGCCACACATTTCATGATAAACACCTTCAAAAATGGTGTGGTTTTCTGTTTGCTTTGTTTGTATAGTAGGGGAGGAGAGGGCTCTGTGCTCAGATGAGAGCCAGGCTAGCAGCTGATTGACAGTGTAATAAAATATTACAATCTTCCTTTGTAATCTCACACAAAATAATGTAAGTGCATTACTTCAGCAAAATGAAACCTGCGACTCTTGACACTGTGTGCACCACCGTGGCATGCAGACAGCGTGCTTTGGTTCCATGAGGTCTACTGCTCATCAGCATCCCTTTTCTTTGTTGTTTTGCTAAAGCAGAATTTATATGTCTATCTATCTAAAGACAGAGAGAGATACAGATATAAATATGCTCCCAAGCACTTACCAATAACATCAGAGGAAAAAAGCACAGCAGAGAGAGAATGTTTAGTCCTTGTTCTATAGCCTGACTGCTGAATGCAGCAGCAGTGGTAAGTGTGGAAGGAGGAGGTAGGTCATAGCAGCAGGAAAGTGAGATGTTGGTCTCTTTCAGATACACAGCACAGCATGCATGGCAAACAGAATGTGAGCGGGTTTTAGCAGCAATAAAATAAAGAAATGGGAGCAAGCATTTCACAGATGCTCAGACTGTTCATCAAGGTGGTTGCCTTCATATTCCTGAGTCCCTTTTGTACAAATTCTAGGTACCCTTAACTCCCAGCCAGCTCACAGCAGCTACCAGTACAGGAGCTCCAAGCTGTGCACACACAATTTCTGCATGCCTGCAAGGCCAATGAAACCCACGAGGCAGATGAAGGCAGTGTAATTTTTCCCTGCAGTTAGAGAGCTAACGGGACCATCTCTGTACCTGGGAATGTCTCAGCCAGGGGCCAAAACAGAAAGTTAGCGTAGGGGACATTTTATAAAGAGATAGTCTGTCCTGTAAAGAAAAAAGAACAAAAACAACAAAAAACAACTGTGGGTTGGATGATCTACTATCTGCTACCTGCGATAGAGGTATGTTTCCATGGCTCATGTTTGTTTTGATGTCAAAGTTTAACATAACCATTCTGATCGTATCTCATCCCATGCAATCCCACACGTGTACAACGATTAATAAAAAGCCTTGACAGGGAACAAGCATGAACATGCTGGCCAAGTAAACGCAATGATCTGTGGCCAGAAAGGTACCACTTACATGGTGTAAGAGGCATATTTTAGGCTTCAGGAATTTAGTTACAAAGTAACCACGATTTTTATGGTACTTTTTAGTTTCTAGTTGCTAGCAGTCCTATTTTGAGACCTTGTGCAATTTTACAGCTGTATCAGTTGGTACAACCTGTAATCATTAGAATTCCCAAAAGACCTCCTCCTTTCACAAACCACAACTGGTTAATCCAAGCCATGAAAAACAGGCGTTATTTTCTATTCATACTATAAACAGCAAAACTAGGGCCGGCTATACGTACCAAAGCAACACATACCAGCAGACTATCAAAAGTCACGTTAAGCACCACTCATCCAAATTTCACTTAAACCATACCAGCTTTTTCAGAAAACTCCTTTCAAGAACACGAGAAAGCCTAAGTAATAAATGTGATAGCCAAAATTGCCTTCAAATGGATGTTCTTGTTGAAGTACGCTGTTGGGTGAGATGAGGTCAATTCCTGTTCAGTCAGCCCATACAGCAGCACACAAACCCCTTGGGACCAGACCCAAATTGAAAGCATCCTTCCATGGACTTTGAGAAGGTTTCAAAGCAGCCACTACATTTTTAAGCTTCAGTCCCACAAAACGCACATCCAAGGAAATCCAGCCACACACACTGAGATGCTACAGGAATCAAACCAATGGAATCAGCCAATCGTAAGGCCATGTTCTTCATAAACCACTGAATAAACGGGAAAATTACACTGATTTTTAAAGTCATATGTATTAACAACAGCTGAAGATAATATTAGCAAGACTTTTAATGCTTTCCTAGTTTTTCTTCTCTACTTCTTTACCCTGCAACAATAGTGCCCCATGAAATTAAGAGCACAGTGGAGTAAGAAATCTCCTAATTAGAGTCAGAAACGCCACGTGAGCTGCCTGGGTAAAACCACCAGTCATATACCTATTACAAAGCCCATTGGTACCTATGTTTCTTGTAACATTACCCCTTTCTTGATTGTTAAAATTGGCCATTAAGAGTTACTTATCACTGAATTATTTTCTTTGGCAACAGGCTTAATTTTTGTTTTTTGTGTAGTTGTTTTTTGGTTTGTTTGTTTTTAATCTTCCCTGCTGTGTTGTTTGGATGCCCTTTGTCTGCTGATTTCTCTTTTAATATGCCTCCATATCAGTGTTTCTCACCAACAGATTTCAGCTGTAGAAGGAGGAACCAATTGGGATGAGGTGAAGGAGAAAGAGAGGCATGTACACTTTTGTCAGAACTTAAAGAGAATCCTGTTCTTTTACATCCTCACATAGCTTCATCCTTCATGCTGCAACTGCTTTCCAAACACACACCAACAGAGATTTAGTGCACCTATTGTTGATTTTTAAAAATGTGGTAAAAGAATTATATTGAAATGAAAATAGGGAGAGGACAGAAAATGTGTTAATGCAGCTCTGTGGAAATCCTGGGTACGCTATTCTCTGCTGAAGCTGCTTCTGAGAAGGAGCAGTAACACACCTGCCTGCTTTGCACATCTCCACAGCCCCCACCACCACAGTATCTGAGCATGACATGCTTACGTACTGCCTGTGAGGCAGGAAGATCCTGCTCCCTCCACTTCCCAGACAGAATCAAAAGCATAAGTGATTTGCTCAAGGTCACATGGGAAATCTGCGAGACACAAGGAATTAAATCCAGAGCTCTTCAATCAACTTCATCTCAGACTGCATTCCTGTACGCCATACACCATGGGGCTAAGCACAAATGGGTTAATAGCACATTGACTTTGACACTATCTCCAGTCTTCAATGGAAAGTATTTTAGCAGAGTATTTCCTGAGGGTTCTAAATAAAATGACACCAGACTTATCTGGTTCTCTAATAATCTAATATGAGAAATATTATTAGCTACTGAGGCCATGAGCTTTATGTCATATACAGAATGAACAGAACACTGAAAATGATGAGTACTTCTAGCAATATCATAATCAGAAATGTCATCTTTCATTTGACTTTGAAGCAAAAAGCAAAACCAAGTTCAAATGTGACATAGATGTGAGTTTAAACACCCTTGGAACCTCAGCTAATACGTCAGTATTTCTGCTTCCACTGCAACGGCTCTTTTCTGGGAGATGCCTTCCCTCTGTTGCTGATGATGTCTGAATACTAAAAACACACAACTAGAAGATGGTCTGATACAGCCCATTCATGTGACATGCACATGTCATCCTTCCATTAGTGCAGCAGCTTCTAACAGAGACAGCAAGGAAAGGTACACAATGGCAGCTCAAGAGGAGGGTCGGATAAAGGCCTCTTTTATTCTCCACTAAATGAAGCATAATGTCTTGTAAGAAGAATGCATATAAATTATTATAGCTAAATTGGAGACGAAGGGACAGATCAGGGGGTCTGCAGTAATTTACAGCCAAGAATATAAATCCGGCTATCTTGATTCTTGTAGATAGAGGAGAGTCAGCCAACACTCAGACATTGATGGGGCTGACACCACCAGCAGCAGATTTCCAGCAGCCTCCCCTCCCCAGCATCTCAGGGGCCAACAGATCCCATCTGCAGGGAGAGCACTCTCAGGACAGGGATCTTACAGGGACACCTCGCTACCAGAGAAAGATGGCACCACAAATCAGCAAGCACAAAATGTTGTTTCCCATTCTATCATGAGACTGAAAACCAACACCAATGGGTGTAGAAGCCGTTCCTGGCCATTCTGTGGATGCCTCATGATGAGCACTTATGCAGTACTTGGTGAAGATAGTACTGTCAATGTAAATAAGGACTCTTTGGAATTCATAACCAGAATGTTACAAATTAAAATCTGACAGGCTAAATAGAAAGAATTATACTAAAAATATGTCAGTATTTTAGAGCGTGCTTGTGTGTAAGCACAGAGCCTTGTTCTGTTTTCTCCTATTTAAAATTTTACTCAGTTTATCTGCACTTTTCAGTAAGTTTTGCTTGGGGCTGCTCTAAAACTGGTTGGTTGGACAAAACCAAGTCACCCACCTTGAAATGTTTCACAGCCATACATTTAGCACAGTTCTGATGCCAGGCAAGAAGGTTTTAAATTCCAGCAGAAGCCTGTCCTGCCTCCTGCCCATCTTCATGCTCAGCCACACAGCAGCACAGTATGGAACTTCTGGGGCTACCAGGATAACTTACTCCACATCAGCCTCTCCAGCACCTCTAAAGAATGTGAATGCCTTTAATTCACAGCAGCAGCCCATACCCATGAGGCCAGAACCCAAAAGCAGCCACCTGACAAGCACAGGGAGAACTTCTGATCATAGAATCATAATATGGCTTGAGCTGGAATGAACCTTAAAGGACCATCCAGTTCCAAACCCCTGCTGTGGGCAGGGCTGCCACCCATTTAAAGCTCATGCCCCATCCCATCTGGCTTTCAGTGCCTCCAGGAATGGGGCATCCACGACTTCTTTGGGCAGCCTGTGCCAGAATAACCCAGTGTTGATTCCAGTTTGTCTTTAAGAAAAAGGAAGCAACTAGAATCAGCAAAAGGAATCAGCAAGGCCATGTAGTCATTTGATAATCTAAGATATTTCACAGTAATAAAATGCTGAATTTCTCATAATTATCATTGGAAAATAAATCCAATATCTCTGTCTAACTGAGAAAATATTGCAAATGTTTAAGAGCAGCTGGAATTTATAATGCATGGAGGTATTTGCTAAAATTTATGTGCCCGTTGACTTTTACTTACATTAGTTGAGAATCTTTCAATACCTATCAGCAAGTGAAAATATGCATCACACTGGAAGTGAAAATTTGGTAATAAGCAGTTGCTACATCTTTAAAAGAGCCTTGAGAAAAGCAGTTATACTGGGTAATTTAAAAAAAAACTCTAGACTTTTTCAAACAAAATACAGATATCCCTACAACACGGGCTAAAATTAAACGTGCTGCTGTAACAGTTAATAAAGAGAAGTTATTATTCATTGATATTGATTAAATACACTATGTATTTATTACAGCACTATTAGGCAGGCTGTGACCACCATAAGTGCACATCTGCTAAATATAAACCTTATTAGAAGGCTTTCCTACAAATAGTCCTAAGGGTCAATTTAATTTTCCTTCAATTATCTTAGGTACGAAGTGGAGAGTTCAGAGAGATTTTCAGTAGGAAACACTGCATACAAGTCTCCACCATTTCTGCACAGATATTCATTTTAAAACTGCCATTTTCACTGTTTGCCTTTAAGTTGTTTAATCCTTTTTCTATTTCCTAAGAAACTTTTCATAAGGCTTTTTATTAATTTAGAGCTCTATTTCTAGAGCTATTTTTAAATGGAAAAGTGGTTTTCATGTGTCCATTGTCCTATATTTAGAGAGGCTGTATTTCCAGCAGTTTGTTTACAGAACAGTTTTACACACATCCTCCCAATCACGTCATGTAATCAAGGATAAAAATAAATGCAAAAAAAAGACACTCAGTAATAAGGAGCTTGTTGCTCTGTCTGTTTACTTTTGACAGCGTTTGTTGTAGTTTGTTTCTCCACTTTTTAAGTGCTCTTTCTATATGTGCATAATATCAAAGGCAAATCAGAGGAGCATCCACAGGTTTCCCAACCAGCCATATCTCCACCCTCCACAGCTTACAACCACGAAACCCTTCATATCTTTCCCCACTGCGATCCCATAGCACTCAGGGTAAGCGCTTCCTTTGAGTCGTGAATCCTCAAAAGTTTAAGCATAATCTGTTCCAGTAAATCAAATGGTTATTTTTAATGTACCTTTACCATAAATGGCTACTTCTCAAAGCAAATAGGTCCAACATATATCTACACTTGCATGTATATAATACATACATGTAAAAACATGGGACATATCTCCAATATACGTACACGTATTACAGACTGGAGCAGCTACAAGAGATCTCGGCACAGAAAGGCCTGTGGGCTGCCTGCACTGCCCATTGGTCACTCTCTGCTTTCAGTGTGATTTAGGCCCCAACCCAGCAACAAGAGGTCACTCACTCTGTTTGCATTCTGCATCACTCTGAGCTGACCTGTGTTTGAAGCACTGCGAAGCGGGTTGGGAATGCAATTCTTTTAACTTGCCAGCCTGGAGTCAGAAGGCAAGAAGAGCGCCATCTCAGAAGCACAGCAAGGCGAGCAGCAGGCACCTGAACTGAGGGACCCAAAGCACTGGGGTGACTGAAGGCACTGAAGCTACACAAATGCAGGTCAGGAATAAAGCACGTGCTATTAATAGCAGGGTGAATTAACTGTGGGAGAAAGTTAACCACCTTGTGGTGAATTGCCCAACACTGGATAACTTAAGGCCAATTAGCACTGTTTTTCTAAAGCACACAATTCAGCAGTGATGACAACAAAAGCAATGGATACAAAACATGGCAGTTAGATGACCTGTGCTACACAGGAGATAAAACTTGCTGAACCAAGCAGCCAATCTTAACTCAAATTTGGTGGGGAAGGGATGGTGACATAATGTGCAATTTATCAATATCTATTCACCAAATTGACCATAAACCTTTCTATACAAGGTGCCATCAAATACTGTTACTGGATTAAGCACATTTTCATAAAGACTGTCCCTTTTTACTAAAATATATTGGATTTTTTCCCATGAAACATCACAGAAATTGCAGAAACTTCATAATACATGAAAATTCTCCATCAAGGGGTGAATTTCATCAGAATAACAACAGATAGAAAGGAGAGAATTTCTTTTAAAAAGGAGTTTATATTATAATACAGCAATGTATGAATGAATAACAGAGCAGTACCTGATAGATCAGGCACATCCATATGCCATGCTGTCATACATATGGCAAGAATAAAACATTAAAGAGCAATAGAAATGGGTAAAGAAATGAGAAAGAGCCAGGGACAGAGATGTGGTATGGATGAACCATTGGTTCTATTGGAGACTAGAAGAGATTCAAAATGAAGGTGTGTGCTCAGGAAAATGAGAAGCAGCAGCAGTGGCAGGAAAGGCTGCAGCCTTGGTACTCAAGGTAGGTGAGACACTGTCAGGCAAATGAAGCAGAAGAATGGTGAAAGGAATCAGAAGGCATCTGAGAGGGTGACAGCATAACCTGCACCTGCACTATGTAATACGTATTAGTTTTCAGTATGTTTCCTTTTGAAGTGAAAGAAAATATTTGTTTCACAATTAGCTGTGCATAGTATCGACCAAACGACAAAATGCAGAGAGCTAACAGCCCACACTGCTTTTCACAAGGCTGCTATGTGATGCCAAAGGAGAGGATGCACTAAAAAGTTTCCTGCTGCAACATATTTTGCGATGTGGACAATGCAATTGCCACTCATTATGTAAGTTGGCTGACCAGAAGAAAACACACGGCTTCAGAAAAAGGTGAGGGATTTTCCTTCTCCCCTGGGAGAAAGAAGCAGCACAAACACTGGGACAGACACTAGTTACACTCTGGCACTGTCCAGTGGCAAAAAAAACGTTGTATTTTCATGAAAAAAGAAGTATTTGTTCAATTTTTTTAGACTGTAATTAAACACAGTCCATTGTGAGAACTCTGCAGTTACCAACAACCATTTTTTTCTGATCAGTTTAATTTTGTGCTACAAGAAACACTTTCATCTGTGAATTAAGATCTGCAGTTTCCACTTAGCACCTCATGTCAGAAGGTACCTGGAGCTATAAGAGAGGCAAAGAATTTCTTTTAATGAAATATTAAAAAGAATTAATTCAGTGATAGTAATAATTGTTACTGAGCTCATTCTTCTGAACTCCAATTTTAATTCACCAGCCTAGCACTGTACTACTGACTTCTTAAAGACTTTGTTAAATGAATATAGCTAAACCTCTGAAAAGACAGATCGCTAGGTTGGCTGAATTACTCTTCATCATTGCAAAAATCTGAACTTACCTATCTACAGAATTGTACCTGATATTTTAGCGCACTCGAGTTTGATTAAAGTTTTCCTATTGCAATGTAAATATGAGCAATGACCAATAAACACTGCAGTTTGCACAATTCAAAGAGCTAAAGAAACTCTTTGTGGCTTGTTCTTTTAAGCATGGCACACAACGCGAACCTCCTTCAGAGAGCACCAGCCTTATCCTTGATGCTCCCTCCCGCTCCTCAGATGCTCCCCACTTAACCCAGCCCCACGCACACCCAAGGGAAGCACAGCACCAGTCAGTGCAGACAGGAGGCTCGATGACCTGCAGGCACCAAATCTGAACAGCCACACAGGCTGATGGCTAAAAGCGGTGATCACATTTGGCTAGCATCAATTTCTGCTGCATTAAAGAGTCCCAGCTGAAGCTATCCAACCAGCCCCACGCATTAAATAATCCATGTCTGTGTTATGTTTGGTGTTGTCTGTGAAAGTCCCAAGCCACGGCTTTTCCTCAGTCTATCTCGACAGGGCTGGTGGTTTCTTTTATCAGTCCTGTCACTGACTCACTGTCTGACTGTGGGAAATCAGTTTGTCCTCCAGTTTTCTCAACTGCAAAATAACAGTGGTCTCCTTTATATACTTAAGCACAGACAAATACACGCACACACTTCTACCACTTAAAGAGGAGTTTTTTAGCACGCCTTGCACCCTGAGCTCCTGCAGTCAGCATTTTGCAATGAGTGCTGTAATTTAAATTTCTCGATATATGAAAAGGCAGCAGCCTGCATCTTTTATATTCTCAGCTAAAGCAAAGGTTAGTTAAACATTACAAAGCAAAAGGGAAGATGATATGATGCAAATTCAGACACAGCTAGTCATACTTGTTGCTTGTAACAAAAACATTGCATCATGTTGTGCATCTACAAGGACTCTGAAGACAGAGCACCATGTTAAGCCCCCCAGCTTCATATAAAAGGAAGCCTTATGCAAAATCTTCAGCAGGAGAATTATGCTAGAACTGGCTAGTTCTCCCTTTTAAAAGACATGATTAACTTTTCTTATTCGTTGCCTGTGCTCTTTGCCGATTTGTGGAAGAGGGTAGAGAACAGATTTCATTGCTGCATTAAACTCTTCCTTTTTTTCAGGAAAAGATATGCAAATACACTGCAAGCAGAGCTCCTAAACTAACTGATTTAATCCCAACTTCTCAATTTCTATTTCAGATTTCTTGCACGTCAGACCTGAGAGTAATTATTCTGTGTTACATATGTATGTGATGGAAAGAAACTTCAAGTTATTCAAAAAAAGTGCAGACATTCCTTGCAACTTATTCCATCGTACTGCAAATTTTAAGTCAATTTGCAACAAGTTTGGAAAAGCCAAGAACTAGTAATCCTGAGGAAGCCAGATAGCCAGGCATATGCTCAGATAATACTTGTCTCAACTATTTAATTTATTTGTCTCTTCTCATGGCAGTAATTAACCCTGACTCCATAAATCTTGAATGAGCAAGAAAACATTTAATTTCTGTTATTTTGCTTTCAGTATTTACTTCTGCTTCTACAAACATCTCAAGACGTTTAGCACCTTGCAAATACTTTGCTAATGTTAATGAACCAGGCAGATTTTTGGATTTGTCTCCATTAATGAACATGAGCACTGAAGCTAGAAAGCAAGGATGTCTTCTCAATGTCACTGGCAGTGCCACATCACCTGAAACACTTTTTGTGGTAGGTACATGGTGAGTTCACACCTGGAGAACTCACCACATTCAGACCTTCTTGAGGAAACACTATAATCCCATCAATCCCCCATGAAATGCACCCATCCCAGCTAGCCAGGTCGTTGTGTTTGTTTTTTTTTACCAGATAGAACGTATTGTCACAAACCTTTGTCAGACATACAGAACAGATGTGCAGTATCTTTGAGCCTTTCATGACCTCTGACTTCTATTGGCCTTTGGCTTTTTTTTCCTGACAGTTACTTCATCTCATGTACCACGTATTATAAAGCTTGCTCCCTGGTGTGGGGTTTTGTACAGCATTCTCAACAGATTCGATGAAAATCCCACTGAAGCCAAGGAAGAAACTTCCATTGACTCTAATGAATTCGAGATGAAGCCCATGAAAACTGTTGTGTGTTGCAACTTCAGGTTAATATCCATGCATCTTCACCCTTTATTAAACTGCATGTTATTCATTCACGCAGGAACTTTAATGGCAGAACTGAGACTCTAAAACAGTTCCAGGTGTCTCTGAAAAATCAAAGACAAGAAAAGCAGCCTGACTTTTGACAGGAACTCACACAAGATGCTAAACCACTCCAAAAAAAAAAAAAAAAAAAAAAGAAACAAACAAAAAAACCCAACCAAACCAAAAAACAGATGCAGTAAACTTTCAGCTCTGCAGTTCTCACAAGAGTCAGTTGTTGACATGCACACTGCTAATTGCACTGGGACTTACCTTTCTAGTATTGCGGTACAAAAAAAAACACGCAAACAACACAAATCCTGTTAAGTAAGACCTGCAGCTTGCAGAAATACCGCCTCGTGGGACAAGACTATAAAGGAGAAACTGGAGTCTGCTTATACACAGAGGAAGGGGAAATCAGAAAGGAATAAGAGAGAGCAAAGCTGGAGCAGGTGGGCTGGAAGTGATGAATAGACAAAACTGAGAGAGAAGGTAGGGAACTGAATAAGTAAAAAGTATCTCTAAGAATAAATGCAGTATTACTCAATCTGACTGTCATCCAAATGTTTGTTGCCTTGTTGCTGTTTTTTTTTCCCTTCTCCCTTCCAGCCTAATAGGAGTAGGCTTTGTGAACCTAGCTCTGTTATTCTACATAGGCTGAAAACTTTGGGAATTGTATTTTCTTGCTTGAGCTCATACACAGCTGTGTTTGGGTCCCAAACGCACCGGATCCAGGTACGTTCAGCAGGCCTGCCAGCTCTCCCAGGATGGATGCTAGTCTTGTTTATAGCAGGAAATCTCTCTGTCTGCTGCTTCCCACAGTGACTGAATGAATTTGTCTAAACGCTGGATGCCTGGATATCGTGAAAAAATGGCCAGCTCACAAGAATGCCGAATCACATACGCATAGAGTACTGCATCAAGTTGATTGCACATATGATGTACAGCCTGCGTACAAACGTGCAGTACGCCTGACCCAGCTGGGATGTGTCAGATTTGCTCTGCATGTATACATCAGCTGTGCAACAACCATCACTGAACCTAATGCTTTTGGAACTACCACTGTTGATAGGTATATCTAAGTTTTGCTTGGCCTAAGGGGGCTCTGGCATTGCTTCTTACCTTCGCCTTTCTGTAGCACTTGACTCTCCCCTCCAGTATGTATTTTCATCTCAGATTCACAAACCCTCACTTTGTTCTGCTGTCCTTTCTAAGCAAGCAATGTCCATTGTTTTTTCTGGTGTTCCTACAGCTAAAAATACTCACCCTATCAATGAGGTAAAGCCCTTTGTGTCTGCTCTCTTTCTCAACGATTATTTGCATTCCTAGAAGGCACCTGCGGTACTGAAGACCAAGCCTTAACACAGTCTTTCCAAGGCAATTACCACCTTCTGAACCGCTGAGGACAAACCTCACACTCATGTTTAATTAATGACCAGCTATTGCACTGTCCAGTGCTTAGAAGAGAATAGATTCTAATGTTTACTGACACTCCAATATCACCAGCCTACAAAATACAGAGCCTGTATGTGATCTCATATCTACAGGGGAAAGCGTTGCCAGAGAGTAACTTCATAACCTCAGACAGAACCCATAGGTAAATACAACCCTGAAAATATCATGCTATCATTACATAAGACACCAAATGCTAGATTATCTTCGCCTTCTCATAATAAATCCTCCTGATATGGGCACTGATCTTGTCCCACTTAAGCCAATTTGAGTTCTGCCATTCAATTCAGTCAGTGGAAGAGAAAACCCAGAGAGGAAACAGAATAAAAGAAGGAAGAGGAAGACAACCCACTCTTAAACACAAAGCAAACTCTTTTCTGTTCACGCATTAATGTTCTGGGTGGATTTCCAGAAAACCCATACAATCTCAATGAACTTCCAGACTCTCTGGGTGCCAAAGAATTCTGGTGACCAACTGCAACGTCCCGCCGGCTCTGTGGGTGTTTCAGCACTTCTGTTCCAGCCCTCTTGTTTTCCTCTCCAGACTCATCTGTCTCTGACATTAGCAACAAGGGAGACAGAGCAGCTGGGGAATCAATAGGGACAAGCTGAAAGTTATTTACAGATGTTAGCCAAGAAGATGGGAAACCTGTGGAGCTGCACAGTATATGCAACTCTATCTCCAAATATCTGTTGTGCCGTAATTAGAAACTGACAGATTTTCTATAAATTTTCAGCTTTTACTGTGAGAAAAGGGACTTCTCTCATGCCTAAGTATTCCAGTATCCCTGACATGGAGATTCCAAACTCCCAAACAAAAGAAAAAGCACTATGGCAGAGTTCCAATTATCTCCAGAAGCAAAATCCACAGCATTTCCTGCACCTCAGTTTTGTCATAGCACCACAACAATGGTTTCAGCCGAACACAGGATGTCTGTGAAGGTTTACAGAGGGCAACCGAGTTCCATCAGCCTCATGCCATCTTCATTAAGCTTAACTAAAGCCTGAATTTATTTTTAAATTTGCTGATGAGTCTGTCCCACGTCTATCCATGCCTCAGCTACTTCACTGGACTCCAGCCAGCCTGTGATCATTTAACCTAATCACAAACAAGCAAGCAGAACTGAATCATAATCACTCTAACCACCATTACAACCGTCCTATCCTCGATGTGAGGTTTGGGACTGTGACAACAATAAGGTCCGCAGATGTCTACTTATTCCTAATCTTATAATTTAAACTGATCACCTGAGTAAAATTACACAAGAACACGTTGTACTTGCAGGATGGAAGGCACGCTCAGCAGATCTGTGAATACTAATAGTACATCCTGGACAAATTGCCTATCAATGAGATTTGTAACATTACACTTCTTACCACAGCCCATAATTGAATTCACACTTTGAAAAAACATTGCCAGTTACCTACTGCACACAAAACCTCGTGTAATCTCTAGCTGTTTTAATAGTTCTCCTGCTCATAAAAACTAATTAGCTCAGAACATTAAGACTGCGTTCTTCGAACAGGTTGAAGATCAGTTCTTTTAATTTATCCCTCAACTATTTGGTAGTATATTCCAAACGCAGACTATTCATATATAACAAAATCCATAACAGCCAACCTGAAGAACAGTTCTGAATATGGGACACAGTAAAACTAAGAGAATATATCACCACTGTGATTAACTGACCTTAACACACAAAGTAAAATGCAGTATCACTTGAAAGTCATATGTCTGCTTGGCCTCTGGCACACACCTTTCTTTTGCACACATGGCTCTGTAACTCTGTGCTAGGTTTCTGCACCAGCATTTTCCCAAGCCATTCAAAAAATATATATATTTGTAAACGCTCTGTTTCCAAGTCTGTCCTTAATCAGTTCTGTGATGCCTTCACAGCAGGATCTCACTCTCAGCCTTCTATTAAAGCTATCATTAATTCTGCTGTTCTAAATGTTCCATGGCTATAATTTATTTATGGGTCCAACATTTTCCTCTTATCTGGGATTAAATTTTCAGCTCTTCAGTTTTCCCTAAATCTTCTCCTGATCATTCTCAATACATATGGCTACTACATTTAGCATTTTTATCTGTGTGACATCTTCAGAAAAGGCTGCTGGTAGAGTATTTTGTAGTCAAGTGCATTGTGACAGCATCAGCCAGAGTAAAGGTCTGTAATAGTTATTTGCTCTGAAAGGCTGACTCACTGATATCATTTGCCTTTCCTCCTTCAAACTCATCCTGAACACACTAGTATCACTATTATCATCAGACACCACTCATTTTCATTAGTCTCTTCTCTAGAGAAAACAATGTTAAAAGTGTACATTGTGCTTTCTTGATCTTTTTAAGCAAGTGAATACCAGGTTCTCAAACTTAAAAAAAAAAAAAAAAAAAAAAATCAGTAACCAATCACTGTGATGTCATATACTTATTTTTTTAGATGCTATGTAAACAAACAAATCGCAGTAAGTGAATTAACATGGTACATAAAGCCAACAAAGCTCAAACAAGCCTTCCAGCAAGTTCCATACACAACCCAACACAGCAGTGCAGCAGGTCTCCCTGCTAACCAGGATGCTCACAGGGACATAATCCCCTCAGATCACCTACCAACAAAATGAAGCTTTCCTTTTTCTTTTCTAAGATCAATTAGTCTCCAGTGCAAAATACGTATTTTTGAGATGAACATATCTAAGGATGTGAGGATGGAAACCATATATTTCTCAGGTATTTGTTCGGCAGCCACTGTTTACGTGCAAGATAGCATGGTCAGAGGTAGGTGTGAACAAAAAAGCCAGCTTTCCTCTCTCAGTTCTGTTGCTGCCATGCTGTGTGAAGTAGTGCATTTTACTTCAGGTTGGTCATTTATGTAGTGTCTAGCACAATTTTGGCTGGAGTAACAGCTCTTATAACAAAAGGTCTTATTATCTGAATAAAGTGCTACAGTCCGTCTAGAAAATGCTGCTTATATCCTGCATTTCTCTGACAGGTCCAGTAATGCTGATGTATTACTACCTGGTCAGAACAAGTTGACACTAGAAACCTTAACCTATCCCAACTGAAGACAAAAAGCAAGGAACTTACATTACAACTCGATTATTTTTCAACAGTAGGTATTATGCAACTCCATCTGAAGCATCTGCTTACAAGTCTCTCTTGCATCCGCACATATTTCCTCCGCTTGATGCTGGAGAACGACATCTCCTTTGGTATTCCATCCTACCTAAGATCTACCCATCCAGAACACTTGTATAAGCTTAGCTTCTGTTTCAAGAGTGGTGAGCAGAGATCTGGTATGCGAGTGCCTGGCTGTCAGTATAGCTCTCATCCTCACCGGCTTACATCTACTGAAGAGATGATCCTCTGTGTCTTTACACATTATGTCAGGGCACAACTGACAATATTATGAGAACTATGTATGTACTGTAACAAGAGTTATGTTTGCTGATCATATGTTAAGAAAACAGGAAAAGTCTCTTGATTCAGGTTCAAGTGTGTAGGCAAACCAAAAGCCATTCCTAACTGTCAAGAAACCATGCTACAAGCAGTCTGCCACACTAACAAAACCATGGAACGCCACAACGATCTGGAGTCTCCTTTCCAGGTTTATGTCACATTTATTCTCTCAGCTCAGAAACACATTTGGTTCACAGAAAAAACAAGGAATGGCTCTAAATGAGTCATTCGTACCTCATCCAAATTGTGCCGTTCTGCAGTGCAACGCAATACTTCTTTTTCCTAAGCCACTCCATTCAACTCAGAGCCTGTTTTAGTCACAGCCCTGCGACAAATGTTTTCCTCCATGAGAGCAGAACTCCTGGAGCACATTTGCGTATTCAATCCAAGCAGACGTTTCCATGATGAGAGAACCACAGTGAAGGAGTGGGAGTAGGAGGCGGGTGTCAAACAAAACCCAAGAGCTATCTTGAAAGCATATTGAGGACAGGAAATGGAGTTGGCTGTACCTCAGCTGTGAGACCTTGCTGATGATGGGGTGAGAAGGAAATTAAACGACAGCATCAGGAGGAAAGGAGCATGGTACTGGGACCCAAAATTAAATGAAATTATTGGAAATTCCATTAACTGAATGGGATCAGGAAATCAACCTGACGAGGGCACACAGTCTCTGAAGAATCAGGGACAAGGCTGATTTAGCTAACAAGCTAGGGAAAAGTGCTCCAAGACAAATCCAAAAGAGAACAGGCAGAGCAGTAAGAGTTTGTGGCTGCCCGTGTGTACCACAAGCACTGTCATCAATGAAAATACTGCATGCTTGAAACGCTCAATCACTTGGAGCGATCAAGGTGAGAGTCCCATGCTTCTTACTTCAGAAAGACAAACAACTAATTAAAAAAAGAGAGAGAGAATGCACATAAACACTGGCTTCAAACAAATAAGTCCATTTGCAGTTTTAGAAAGGAAAGCATATCTAGAGATAAAAAAGGCCCTGAGTTCAGCCTTGTTTTACCAAGTTTTAGGCAGTGGCACTGATTTCCAGATACTTATAGCGTCTGTACCTGAACGCCCTGCCAGGTTCTCCCAACAGAATCTCATTCCAACTCCAACACTTGAGGGAGGTGAATTCCCACGGAACAGAAGGGAAAAAGGAAAATAGAATGAATCTTTCAATTTTAAGCATTTATTTCAGCCTTACTTGTTATTTAAATGCATGTGATTGAAACTCCTCAAATCAATTCAAGTAGCAAGAAAATGATACTTCTGATTAGAAAATTAATCAAAATACAATTAAAATAATTAAATGTGAAAACATGTATTAGCTGTTGTTATTTTTTACATTGAGAAAATTAACCTGAGAATTAGTGTATGCAGCCATTCAAAATGCATGAATTCTCCAAGTCAGGAATGTCAAAGATAATCTCCCTACGCATTCAGATACACAGACTCTTACATAAATCACTGAATATTTCCCCCTGAGGGAAGTGAGGATGAGTTGCCAATTTCTTTCTGTAGGCTTGCAAGAAAACTCGAAACTAATTTTGTCAAATCGTAAGATCAAGAGATGTTTTTGAAAACATAGTGTTTTGCTCTGCTCTCCACTTGTGACAGGAGACTCCCAGAGAATGAAAGTTAGATAAATAGCTCCATCTGAAATAATTACTAAACCCAAACCCTACTGACATTATAACCACCGGTGACAACTAAATCATGTAATTTTGTTGTTGACACTGAGTGACAGATGCACAGTCTGCAACAGGAACTAGATTACCCAGTGAAACATCAAACAGGTTCTATTTCATACTCCTATTATAAGAAAAACCAGACTATTTTAGCTAGCAAATTTTAAAGGACTTATTTTTGGGACGCAGAGTAACACATGTTAACAGGCAGTCCAAGAGCAGCCAACATGCCAAAGAACAGCAGAAGAATGGAATTTATCCTACTGCACCATTAAAAGAGGAACGAGCACTCTGCAAGGACTCCAGAACAAATGCCATTGAACTTTCAAACAAATGTGCTCTGACTGCATTGCAACCCTCTATGATTACTTTCCATGAATATTGTATCAAAGAAAAATTGTGCACTGGAACACTGAATTTTAAAGGAATGTTCCACAATTTCTGAAGAAAGCAAATTATGAATTTTTAATTTAAGCATCCGCACCAGAAACAAGTCTTTGTAGGCTTATGGTCTTCCAGTCAGACAGATATTTGGTGTGATCCCCGAGAACAAGTAATACAACTATAACTTTAAATGCTAAATACAAAGAATGAACTCTGATGAACATCAGACAAAGAATAAATTAGACACGGCTTACATTTTTTTCTGGCACTAAAATAATAAAATCAAAACTTTAATAATACAGCATTTTAAAAATCTTTTTCAGAAGAAAAAACAGAATTGAAATTCTATTCTCCAGTGTCAACCATATTGAGCAATTTATGCAGCTCCAACCCACTCCACCTCCTACTTACAACTAGAGAAGTTGAGCCAGCTGATTCAAGTCAGCTGACTGAACAGATCAGGATCCAGCTGATAGAGCTCCTGGAGAAATAAAAGAACTGCAGCTCCTTGGCTGAATCCAGTCATAAGGACTTTTTGCATTCTGTTGAGCTACAAACAATGTCCAAACTTCACCTAATAAATCCCACTAAGTCATAGGCTTACATGATAGCAAGTCCAACATTTTTTGCCAGTTTTGAGTGCCGTAAGTTATTTTCACTACAGAAAATTATTGTTTCTCACACTACAAAAGTATATATTAACCAGATGTTGCTTAGTAATCCCCAAACAATTCACATTAGCTTAGAGTAAGCAGAAGTTTCAGCTGAAGAAGATTTTAGTAAAGAATGCTAGGCATCTAAAAACAGAGAGCTATTACAAAAGCATCAATGAGGCACTGAAGACAGTCATAACTAATTAAGAAATTAATTAAGAGAACAGGAGTGCAGAGCATGTTAGAAGGGCTATCTACCAGCAAAAAAAAAAAAAAAGATCAAAAATCACTGTGATAAAATATGTGGAAAATTTAGGACAGAATGAGAGGGGAAATTAATTACTGGCGCACCAATCGTCTTAAACGCAGCCCATTCTTCAAGTCTGGGCTCCTACAGGGGCTGTTAAGTTAGACAGCAGCTTTTACACGTCCTGGTGATTAGAATTTACATGTATTGTCAGTGGCTGGACAGGTATGAATCAGTGCATCAATGCAATGAAAACCTCACATGCTGCCAGGCTTCAAGAGAACTGAAGATTTCAGAACAGATGTCACATGCTTCTAGATTAAAGCTTTCATGACCTTTGCTAAATTTCATCTTTCTCTTCTGAGAAGAGACCCATAAAACATCAACCGTTTCTTTCATAAACAGAAAATGTATAATGCCTGCTTCCCATTGCCACACGTCTTTCACTATCACTCTTACACAAATAAATGAATCATCTTCCTCAATCACCTACAATGAATACCCTGAAAGAATGTTTGCTAAGAGCTACAGTAATCAGAGCTATTTCATGCTAATATTTCATGCTCTGATTATCTTTTTTTTTCCAATGCATTACCTTTAAAAAATATAACCTGTCCAACAATGCTATTTGCAGTTCATTTCTGTCCTGTGAATGTTCTGTGCTTGTTCGTGATACTGCTCTTTATTCCGTTGGTTGATGACACTATCATCTGTCACCTCATCTGTCATTTACATCTCATTAATATCAACTGTGCCCACAGGAATGGGTTTTCTCATCAGAAGATGGCCCAGAGGGTCTGCAAATGAAAGAAATATCAAAAAGCAGTGCCAAAAATAATAGACATCACACCTCTTTCCTCAGAGCCCACAGGTGTTCCTGTGAATAATGAGGGTGCATTCACACTGTTCTGCTCACTCAGGTGTAGGGAGTTTGTATTTAACAATCACACTGCTTGCACTGGAAAGTCGGTAACTAGCAGAGCAATAAGCTGGTGCTGACTGCAAGCTGCCACTTCCACAGGACTTTGCCTTCCATTCAGCAGCAGCTACTCCTGACAAGGCTCAGTGATTTGGGCTGGGAGGGAGGTATTCAGACAGAACCACCAGGGCTGCTTCTTAGGGCATCACTTCCCAAGAAAAGCAGGCTGGCATGGGATGTAGGCAAATTCTTACCAGGCCACTAAAAATAGTCAGAAATGCCATTTCTCTGAATACCTTGCACACATTTTTCATTTTGCAAACCATGAAAGTCTCTTCACTGCTTTACAGTGACTCTCTTCAGAAAGAAACCCTTCCAACCAGACCATTACTGCAGTTCTGTGAATCCCATCCTTTGGAAAAAGTATAAGGTAGAATCATCAGCCCCACTTAAGCCTCATGGCCAATATCTGATAGGTTGAACGCTGTTTTTCTGCAGAACTTAGCTAACTTTCATGTAGATAAAAGCTTTGGGTTTTGATTACCTGCATGTCTTTGGAAGCCAAGGGTTTACGAAAATGTAAAAGCTTTGCAGCCTGCCAGGTTGTCACATTCCATGCTCTTGAATGTATTCTGCTGTGCAGTAATTGATCAGCATTTTCAGCTCCATTTTTCTGCCAGTCTTTATTGTTGAAATCCAGATCAGGGATGATTTTCTGCTTCTCCATTTCTTAATAGAAGCAAATAATTCTTGCCTTTTTAATCAATCACCAGTTACCTTTCCTGTGATTAAAAAACTAATTTATCATACGTAGGTCGAATGTTAGGAAAAAGTTCTTCACCAAGAGGGTGCTCAGGCTCTGGAACAGGCTTCCCAGGGCAGCAGTCACAGCACTGAGCTGCTGGAGTTTAAGAACCATCTGGACAATGCTCTCAGATGCATGGTCTGATGTTTTGGAGGTCCTGTGTGGAGCCAGGAGTTGGATTCAATGGTCCAACTTGGGATATTCTAGGGTTCTATGATATATTAGAACTCCATTCCATTTCTTTGCACTCACATTGTTACACATTACCATTCAGGTTCAATATATGGACATTTTCATAGTTCTGAAACCGTTTACGGATCCTGTGTAGCAGGTCCTGCCTTTCCTAAGGCAACCCATTTCCCAGTGAATGCCCACAAACATGGCATCTGTGGGCTATTTTGAAAATCCTAGCTGTAACTGCAAAATCTCACGTTATTATCAAGGCTACTGAAATGCCACTCTTATTTTAAGTTGGACAGTGCTGCACTCACTACAGCCACATAATAAACCAACTTTCAAACTACGTACGCATTTACTTGCAATTATATTTAGGAAAATATCTCTGGCTGTTTAGTCACTTGCCTCTACAACTGAGAATCCTGCAATGATTCACACGTATCAGCAGTCTGTATCGACATCTGCCTAACTGCATAATGATGTACTTACATCCCATTTTACTGCAAATAGTGTCTACCAGATTTTCCAAGAGATATATATTTCATGCATCCTCCACTACTTTACCTTCAGCCCCAAAATCTCTATCCAAATTCCCCCCATCGGTGCCTGATGTTTTTAAATATCACATTAGCACCTAGCGGGCCTCATCTTTTCCACCTCGGTGGCCATATATCTCATTGTACCACTGCAGTTTATCCACGAGGCCAACACCTCCCATCCTGCAACACTGAGAGGACCGCTCATCCAGATAAACCTGGTCAGCACTGTCACAGCTTTGACAACAGACGACTGTACCTGTCACATTAGATAAGCTATCCCCTTTGCTTCACATTAAACAGCGAAGCAATACATGGATGTCATCTGTCATATGAGAAGCCTCGGTGAAAAGACAGCTCTATCAAACACAAAAACTACGGAGAGCGGAAAAAGCGACTGGGTGATCTGTATTTTAACATTTGAAAGATTCCCCTTCTGAATGAAAATGAATTGCAAGGCAAAATCACACATATCAATACACACAAGATCACCTTACTAAGAGGTAGCCTGTTCTTATCCTTGATCTTTATCAGCCATCTTGTTTTCATCAGAAATGCTCTTAATATAATGAGAAATTCCAAAAAAGCCAAGGAATTAGATACAAATCTTTTCCCAACTGACAGGCTGTGCTCCTTGCATTATTTTTAACAGAAAAGGTAATGATAAGGGTTTGAAAGTCTGTCAGCATAAGCAAAGGAACCAGTGCACTAGAAGCACTCCCCAAAATGTGAGCAGTCTTCACGTTAAGTCCATCTAGATTCACCTTGAAGAAAAGGAATTGTGTGCAGGTTTGTGATATTTTATCTACACAGATTGATGTGAATGGTCTATATGTAAATTGTTGTCAGGTTGCAGCCAGGATCCTATTACCGTAGTCTCTGGGAACACAGGAGCTCTTCCAGCAAAAATAACTGCAGCAAATGCCAGAAATTAACAGACAGAGACAGCAAACAGGCCAGAAAGGAACAGGAAAAGGCAACCAGGGTGGCAAACATCTTGTGAAATGATTATTTGTACAGCAGTGTCAACTCATCTCTCTAACTTCACTGATTTAACTTCAGCTTTGTTTTAATATTTAAAAATTCATTTTTGGCATGATGTATCAAGATGACTGTAGAACTCCAAATGAGGTGTTAAAATCACTCTTGTGTCCAAGCAGCAAAGAATTCGGGGTACATATTCCAAACAAGAGACTTTTCTATATGAAGTCAGCTTGTCTACTAGGAGATCTATTACTGTGAAGAGTCACATCAGGGAAGATTACAGCCAAATACCAAGGCAGTGATTAGTAAGGTCCAATGGCACCGTCCTCTTTGTTGCAAGGGTGGAAAGCAAGTTCTCATAAAGCAAAACATGTCCAGGTCTCAACATTGCTAAGCATTTTTTCAGAACCACTGGAGTTGAGTTCCACCTGCAGCCCATAGCTGACCCCAGCCCAGCTCTCTAAACAAGAGCTGCAAAGTAAGGGCAAGATCTCTCAATTTATGACTGATCCACAACTGTGATCATCTTCATCACAGTTCATGTTTCATGATCCTATGAGAACTTACAGCTCACAGTACCAAGTATTGCAGGACAGGTTAGTTAGAGTATGTCAGAACTGCTATTTTCCCTCTCTCTGCCCCAGCACTATTTTTTGTTGGGGGAAAAAAAAAAGCAAGCTGCCAAACAATTCCCTTAAACTTAATCAACTCAATCATGTCGACTATTATTTTACTGTGCTAAAATCTTAAGATTTTGGATTAACTGGAATACAGTGTTGTCCAACTCAAGAGTAGGGAACACAGAAGAAGCTGCTGCTCTCAGCAACGTTATCGTGCTCTGCTAATCCATACCCTGCCACAGTGCTCAGTGCTTCACAACGGCTTAAGGCAAAATCAGCCAACATCACTGTTCTTCAAAATGAGATATTTCTACAACTACCCAAATCGTGTATGGATGTCATGACTTCGTGTCTGCTAATGGCCTTCAGTTGTGCCGGGGGAGGTTCAGGTTGGATATTAGGAAACGTTTCATCTCAGAAAGAGTGGTAATGTGTTGGCACAGGGGTCCCAGGGAGGTGGTGCATTCAGTCCCTGGAAGTTTGCAAGAAATGTGGAGATGTCAAAATGAGGGACGTGGTCAGTGGAGACAGTGGGGTGAGTTGGACTAGATGATCTTCAAGATCTTTTCCAACCTTAATGGTTATATGATTGTAATTACAAGGTAGATGCTAATAATAATGCTAATAATTGTGCTCAAATGTACATGCAGTAGAAAACTAGATCCAGATGATGGAATTTAAAATTAAAAGTGAGCATCTGAACAAGAGTTGTATTTTGCTTTGACTTGTTATTTTGTTTAATTTTAAGAGATTTCTGTCCCCTACTGTAAATAGGGGATGTATCTGTGATTATAGTTATTAGCTGCTCTTCTGGAGAACTGTCAGCTTTAATCAGTTTGTATTTACCTGTCCCAGAGAAGGAAATTCTATGTCAGGCCAAAGTCCTAATATTAAATATTAAAAAGCAGGTGCAGTATTTCAAAATCAAAGGTAACTGAAAAAGAGACATTGTATAAAGCATAATACAAACATTTCAAAGCTGGGACTTCTGCTACTTCCCTCTTATTATTTCCTTTCATTATTTTTACTTTAGTGTTGCTAAAAAGTCAGTCTATATTGGTAATTACTGCTTAACATCTCAAGATCTCCATAATTTTTTTTCTTTTTTTTGCTGGTTTGTTTATGCACTGGGGTAACCAGTTGCTTTTTAAAAGAATGGTTTCATTTGTAAATATGAATTAGACATAAATCTTACATGAAAGGAGAGGAATTAGTCATAAAAACAATTGTGTGTTTAAGCACAGAAAAATGTGAAGGTTGGGAGGCCAAGAGAGATATAAAGCTGCCATAGCTGTTGGAATCAGCAAAAATAATGCCATAGTGGAAAAAATGCTAAGCCAGGTTCATAGCCAGTAGAGGGAGCAAGGAAAGGCCTTGGTACCCAGAGTGGAATAAAGATAAATTAAAACAGCTGCATCCATTTTCACCACTTTTCTCATGTCTTCACCTCTCTGTTGAAAATGACACAATTGGATTCCTGATACACATCGTTCATTTCCACCAGAACACAGGCATATTAAATGCAATGATGTATCTGCAAATGTTCTACACTTTGTATCAGAGACCAATAGGATTTCTACACTTCAGAAAGAAAATGGAGAGTGCTGCACAGACATGGGTGACCTTCCTGCTGTGCACTTCAGTCTCCATTTCAGAGACAGAAGTTCTCCTGCACTATTTTGTATGGTTCAGCCACAAGGAGAATGCAAGCACTGACCTTTGGCTTGTGCTTCTCCCAGAATATTACTTCTAGATGATCACGCTGAACCATGTGACCAAGACTGATGCTGCAATGCAATGCAATGACTAATATTGGATTAGCAATGGGCTGAAATGTTGCTGATATTCATCAAATATGACAACAAAACTTGAAGCATTATTCAGACAGGAGTATACATGACTGCAGATGTTACTGGACAACTTAATATCACATTATTTTCTAAGCAAACAGACTAGATCAAAAGGAGCAGTAGGAAAACCCAGCTACATCTCTTTCATTGGAAGTAGCCTTGCTTAAACAACTCTGAAAATCTGACCCAGAGCTTGGCTTCCCTGCTCTTCAGCTACAAAAATCACATCGGTATCTTTATCCAAGTGAATAATCTGAAGTCTGAACGGGCTGGTCTTTCAGAGTGGTGCAATCAGCACTTTCTGCAAACAGAACACAGGACTGGCTTTAAGCAAGTTGTACACACTCCTTTTTTCACCATAAGCAAAACATTTGTTACAGAACATCTTAATTTTTATCTAGACCATTAGAGAAGCCCCAGTAGTTCATAGGATCATAGAATGGATTGGGCTGGAAAGTACCTTTAACAGAATCACACAGAATCACCCGGGTTGGAAGGGACCTCAAGGATCATGTAGTTCCAACCCCCCTGCCTAGCAGGGCCACCAAACATACACATTCAGATCAGGTTGCCCAGGACCCCATCCAACCTGACCTTGAACACGTCCAAGGACGGGGCATCCACAACCTCCCTGGGCAGCCCGTTCTAGGGCCTAACCACTCTCCTAGTAAAGAACTTCCCCCTAACATCCAACCTAAATCTTCCCTCTCTCAACTTAGATCCATTTCCCCTAGTCCTGCTGTTGTCATATTTGAAACATACCATAATGCTCAGGACAGCATCACTTGACTCATCCCTTTTGAAGGACGTTGATCAATGTCAGCTCTCTCACAACGCATTGGCTACAGCGAGACGTGGACCAGGATTTTTTTTTGGCAACTATTATCTTGTAAACAATTCTGAAGTGCGTCTAGAATCAAGGAAATGTCAGTCTATTCATGAGCGGGCTGTTAACGGAAAAGGCTGAAATTAATAAAACCCAACCCTGTGTAAACTGACCGTATTCTTCTCTAACCTCTGGAATGCCAGAAGGAATAGAAGCAGGCATTTAAAATGCCTGTAACTTGGTTATAAGTGCACTTAAGACAAAAATGATTTATTGAAGCTTACATCATGCGCTATTATTTTCCACTATGATACAGAATCGTGGTTGTTTGGTTCATAACAGCGATATGCAAACATCTTCAGTCCCGAGCATTTGCTCTGTGGCAAAGAATACAGAGCACATTATGTTCTCAACTCTCAAAGCAATGACAGAGGACTATTCTACTGGCTGAGCAGGAAAGAAAGGAAGAAAACTATCAGTTGCTTGCATCTATAGAGCCTTCCAGCTGTACACTCTAGGTTGCAAGTACTGCCTGATGTACCTGACTTATCTTGAATGTAGAAGCGCTTCACTTAGCCCTTGCTGTTCCTTACTGTTACTTCCTTTGTTTTTCTCCTGAATATTACCCTAAAATCTTATAAAAATATTTTGCAGTGATGTAAAGCAGTGATAAAAGTCAATTGTAAGGGATTACTTAGCAAACAGGTCTGATTTTTTTTTTCCCCCCAAATTCAGTGATTATAATGGTTCTGGTGTTTTTCCCCTTTGCAAAGTGCTCCTAAGAGACAGGGATATGTGTGCCTTACCAATGTTCTTTATCTTAAAATAGCATTAGTAACACACAATATAGCAGTTGCTTTGGTAACTGATTTTTCCCCTTTTAAAGGCTGAGTAAATAGTTGTGTAACACACATGTAAATCACCAGCACGCACATGATTGTTTGGGGTCTGAAGCAACATTTATACCATAATTTTTCTTTGGTTTTTCCATGCATATGCATAAAAGTTGAGGTATGACATGCTTACTAAGTAAGTAACTTTTGTCAACATGGCATGTTGTGATTAAAGGAGGTTATTTGAAAAAGTGTGACTTTGAGCAGAAACTGCAGAACTAACAGGTGTTGTGGGAAATAAAACTTCAGACGGTTTCACTCTGCTGCTAACCTTCACCTTAACGAGAGTCCCAGCTGAACAGGAATTTGGGGAATTAAATAATTACATCATGCATATTCTGAGCTGAACACAGTGGCAGAATCCAGGCCTGTTGCTTTATGATTCTGCAACAAAGCAACAAAAAGAACAAATCATCTTAAACTTTGCAAAACCGTTAATACCTGGCCCACAATTCACTTACACAACTTTCAGAGCAGCCACCGTCCTCAGCAGTGCCACCCTGCTTTGCATTGGCCATACGGACGTCTGCACCACACCACCCCAAGTAAGCAGATGGATGTCCCTCCAACCACAGCAAATGGAGGGAGCGACCAAGCAAGGGCAAGGTAATGCCACCGTCATCGCCAAAGTCCAACCAATCAGAGGAAGAATGAAGCAGTGTGTGACTCCTGGCAAAAGGGAACATAGGGCACTAAGCAACAACGCTGGCACTCAGAGAGCACTGGTTGCTGATCTGTAAGTGCAGTTTTACTCCTGTATGGGCATTCTTTGACATAATTCAGAAAAAGTGATAAATCACGTCGCTGCATTACACCTAGAAACAAGATCATTTCTGCCCCCTAAAATGAATGCAAACACATTTGATCTCAACTATTACCATAACATCTCTCCAGCTACTTCCTTAAAATGAAATACGATTTTATTACCGAGAGCATTAAAATGACATGTTTATATAGCACGGATTTAATTAACGATCAGATGATAATAATTTAACTATGAAGCACAGAACTAAAATCCTTTTGTTACAAATTGTAAAGGGTACGTTAGCACAGACGTACATCAGGAGCCTTCCACACTATCACATCTGAGAATTAAGAGCAGATTACAGCAAAAGGATCACATTCTTATGCCTGCTCCTGAATGGCCGAGCTACCCTCCGAATGCAGTGAATGCTGCCTGACAGCACCAGAAAGCAACCAGGAAGTGTAAATATTTTCTAAGAAGTGATTTCTAAAACCAGATGCAACGGCTGCCCAAATCAACTGAACAATTCCCTTTCATTTTGGTATTACATCATTTAAAAAAAAAAAAAAAAGAGGTTGGATGGAAAAGTGGTGTCCTGTCCTGAGCACTTTAAGAAGCCAAGGACAGCGGGTCAGGCAGCAGTTTCAGTCTTCAGAGTGTCAGAGATCTTTCAAGAGTGACAAGATGGGAAAGAAAAAAAAAACAAACATGGATCAGACATGAAATCAAACTTGTCTCATCACCTGCCTTATCAAAGTCATCAGTAAACCGGACATCGGGAGTAGCTGTAACAGCTGACAGGAGTGACTTCTTCTAAATCCAGAACATTTTTAATCCTTCTGCATGGATTAAAGCTGAGAATTGATTTTCTTCTCAACCTCTGAGAAATATTGCCCACTTCCTCTCCGATGGGTGACATGTCAAAATGAAGTGCCATGGGTGACTGTCTCCACGTGCTGTCAGACATCAGCCTTCCCACGGTGGCTTCAGATGGAAAACGCAAATTGGTTTTCAATGTGTTTAATTTGCTACTTACATGCCCATACTTGCACCTTGGTCTGCACAGGAACTTAAAGAGAGTTTCATTCACTCCCATCAATTATTTCTGTATGTGACAGCGCAGAGACAATCTTTTTTAATTGGATTCACGCTTCCAGGTATCTCTAACAAGGATTTTGCTGTTTCCAAACAGCTGTATCATATGATCTGATGTCCAGCGGGCCCTGGGCTCATTCAGTGCTCGTTGCATGTGATTGTCATGTTTCCTCTCCTCCTGTTTCTAGCATTCTGCACTAATTTAGAACACACAGTGTCATTAAACCACTCTGATGTCTTCACAGTGACTAGCAGTCCTACCAAGAGAAGCACTTCCCTTTTATCACTACAGGCAGGGAGTTTCATGTGACCTTATTTTCAACAGTAAATTACTTCCTGTTGTGAGTTCAACTATTTGAAACACTGCACAAAAAAATCCTACACTGCAGGAAGTAGTCCTGTTCTATTTAAATATTTGCTAGTTATACAAATTGCTTCCTTTCCAAATTGCTTCACTTATATTATTTTTTTTTTCCACTTTTTGAATTGTCTGGTTTAATTATCAAACTGCTTTCAAGCGCAGGATGGCTCGTTGTTGGGTTGTTTTTCAGAATACTATTGGATTTAAGTTATTTCTGTTACTGGTACATTCTTTTACTTGATGGTTTTCACCTCCCACAAAAATAATTTGAAAATGACCACAGCATCAGAAAAAGTAACAGGAGTATATTTAAAGTTTAAGGGATCAAGTTTCAGTGACAACTAAACAGTGATTTTTCCATTCTGATAAAGTCAGACCCTGTCACTGCAGCCCTTAATAATTAAAATAAAACATTTCCTTTCTTCCTCTTCTCATGCCAAAGCCAAAACATATCATGCTCTCATTTAAAGTGGGAAAGACGACAGTCCCATGTCAGCTTAATTGCACTCAGTGGGTATTGGGGATATCTGACTAAATATTTTGGAGGTAAACGCGCAGTGAGCTGAGCCTAATGATCTACAGCAGCTCTGACTCGATCCACACGACACCACTCTCAGGTTCCTTAGGAAGGCTGCTGTCAAAGTAGCGATGCATTTTTAGGATTAGCTCTGATACCTGCTTGCTCAGTGGAGCGGTGCTCGTCGAGCAATGACAAAAGCAGTTTTATGAAAGTTGAGTAGTTACGGCTTAACTTTGGCATTCCCATCAGGATCTAATTATAGCAGGCTGGGTCACACTGCTGGCTCTGCCGCTCCCCCAGCAGCGCAGCTGAGTCAGCACAGCCAAGCAGGGACAGGGGCAGGGACAGTCCTGCAGCAGGACACGCACCTGGTGGGGCCAGAGCTGCTCCGCTGGCGCAGGAGGCGCACTGATGTCTGCTGGCACGAGGGGCCGGTCCTGATTCATCTCTGCTCCAAAAAAAGGGCAAAAAAGAAACGGAGAGAGAAAGAAGGCAAAGGAGTATGGAAATCTAATCATCACTCTGCGTGATCTTTATCTTTGCCTATTCAAAGCCACAGATGCAGACTTTGCCCATAGGTAACATATAAAGAAATTAATTCTGAGTTGCTAGCTCTTTAACACAATCTTTTTGATCATCTCATCGCCAAATAAAGGAAAACACTTTCATCCACGGTGTCAAATCCTCACGGAGATGAAAGTTCAGACTTAAAGGCTGCTAAGTTACACCAAAGACCTGCACTGTGTGTCAATTTACAGGAAATCTGTCCGCAATACAGTTGTGAAACAACAACACTGTGTGGAAGGAGGACAGCACTTTGCAACAGAGAGAGGAACACAGAGACCTGCATTCAAGAATGCATGAAGCTCCTGAAGTCTCTTCTGCAGAAACCAAAATATGACATTAACTCTTCTTCAGCAGTCAGTGCCCAAAATGGCACTGGCAGCAGTGCCACTACTATACTAGTTCATCTTCTAATCTTCAATGGCTGAACTTCAAAAACGTCTCACCTTTTAAATTCAGTCCATTTGCTATGTTTTAATCTCACCATGCAAATAGAGAGAAAAGTCCAACTAATATTTATTTATTACAAAAAGGCTACTAATATAAACAGCAAATGGAGCACTTTGGCATCCTTTTCGCAGGCATCACTGCTAATCTTTCCTAAGACCGTTCCTGACTTTTGACATTTCACTCCTAGGACTTTTACGTTCACTTGAAGTGTTGCTTTCTGTATGGCTGTCAGTTACAGATTAGATGGAATTTGAAGCTAATTCTTCCCTAAGAAAGAAGTATGTGGAGGAAGCAAGTGATAAGAATTCATACAATCCAGGTTTACTGATGAGTGATCCCTAACTCTGACTCTGCTGAAGAATTCGCTGTCAGAAGGAATGGAAAGGAAATGGTGCATATTGCACTACAAAAGAAAACAAAATATCTTCAGTCAGTAAACTAAACAATAAAAGTATCCTGAAACTTTAGCAGAAGGCCACGTTTTGACATTCTCCTTTTAATTAAGGTGATAATTTTATATGGCTGTATTAAAAAAAAACCAAACACAAAAGAAGGTGCCTAGTCATTGCTGAGAAAATATTGTTTGAAGGTCAAATTCCTCTGCAGCTGCATGGAGATCACCTGCATTTCATATAAAGGGCAGAACTGGCCCCGCACCAGGAAAAGAAAATACCTCAAACATTTAATCCCATTTTTCCTCTGCTTCTAGATACTTAAGATGTGATCATACTGATATTATTCCATGCCTGTATAAACCTAAAGGGCCCGGTCTTTGAACAGACAGTGTTCCAGAAGAATTAATACATAACCTTAAAAGAAGGAAGACATTAAAAAAATGTTTATAAGCTTTGTCTGTACCAACATTTTCAGGGAAGTAAAATTATGTCACACTAATACACATTAACAGCACAGTCCGAAATTGTAAAGCCTGTTTAACCAGAGAAACACAGAGCTTATTAGAGATTGGAAGATTCACATTAATGAAGCTTGTTCACAAAATGAATTCCAGAGAAATTAGGCGAACAGTATAATACCAGCAAAGGAAGGAATTTTTACATGCTTTATATATAATTGAGTATTTAATAACAAATGGAGAAAGTGACTTAGTTCTATGAGCTGTGAGACATATCACTGAGGAGGACTTTGAAAGCCATCCTAGCTTGCTGTTCCAGCTACGACCCAAAAAATCCTCCAAATAATACAACATTGCTTCAGCTTACTGAGAAGTTGATGACGTCCATCCTATTGCCCAGCAATGTGGTACGATTTGGCAGCCTATCATTTACCTAGAAAGCTGCTAAACTGAAATACTTAGACAAACATTTCCACTGATAGTGCAATTCACAGAAAGTAAGAAGCCCCTCCTCTTCAGTATTTCCAGGCATATAAATTTTCATGCACAAAGATAAAAATCCACCTTCTCAGTTCTGTTTCATGCTTTCCTGCTGCAGGTTTACTGCTACAAACACTTTCAGGTCAACGTTCTGCTCCAGGATCCCACAAATGGCCGGATCCTTTTCCTGCCGTCAGCCGCACCTGGCAGAAGGGATTCTGAAGCAGGTGACCACAGCCACGCACGCAGGCAGGGCAGCATGCTTCTGAAGATGTGCTCCTAGCAATAGGCTGCCAGTGCCGGCCTGCCCTGCTGAGCCACCCTACACAGCCATGGTCACAGTGTGATGAAGTGCTGCCGTCACACACCGCTGCAGGCTGACACCCTGGGATCCCCAACTGCTGCACGGTTCAACACGTGAATTAACATGAGTCCACTGGAAACACTGAATTCTGGTTCCTTCAGAGATCTGGGCTTCATGCCAAATTCTCAATAAATCATAATTAGGAGCTCAGACGTTGGGAATTGGTATAACAATTGTATCCAAGCAGGGATTTTGGTTCCAATCCCCTCACTTTGCCATGCAAATGCAAGAATGACCACCCAGCACTGAGAAAATCTCAATTTAGCAATGCATATTGCTCAGTTTAACAGAGTGAAGTGCTCTCAGTAATCTCTTGCTCTCAGAGCAATCTGTCTCCTGAACAATTCTACTTTATCATACCAAACTAGTTCAAGAAGAAATTATTTTAACCTTGGCATTAAAGTTCTGGATAAGATACTTAATACCCACTACGAAGCAGAGAAGCAAGGTCATAGGAGACACACTGCTCTGAACCCTTCTTTTCCCCTTTGTACACATTTGTAACCATACCGGAGACCTACAAACGTGGTACAAAATCTGCTAGACAGAAAAAGAGCCTCTCCTCCATCAGAACTCTGCTTTGTGCAGAAGATGGAGATCCCGGGCTGAGATCCAGCTTTGAAGCCCCAGCAGGGAATCATCAGAGTAAAGGATTTCTCTGCAAGCAGTCCATAGCCAAACCCCATGCCCTTTGCATAATGGAACATACAGCCCAGAATGTCAGAATCCATTCCAAAAATTGTGCCAGATAGCACAAATGAGGAGACTCGTCTTTACAAGCTTTATAGATGTTGATGGCATTTATACGAAGGCTTTGGGCTTTGCTGGAGAATGACTATGAAAGAGCCTACTTCACCTCCTCCTCTGAGGCTGCGTTTCTAGTTCCAAGCAGCAGGACTGCAGCAGTCAAGATAAAAAAAGCAGGTCGTGCATGATTAATTATTAATTTCTACCAAGTCTTCAGAAATGCCCATAATATGTTTCTCAGTATGTGTGAGAACTTGACTGTTTCTCTGCTCTCGTCAAGTGTTGTACGCACACTATTATGTTAGGTTTTTTCAATAGCATATTTTTTTTTTTAAATAATTGATTACCTAAATTAGATTTGATTTTTATTAAGCCAAACAAATTCCATAAAGTTAGTCTAATACCAAATTTAGACTGATTGCATACTTTGATGAAGTTAATGTATTTTAAAAAAACAATTCCATGTCTGGACACATTCTGCTAACACTGAATTCAGTGTGTATTCTATCACTGATAGAGATGGGGAAAATTAAACCAAAACCAAGAGTTTGGCAGAGTTTGGAAAGCGTCTCCACCCTCGGTTTTCAACAGGCATCTCATTTTTAATCAGTTATAAACAGATGTCACATCTAGCAGAAACGCATTCCTTGGTGTTAGCCAGCTCTTTAATAGCAGAATAATTGACTACTACTACATTTTTCTTCTGGACTACTAACAGAAACATCAGCATAGCTCCCATGATGTATTTAAACGATTTGCCTATTTCCTCTCACTATGCGAAAGCCCCTCTGTTCGCAAGAAACGTGCTTCATACACTGGGAGAATCCCAAGGAAGGCAGTCACTGCACCAACTATGATTGTGGTGCAACATCCTCCAAAGCATTAGACAAAATAGATGAGAGCAGCTTTCATTGCTGCCAGAGTCTGCAAAGAGTTCCCCTTTAAAACCAGCTGCACCAAAGGCTGACCTCTCTTACAGTAACTCAATCGCGCTCCAGTTGGCGACGTAGCAACGCTCTGTTTTCAGAAGGAACCTCATAAAATTTTGCTGAACTTGCTTGAAGTTCAATCTTAAGCGCTGGTACAGTTTCTCTTTTAAAGAAAGAGAATATTGAATCATTTCTTCTTTAAGGTAGAAAAGGCAAGGAATGGATTGGCAGATATCAATGATGCCTCCTGTAGTTTTATGGACATTTATTTTTCTTTAAAATATCTAGCAGATGGCCCAGGAGTTTCCAGGAGCGATCACAAAAGTCAAACTTACAGGTCAAGCCATCTTCTTTGAATATTAACAATAGAACTGTTGTTATTTGAAAACCAAATAAACACAGCTTTGTTGAAGTACTCCAATATAAAATAACACAAGCAAATTAAAACGCACTGGCACCTCCTTAGAATTTAAATCATTCAGAGAAAGAGTGGGAAAGTCCAAAAGTTTCCTGAAGGACAGGAAAAGGTGATTAGGGTTATAAAAAGGGTGTTCAAGAATAGTTGTTCAAACACCTTCAAAGCAATGCATGTGAACAAAATGGGAAATAAAATTCCTGTTCTAGAACACAGCATAATCCTCTTGGAAGCAAATCATGAGCAACAGCCATACACAAAACCCAGACACTAAAAAAAATTAAAAAAATCAGCATTTATGACTCCTGTAATGCCAAAGCAACACCTCAAAAACAAATCAGCAATTACTCTCATCAAGCAATGCAAACAATGTTTCAGAAGTTAAAAATGGCTCTTCACGTTTCAGAAGTGTTTTGGATGATCCAACTGCAATTCGCTGAAAGAAACAGCTTTATAGAGCTGCTCAGTTCAGCAGAAACTGCTTGGGTGTGAGGTCGTGGGCCTACACACCCAGCCCTGTGATTCATCTCAGATCCACCACACAATAGAAGGTTTTTTGGTTTGTTTTCTTATTCATACCTCCAGTGCTTATCATAGCACAGTATACACTTACATGCTCAGCCAGAGAGAAGTTATTCTTTATTGTCCTAGATTTCAGGTGAGGGGTGGAACACTCTGTCATCATGATTAAACATCATCATACTGCTGCAGTCTGCACTGTAAATTGTAGGCACAAACATCTTTCCACCCAGAGTATGGAAGCTTCTCACACTGCAGCTCCTTCTTCCTCCTCCTGTTAAAGCCATTATGTCCCTTTAAGAATTTCTAGACTGACTGTGCCCACCACATGTAAAGGGTAGGCTGGATAATGCCATCTTCCTGCACACGGGCAAATAAATACCGATTCTTATCACTTCTGGTTTCAAACAACTCTTGTGAAGGCTCAGCTGAAGCCACAAGTCAGTTCAATGCTTATAGACAGTTCTGAGGTGTGGTGCCCATTTTAAACACAATAGCAGTGCTTGGAATGCAAAAGTAAGCAAGGCAGACTACTGGACACCGGGCTCTGCCTGGCCTCACTGCAGATCTGACACCTCATGGTAGGTTAGACTCCAGTATTCCTGTGTGAAAACATTCTTTTGGAAATAAAAAAATAATAATAATGTCCTTCAATGCTTTGAGAATCCTCCCCCCCCCCCCCCCCAAAAAAAAAAAAGAAAAAAAAAAATCAAGAAAGTTCTGCCACTGCTATACAATGTTATGAGCTATTTCAAAAGCTTATCTGAGGTATCACTTACTGTTCATTTCTGTGGCAATTCTAAAAGTTGCCATGGGACTTTATTAAATTCTTGTAGAATCCCACTATGCTCATTCCTATCAAATTTCATAGAGTTTTTCCACAGGACTTTGCACAGTCTGTTAAAGCAAAAGCTTGGAGTCAGTATAATCTAATTTGGACATTCTGATGAATGAATTTAAAGGGAAAAATTGAGTCATCATTAATTTATAACACATTGCCAGACTTAACAGTAAATACTGATCAGCACAGTTTTGGAAATATCTATCACAAGCTTATGCTCCAAGTCTTTTACTAACTGGTCTGCTATCAAAAACAAGCAATGTCGACAATTCCACGCTGATGCCGACAGCTACATATTGGCAAGAGATCCCAAGCCCTTCTTCTTAAAAAGACTACTTTAAAAGTCAAAGTAATTTAGCTTCTTCCCCTAAATACTCTTCTCTATATGTATGAGCAAACAGAAAGTAGTTTACTAGTGCTAATTAGAAAGGAGAAGCTTCAGTCTGAAACAAATGCATTTTATAACTATCCAGGATGAACAAATAAATTGGAGCACAGCGTTAATAACTTATGCCAGCACTGCTCCATGCATCAAGGATCTTATATGCACATGGGAGGGCATTACAAAAATTAGCCTAATGTACCAGAAAGAATGAGTTTGATCTTCCATTACAGCATTATTCTATTACCATTGCTTTGCATTTCAGGCCGAGGTGGGTGTGCCTGCTGTGTGGGATTCACCTCACTTGTGTCAGGCTGTGGACCTTTTGCAAAAAATTAGCAGATGAGTAACATCATAACTCATCTGTTTGTCACCTTTCATGCAAATGGCTCTATATTTGATGAGAACGTGCAACATTTTATTCAGCCTCTCCAATGAAGTTACCTGTAGTCACTTAATCAGCTCCATCCCTCCTTCAAGTGCTGTCATGGGTTTCTCTTCCCTGGCATAGCAGCATCAGAAGGGGCTGATCCAAAGAATCTCAAAGAGCAGGCAGGGATACAAATATTGTACTGAGCTAAGACACTCAGGGCAGGCAATAGCCCCCATTCTCCAGCTACAAATAAGACTGTCTGCTGAAGGCTGCTAGAATATGGAATCACAGTGGCTTCCATCACACACAACTACCTATGCTTTGCAATCTGATTCTTCCACGTGGATTTGTATGTGAAATTTAAATTTTCAATGGTTAAAAAAAAAATACAAAATACAGAAATATTCTGTTTGGTAAAACATAGCACTGTAGTTGTCAAGTGTAATACCAACTTTTTTTTCTTATTAATACAGCAATATAAACTATTGTTTCACCTTCATTTACTATTTAAATGTCTTTTCCACTCGGTGCTGGATATGAACTGTAGACTAAAGTTCTCAAGTTGTTTGCCCACTTATCTCTTTCAATATTTTACAGACTGAGTCAAGCTCAGCTGTTCCATCATTGACTGCAACTTACTAGCAGTGCTTCCAGTCAGTTTACCTACATTGCATTTCTCACAGGTTGAGGAGGGGAGCCCAGAACAGCCCTTTAGAGCCAGAGAAGTGTGAGAGAATGAGCTTGTGGAACGGTAGAAATTGCACTTAACAACCAAGACTTCAAATTAGGAGCATAGGGTCCTAGCTCTTGAAGCTCTGGTCACACACGAAAGCAGATGTGATCATTAAGGCATCTTTTGTGATTCACGATCAGTTCTAGATAACAATTGTGTTTCCTGAACAGAACAGCATCGTTATTCATTGCTTTTTACTTTAAAATACCTTGCTGCTATTTGCATATGAGTGAATCTTGCGTCCCAAAGGAAAGAAGAAAACTGCATGTAGTACTGCTACCTGCCAGTACAAGTTCCAACCTTCACTTCTGGGTACAGTGCCTGAGGAAAGTGCTCTCTAATGTCTTCTGCTAGAAAGAAAAAATAATTTCTGTATAGATGACAAAATGGGAAACCTCAGACTTCATGAAACGTGAAAATCCTGAAGAGCACAGAAGGGTTAAATAGAGCTGCTGCAGCCTCTGAACTGTTCCAGTGAATCTCTGTTCTAAGAGCATGGAAGGAAGAGCTAAAGAAGGAGACAAATGATGGTAAATGGGTGGAGCAGAACATTCTGAAGGAAGAAAGAAGGTAGCATGACTTTGGAAGCAAAATTCCAGGAAAACATCAGAAAGATGAAAACTGAAAACAGAAGTGGAATGCAACCCTTCAGTGCTGTGAATCATTGTTTGGCTGGAAACCAGGAAATAATTGCTGGAACAGGCAAACAGCAAAAAGCCATTACAGAGACCCTCAGCAGGAAACAAGCAAGATGACTGGGGAGAAACTGCTGGATGGCTCCAGTCAACTTCCATTGATGGGGCAAGTTAACAGAAAACACAGCACAAGCAGGAATGAAGGACAGCAGTCTGATCTGGTATGCCAAAGGAAAACACTGCGCCCTCAGTCACAAGGGGATCCTATGAGAATGAACCTGCCCAAATCACACAGTGAAATTAAAGTATCTGAAACAGAAATAAAATATTCCGTTCCTCCATCTTCCCATGAAGCAGATGGCTGCACATAGATTTAAATGGAGTACTTCGTTTTCTACTAAAAAACCAGCTTTTTCCACGAAGCATTGGCTCTCCTTTGATAAAATACTGACTCGTTTTGTTTCTTTCATTAATGAATTCCCCACGAAATTCCCAGGGGGTGTGAAGTACTATTGCCATTCTGGATCGGTGCTGCAGTTGGAGCACCTTGTAATTCCAGGAGAGAAAAGCTGAAGCATAACTACACAGGCCATGGGGGACAGCCAGGTACTCAGGCAGCATTTGCAATTTCAATCTGCAAAGGTTTAAAACAAAAACTTACAGCTGAACATTATGGGGCTTTCATTGTTTGCAAAGGTATAAAAAAAATCTCACTTTGGTGAGGTCAGATACCACATTTCTCATACAAGAACCCCCATGAGCAGAAGTGACTCACAGTGTCAGTGTGGAAGCCAACCCTCCATCCAGCCCAGAGCCCGCTCACAGCTCTGAGGAGCCCAAGTGCCAAAGGTCCATCTGACATACGTGCAACTAACAGAAATAGATACAGTCCTTGCTCTTGACAAATCTGACTTCTAGGTGGCCATTAAATATTGCAATATTCGGTCTTTGTAACATCCATGGAAACACACTCAACTGAAGCAGACTTTAGCCCTCAGCCATTAACTTAATTAGCTTTTATTCTGTTTTTCGAGGCCAACTCAGAACACTACAAGCACGTACATTTTTCCCATTTCTTAAGGGTGACACAGATCTCAGCAAAATGAAGCAGCTCAGAAAAAAAAAAACAAAAACCACATCTTTTGGTAGAAATACAAGAGAGCTGCTCTGAATGTCAGAGGTGGATGTTGGTGATATGAACCCCTCCTGCCCCAGCAGCAGGAACAGCCTCAGCAACTCCCATTCAAGAAAAATGAACAGAAACAGGATCAAGCACAGAAAATCATTAATAAGATGAATGGGAAAGACAGAGCTTACCTTCCACAAGAAAACTAAATGAACTTAGGTTCAGCCCACCTAACTGAAGCCTGAAAAGGTTCACGATTGATCATCTGAAGTACATGAAAGAGCTAAGCGCTGTGCATGTCTATTTAAGCTAAGTGACAGCACTGACTTAACAACAAACTGTCCATGTGTATCATCCATTCTTAAATAAATTCAAGCCAGAAAATAGCAGGAAGTTTCGATGAAGGTTTTAAACAACATTTCCATCTGCCAGCAATACTGTGGCAATACCACAGCCAAAAGCTCATTATGTTCAATATGGAGTTCACTGAATTTTGACATTTTTGTGAGGTCTGTCTGTCTTCAAACTAAATACTGGGGAAGACAATGCTTTCAACATGCTTTGACTTTCATAGAATTTCACACTGTAATGGAATATGACACTTTTGAAACATCTCCATCCACAACTACCTCAATTGCAATGCACACAGTTGGATACTATTAGCTAAAAAAAAGCAACAAAAAACAGTGATACGCTTTCCACCAATCATGGATAGAAGCCTTTCAAATTTAATGTGAGAAAAACTTCAAAACTCTCAGAAATGTCTATACTGTAAAAAGAAAAGGCCAGAGGCATGCAGCTCCTGGAAAGAAGCAACAATTTAGAAATTACAGTTCCTAAATCTTCCTTTTGTGATGTGACAAATCTTCACAGTGCTGAAGCAGTGGTTGATACCTCACATCAAGATGCCTATTAATGGCTGGAAAGACCAACAAATTGCTTACCTATTGGGTCAGAAAATTCAAGATGACAGCTCACATTTTGCCTATTAGATGTAGAAAACATGATTAAATTAACCAAACTCAATGGGCAAAACTTGTACAGCAGTCTGATCTGGTATGCTTTTTTAAAACTTTCTGGTTTTTTTTTAAAACTTGATGTTCCCTGGCCTCCCTGCTCATTATGCATCTCAGCTACGCCAAGGTGGGGCAGATTTTGAAAACCCACTGGTCTCAGCCCATGAGAGATGTTTCACGCTGATGTGTCAGTGTTTCAGCACTTATTTGAGCTGCAGAAGTCACTCTGGTAGTTAGGAAGCACAGCACACAGGACATTATGCACCTCATAAAATCTTCTAGTCAGGGCATTCCGTACAAAAGATGTTGCGTCACCGACTTCCTGATTTGCAGGACTTGTTAAGAATGTAAAAGCACACCCGGGGGACTGCTGCTGGGAGGAGAGGTCTCTGCTCCACACAGATGGCTGCTGCCTCTGCACCAGGCAGCTCCTTTCCCAGCACAGCATCCATCTGGACACACACGTGCACGACGTTCTGCGGAGCGACACGCAGGGGCACAGAGACGGAGGTGTGCAACACAGCCCCTCACTTCTTCACAGCTGAAAAAAGTTCTTTAAAGTAATTTTCAATCAGGAAAAAAAAAAAAATTACTTCCACTTCTTAGAAAAGCATCAGTCTCTGATGATCAGCTTTCAGATAGTAGCAGTAGTTAGGTATTTTTCCATTTTATTCTGCCTTTTACAGAGCAACAATTACTATATTATCTCTGGAGAGGGCACAAGTCTCCCTACAATTTATGTTTTAATTCCCATTTTTATCACTCTTCTCTGACAAAGCCGTAACCTCGCTAAGGGAACAGGGAATACATCACAGGTCTGAAGGGAGTCAGTGTGGGACAGCTTTGTGTACATCAATTATTCCTAGAATTTGTGTGTAAGACACGCAAAAGTTTGTAACACCTAAATTTTTAATTACTGTTCTTACAGATTACTGGAATAGCTCTCATGTTAAACTGGTGACCTTCTGACAAGCTTCAAATTACCCTCATGTGTTGGGAGGGAGCACGGCCGGCAGCAGGCAGCCAGCTATGCTCTGCACACACAGCAGTGGCAATGGCAGCTGCTTTGCAAACCTTCTGTGGGTGCTCCTGGGGAAAGGGAGACAAGATCCAGCTATGTGTCAGTTTGCCTCTGTATCTTTTTGGGCATTTCAATTTCATTGCTCGACAGACTTTTCTGAGAGTCTTTTTAATACCTGAGCTGACTTATAATTAATTAACGCATTAAGAATTTTGTTTTCTGATAAAATATGTTTAATTTGAAGGGGTCTGCATTTATCTGACCAAATGTGTTTCCATGCCTATTTTCTGCACAACTCTCCTATCACTTATGGAAATCTAGTGCTTGAAAAACATTCTTAAATAGTTCAGCTGAAGGGTCGGGCTCAATCCCATCTCATTAGATGAGAAGCCTTTCCAAGACACTGCTGGAAGCGGTCAGGTTCCAAACAGGAACATCAGGTTTAAGCAGCAGCCACAGCCACTCTAACATTCCTAATGCTTTCCTTCACAAATACTAAGACAACACGCTTTATGCTTTCCCTTAGCATCAACAAACCCCAAATATTCAATAACTTTCTGCTATCTATAGGACAAGTTAAAGAAAGCCTCCATGGGATTCCTGGCATTCAGGATGGAGCTCAGTCAAAGGCTTCAGCTCCAGCTTCACCAAGCTGCACTCACAGCCATCCTTCTTTAGCCCAAATATTCATTATGAGCAGAAAGAACTCAAAGACCATAGCTGTAATGCACACATAATCCTCAGTAACTTACATATAATAGTAAAAATATGATTCTTAATTAGCTTAGTTTCTAAGATTCAGTGACATCTTGCAAACATTAACTAGTTTTTCTTGCACTAGACTGCATGGAGCAGCTAAGAGATATGATACATTAGCCTTGTCTCAGCAACATACAACAACTTTCCATTATACACAAATGGAATCATCTGGGACTGCATCATCCTAAATACCCAAATCAATGTGGAACTAACACCACCATCTAGATGTAACTCTGCATTTTGCTGTATCAATAGGTGTCACAGTTTGAATTAATAGCTCTTCTCTTTTCATGAGGCACATCCTACCAAATTCTACCCTTAGATGGAACCGACTTATTTCAAAGGTATTGGTTGGGGAGTATTACTTTATAAAGTTAGACTTTCAGCTTTTCTGTAACATCCTAAGTTGATTTAAGCATTAATGCATCAGTGTCACTAGAGTCAGAGAACTGATGAAAAGCTACTTTAGCTAAAGATTACTCTCATTTACTACATCGACATAGAATTTTGAGTTCCCATTCAAGTGATCAAACATCACAAGACTATATCTGATGTTCTCTGTACATATCCACTAATTTAGCACCATAACATTAGTTTATGTTATCAGTTGCATCACTTGAGCTCACACTGCACTAAACAATGAAGGACCCATTAGACATAGCATAGAACTCTGTAACATGATTTAGACCTACTCTTTTGTAAATTACTTTCACTTTATATGCTAAAATAACAAAATTCATGTAGCTTATAATAGGTTTTGCTATTATTCCTATGTTAATGTAATATTGAACACCTTAAATTGCAGCAGGGTGCAGTGAAACAAGGCTTGTGCTACTTCACTTCAATGGAACGAAGATCTTTGTAACTAAGAGTCACATCAACCCCAAGCATCAATTTCAGTTTAAAAATGTAAGACAGGGAAAAGTTCAGGAGGGCAAAATGGTATAAAGTAAATTTAGTACCAAAATATATTTTCCATAGAATAGACTGACATTTCCTTGAAGGTTTGCAAAAGGCAATTTATGTCCCATTAGGAATCAAATGTAATATTTTTAGCAGAATGCATATACCGTAACATTTATTGAGCCTATTCATCTGAGATAAAACACATAGGATATGAAATGTGAAAGCCATTATAATATTTTGTCCCTATTTATTTACCTGGCCAAGATACACTATTGGATTTCACAACTCATTTATGATAGAGTCATGGGAATATGGCAATTGTGTAACTAATACCCCAAGTGAAAATGCAAAGCTCTAACCACTGAAAAAAGTACAATTCCTTTTTAAAGTAGTCCTTAATCTGCTCTTTCCTCACCACACATTAACCACTTATTGATCCTTGATATGGACGTGTGAGCTTTAAAATGAAAAGCTGTGCACTTAAAGAAAAACTCTGTTCTGTAACAATTTACTGCAGTTGGCCTTTCTTGTGACAGTGTTATAGTTTGCAGAGTAAGTGTTTGTGATGTTAGATGCCAACTGTTATAATCACAGCAAGTGAGAAGGGAACGAGAGACACCACAGATCACAATCATTGGTTTAGCTTGCAGAATGAGCAGTGACCCCGAATAGAAAACGCTAGGATACATCTAAAACAAATTACATCTTTGCTGGAACCAACAACAAAAATAAATGTACCATTAATGAAGTTATTTTTCAACTTCCAACAACTATACCACATCCAGATTGTGCTTACCACACACAAATACAGGGCAGTATACAAACAGCTCATAGCCAAATCACTTCAAGGTACTAGGAGTGCTGGAACCCACACACACAAGTGATTAAACTGACAAGCATGAAATCCATTTGGGTGCATGAGTACCCTGCCTCACGCAGACAGACGGACGGCTACGCTCACAAATACACTAAGACTGATGATATTTGTGTGCAAACCGGGTTGAGCTGTTTGGCAGAAATCAGTGCTGCAGGAAGCATCACCACAATGTGGCAGGCTGTAATAGAAGATCCAGCGTGGTGATATCAGAGCAGGAAGCATCCACATAACAGTCCCACCCCACTGTTCTGTTAATGCAGGGGAGGAAACGACTTCTGGTTGACATTTTGGCTGCGCTGAGAAACAGAGCGCTGCCTTTTCTATTTAATTGCACCAGTTATGCTACTGGACTCATGATCAGATAAACTGTTGAGTCATACAAGATGCACTGCTGACTCATGACCATTTCAGCTTGGTTGTATCAAAGAAAGACCTGACAGAAAGAGTTTTTGTTAAGTAGTTGCAGATGAATTACAGTTTTCTATCCTAATACTATTCACATGAAAATAACATTTAAACACATGACCACCATCTTGATTGCCTGAACGCTCAGTGAGAGACTCAGCCGCTAGCAGAAAAATGGGGAAATGTATTCTGCATTTCCTTCAACACCAGTCTTCCAAAGAAGAAATGGTAAGAGAAATATCACTGCTTTACAAAGACAGGTGTAATGTTTTACATCACGAAACAACCAACACCTATCATGTGCTCGGTCTCAGTATTTTACCACCATTTGGAAAGCTGGACCGAACAACGCACAGCTGTCCATCAGGTCCAGGACTTCTCCAGGAGACCTCATTTGCCATCAGGCTGTACCCCAACCACCGCAGTCGAGGTTCTACATCTTACTTGATATTTCAGCACAGAATAACAGACATACGTTTTCCAGTGATGCTAGGAACAATGTGTGGAGAGACGAGATTCTCAGACAACGCAGTGCCAAATGCTTTCCTGCTACAATGATGTGGCTGTAGGGATGAACGAAAGAAAGAAGGGCAATACAAGTACATCACAAGCTAGTTTTTAAATGAAGAGACAGAATACAGTGGAGTAGAAACAACATTATGAGTAACATAATTATGTTTTAAGGCAGAACCATAAATCTAAATACTTATCAATGGAACTCTGAAGTGTATTAATTTCACTAGAGAGGTAAGCCACTAAACTGTCTTCAAAGCACTGTTAATATAAGGGTCAATCAGCCATTAGCAGCACGCAGTGTCCTCCTGCATTTTTGGAGAATTCAGATATTTAGTAATAGATGTTAAAAGATAAGCAGATTTTAGATGAAAACTGGGATATTCTTGACAGAAATGTAACACATTGGAAAGCTAACCTTTTCATCACAGAAAACGCCAGTACTGAACTAAACAACAGAAATACTAAAATTCTATTGTTTGGTTAAATGTGACTGTAAGTGTTGACTAACACTGAGCAAGGATAGACTGTCAGCAAATATTACAAGGGCTTTTTACCTTACTTATCACAGCTGTAAGAGATTTAAAACTCTGCCAGACAATCTCCACCTATGGAAACCCAAACAGTAGCGAGAAGAGGCAGCTGGGAAGCCATATCTTTTCTTTCATGGAAAGTTTTAACCAAAGAAAAAAAGATATTGGATTAAGAACAGTAGAGGTGGTCTGTATAAAACATGTTTTTGATTATCAGTTTTGAGAACATTTGTATGTTTTCATATTTTAAGAAAATAAATTATTGTACCAACTGAAGTTCTTACTGCCCCATCCCTAAAATACAACTTAATTGAAAAACCATTTTCTTTCTAGAGAAAACAAAAGTTTGATGAAAAATGTTCTTCTTTCAACTACTGGTTTTAATGTTCAGCATAAGTCTGGAAACCACTGACACTGACAAATTTGCTAGCAGCAGCAGAGCAATGCTGTGAGCTTCCTGCAATCCCCATCTCCCTTCAGAGACCCAGAAATAGCTGCTGAAGTCCCACAGTGGCATTTGCTGACTCAAGAGAAATGAGATTAGGTCAGGAAGAAAATGCACTGATTAGTCATTTCTCAGAGAGGCTTTGCTCCTATGATTGCAGGTGAGGACTGCAATCTCACAGAGGCCTTGGGCTCATAAGAAATTCAGCCACACTGCAGAGGTAATACCAACTGCTCTCATTAACTGACTCTTAATCCACAAGCATCAAGCAATTTGTATTCTGCTTGTAGGGATTAATCTAGGCCAAAGCAAGAGTTTCTAGTAAGCCCAGCACAAAAGAAAATCCCAAATACTGAAAGGAAAGCTTGCAAATGACAACCTGGTTTAACATATCTACTCCTAGTTAGTGCAGTCTCACTATTGAGCTAGAGTCATTCTAAAGTTGTAGGTGTCTACAAAGGAGGTGGTGTAACAGGCATAGAGAACTTAGCTACTGAACCAATGGTCTGAACCTAGAACCTTATTCTGCTGTAAACTGCATGAAGCTTTTTACCAACGAATTAACGAAGAGGAACATTTCTTACAACTTACCGTGCAGTTAAGCTTCTCCACAATGTTTGCATACTGCACGTGTAATTGCTACAGACCAGTCTTGGGTCACGAATAATTCACATTAACACCATTCATTTTCCCTTAAATGGATTATACCAATCCTCTGCTCAAAACACGGTGAAATACAGCTTGCTTTCCCACCTCCCTTCAGTTGGCTTTTCTGACTCAGAATGTTTTAGACAACAGTAAACGTTATTGCTATTAGCAGGTCTCACATTTATAATGTCTAAACTCTTATATTTTAAAAGATTCTTATGACTATTTTGACATGCTACCATGGATTGCCACGGGCCTTAGAAATACAGAAGGCAGAATGCCCCTAAGCTTAAAAAAATTTTTAAAAAAAGTGTCTTTATCCCATTAAATTGTACTAAAGCTGAGCTACAAACTGTTTAAAACCGACTTTTTTCTTTTTTTTTTTTTTTTTTTTTTTGCTTCAGTAGCTTAGGAAAATTATGAACATAGGGCTGGAGGTTTCTCCTGACTCATCAGATGCAGTCTGCAGGCACCCTGTTGTATAATCCTTTTCATACAAGTATTGAGCTCCACCTTAAAAGCAGCTGCTCTTTTTTCTGAACTCCCTACCCACCTCATTTACAGGTTGTTACAGAATCTCATTTGCTTCAAGAACCATCTTCTAATTTCCAGCTAAAATACATTCATAGTCAATTCAGAATCATATTTTTCTCATAAGCAAATACTGCCCTTTAGGTCAAGAAGTTCTTCTCCACTTCTTACATTAATTCTCTCATGTACCCATATGATCTCTGTTTTCCTCCCATGCTGAACAAGCCAAGTATTTTCCTAGTTCCTTGTACTAAAATAGGTTCTCCACTCTCCCAGTGAGCTTCAGGGGCACAGCAAGCATTAACTGCCCATAAGTACAAGGGTGGCCAGGCTCATAGCACCACAGAAGCAGAGGCACCTGATGTGTTAGGAACCCCTGATGCATACTGGAGAGCCATGGATGGTTTCGGATGCAATCTGGAGCTGCCCACATCACTTTTCCTAAACACCAACCATCAATCATTCATGTACAGCTTCAGTTAAGAAAAGGACAAAGCAAAATTCCTGCAGATGTGCCTGGTTTCTGAGCTCCTCGCTGCCTGGAACAAGGGGACATCAGCACAAAGCTTAGATAGTTAATTTCTTGGGTGGTTTTGAAAATTGAATCCCTGAAGTATTTGATCTAAGAATGGAAAACATAAAGCTCTTAAATGTTCCATCAAAAGCCACTGAAATCAGTTTGAGTTTTCCAAAGGCTTTTAGCCAGGACAGAAGCAGAGGTAGGTCTTACAAGTTTAGTTACAGTCTGTGTAGAAAAAGTATCACACAAAGATTGGTACAATTGTATCAGCCATAGACTGACCTGGATACAACAATCGTGTTTCTGGGAAAAGAAATGCAAAAAAATGCAATGTAAAAGAAAAAAATATAAATTCATTTCGTGAGTCAATTTAACTTTGATGCAAAAAAGCACAGAAAGAACATGAGCTTGAGAACTAGATGAAGTTCCTTAAGGATGAGATGGTTAGAGCCTAGAAATGGGGAAACAGCAAACCGCTAGAAGTAACACAAAGCTCTCGGTGAACAAATTAACACTGACCTAAGAGAGGGAATTTTAATTCTACATCTTTTTCCTCCCTTATTTATCAATGTGTTGGCTTCTGCTTTGTGAATTTCACGTGTGCTGGTTTGTTTCTGTTGTTGTTTGTGCTCTACTCAATAAATTCCCTTATAAATCCTTCCCTGAGTTTTTCTGTGTAAAGGAATTTGAGGATGATGGATCTGAGAGGCACCATATCCCTGCCTCATATAGTCAACACAGCTGATACCCTGCAGCAGGGAGAAGAGCCTCAGTATTGCTCCACCATTCCTCATCTAAGTCCATTGCTGGGAAATATTGGAGAAAGACAGTGAGATCAAGGGAACCTGTTCATCTGCCATCCTGAAAGATGAATCTGATCAAGGCATTTATGAATGATACAGTACCCAGAGAGCACGCAGGGCTCTCTTCTCACATCATCTATCATGAGCACACACAAAGAAAGACACATGAACTACAAAATTAATCCTTTACATCTAGCTTTGTCAAGTGCAACATGTCACTGCTGTGGTTTGGCCTAACTTTATAAAATACGCTCTGAAGGCACCACAGCAGGACAAGAGCAATACATTTCATTTAGAATGCGACTTCAATTGTAAATACTACTATTCCACCTAGGTGAAAAGTAAGGCTGGTACATCTTACTAGCATACACCCACTTTTCATCCATCCCCAAATTTAAAGCAACAGACTACCTCTTTCAAGACAGCCACTTTCAGCCATGAATAGTGTTGAGAGAGATGAATATTCTTCAATCTAGACTTCCTGAAGGGAGATTGATCAGTATATCTGTTACACTTATTCTGTGATTCTGTGTTTGAAATTTATCTTCTTCACTATGTTTTGTGGAAATATGATTTCTAAATGTCAAGTAGAAATGCTGCTTTGAAGGGCTGCCACCAACTAATACAGCTAATATCAGCCAGCTCATGAACTGACACTTCTCCCCTATTGGTCCTGTGCAAGCAGGGGCAACATTTGCCTCAAGGGGAATTCAACTATCCAAGAAAGGCAACACTTCACACACATAAGGACTGAAACATGTTAACAGATCTCTCAAGAGCAGACAGCTGATACACGTAACCTTTGCGCTAAGCAGACCACCACTTGAGATGACAGAGAAGCTGTTTCTATATCCACCAGTATCAGCCTTTGAGACTCACTTTCAGAAAGAGTGGAGGGTTTTGTGACATAGGTAGCGTGACCAGAACGCTTGGACTTGAAACTCAACACACCAGAACTTATCCAAAACTGTTTTTTCAGCCTTCCAAATGATTGCATGGTTAAAGTCAACAAGGAGGTAATGACCAAGCATGATCTGTGTCAGGAAAGGGCAAGGGCAGCTCTGCTGCTGTCACCGCCCTGCGACGGCAGAGCTATTGAAGCAATCACATGAATAAGTCAAGCACAGTCCCCAGTGCAACCTGTCTGTCACCCACATCAAGTGCATCACAGCAGCCACGACCAATCCCAGTGCACTGCTGGCAGTGGTGAGGTTACGGGTGGGTCAGCAGAGGACTTGCAGGGAGGCTAACACCTGTGGAAAGGAAGGGAGGTGTTGTGGGGCAGCCAGCACCAGTACAAAAACACAACAACTCTGTTCTGCCACTGCTGCTGGGCACGTTGCACAGCTGTGACCCAATCAGAAGTAGGGCAGCACTCTGACCATATGCACAGCTGAATCAGTCCTGGCTCTTGGCATTTGAACCCTGCTGGACACTTGACTGTTTCAGCAACGCCACTCCCACAAACCTCCTTCATCAGACAGCCAAGCAATCCCAATTACCCAGTGAGACATGGAGAACCAGCAACTTCTGCTGCTGCAAACAGCACAGGAAGACCTTAACAGGAGGACTCTTCTCCCTCTATTTCACTGATCTCTGTGACCACAGCCCAGACTTATGGGAGGCAGGCACACACTGGTAGGACAGCTCTCAGTTCAAGCACTGACTGTGCTGCTTTCAGGAAACATAAAAACTGCCCTTTGGAGCAAGTCCACCACGTGTTAAAGCCTTCAAGAAACTAATTCCCAAATTACAGCTGCTGCTAACCAAACAGCAGCAAGACCACGAAGGCAGAAAGACTGCCCTAGCTCATTTGCCAGCTCTACCACCTCCTACGTTCCAAATGTTGGTAAATACATACCAGAACCATCAAGCAATCACGCCTTTGGGTTACATTGCCCTCGGACAGGCTTTTATTGCTAATGCTCTAGAAAGGTTTAAAGACAGACTTTGAAATAGCCTGAAACCTAAACGTCAAGATACATGAACAAAGACAAAGACGTAGAAAACAGATCTTAGCCACTTAGAAATTATAACGCCCTGCTGTAGGTATGGTTTGCTAGCTGAAAGTCACATGTAAGTGGCATACAGTCCCATCACAACCACAGGCAGTTCCTGCCTGTCTCACCAGCTCACTTGCTTCCTGCCTTTCTCCAGTAATGGTGTGCAATGCTGCAAAGCACGCATCCAGCAATGCAGATAGCAAGAGCTCCAGCCCAGGATACATTCTGCTACCTCCCTATTTAATTACTATTTGAAGTTCAAGGCTGCACAGATTACCTCCACCCACACAAGGTAATTTGAACACTTATTTTGTATAACTCTGTACTGACATGATGTTAACAGATGCAGTTTCAAGGAGCAAAGAAATCCTTAGAACTGAAGTTGAAGATCAAGCAGAAAAACTAACTACAGTCAGACCCAACTCAGGCATATCTTGTCTGGGTTAAACAAACTTCTGTCCTCCTGCTGCTTCTTCTATATGTGATTCCCAGCTCCTTGGCCATCTTAACTGCGCAGCTGCTATCATCACACCCCTTAGCATGTAGATACACAGTACTGCTGGAAAAATGGAAGGGCTGAAAGTTATCTCTACATAACATAGTGATACTGGGTATGAGAATCATATAATCTTTTGAGTTGGAAGTGACCCTTCAAAGGCCATCCGGCCCAACTCCCTTGCAATGAACAGGGACACGTACAGCTCAACCAGGTTGACCAGAGCCCAGTCCAGCCTGACCTCGAACGTCTCCAGGGATGGAACATCCACCAACTCCCTGGGCAATCTGTGGCAGTGCCTCACCACTCATTGCAAAAAACTTTTTAGGAAAGATTTCAGTTGGATCTCTTTTAGTTTCCAACCATTTCACCTCATCCTGTCACAACAGACCCTGCTAAAGAGTCTGTCTCTTCCTTTCTTACAGCCCCTCTTTGGTTACCAAAATGCCACTCTCAGGTCCCCTGGGGCCTTTTCTTCTCCAGGTTGAACAGCCCAATTCTCATCCTGTTCTTACAGGGGAGGTGCTCCATCCCTTGGAGCATCGCTGTGGCCCTCCTCTGGACATGCTCCAACAGCTCCATGTCTCTCCTGTACTGAGGACTCCATATCTGGTCTCAGGACTCCAGGTGAGATCTCACAGAGCAGAGTGGCAGGATCACATCCCTCACCCTGCTAACTGTGCTTCATTTGATGCAGCCTATGATACAGCTGGCCTTCTGGGCTGCAAGGGCTCACTGCTGGCTCACGCTCATCTTTCCATCAGTATAGCTAAGATCTTTTCTTCAGGACTGAGTTCCAGCCTTACATCCCCCAGCTTGCACTGATAGCAAGGGTTGCATTGACCAAGGTGCAAGATCCTGCATGTGGATTTGCTGAACCTCACGAGATTCACCTGTGTCCACTGCTCATCCTGTCTAGTTCCCAGTCTCTTAAAAAATGTCAACTTAAAATCTGCACTAGGCTCAAGGAATCCAGGTTCTCACCTATGACATCTGACCTTTCTGAAGGACCAGAACTAAAATTCACTTCAGAGGATTAACAGAGCAGAGAATACGTGTCAAAGACTCCTGCATTAGAGAGGAGAAATGAACAAAAACAGTGATAATGAACTGGGGAGCCCTTTTCAAAGGGATACTTAGTTGGCACATTCTGAAACTGCATCATCATTAAAACTACAGCAGAAAATTGTACATTGTTACCCAGAATCAGAATGGACTGTTTTGTAAAAAAAAAAAAAAAAAAAGTAACTGAGAGGCTGTCCAAAGTAACACAACACAAAACAAGGTTGCTATCTGATGATATTACTATCAATATTCTGTATTATGTCCTGAATGAAAAATTATCTATACAGTATTCTTACAAATAACACATTACACGGGCTCAAAGAAATAGACAGAACTCAGCTCTTCTGTACATAAGTTTAGATAATCTTATTTGCTTTGGTCTCTCTGTTTAATCATAGAGGGTACACAAGGTAATGTAAGTCAATGAGAATTACAACTCAAACTGACCAGAAAGAAACAAAAATACAACTTCTGCTTTCAGGACAGTCTGAAGCAGAAGTAACACGTTGCCAAGAGAATAGAGAAAGAAGTAAAATTAATGCATTATTATAGAACTAACAACACTAAAACTAAGTGATGAGAGGTGAGCTGGGAGCTTGGTTCTACCAAGATGAGATTTACCTCCAATTAAAGACTCCAGGGCACAACATCAGGGTAGGCTGCTATCCTACAGTCATTACTTCAAATCCACTGAAATGCCCACTTTCAGGCTGTGGCTTTTAATATGCTCCAACTTGTTTTGTTCCATCCAGATGGTGCAGCAAACTTGGGTTTCAGTGCAAAGGTACAGACCTGATGCTCAGCTCTACTCAGTTTTAGCCTTCCCTGACTTTTAAGTACTAATCCTCATTCACACTGGTAAATGAATCAGTTCTTAAAATTAAAACTAGTGTTTTTCATTCCATTCTTTTAAATCACACTCTACTCAGTCTGCCTTGGTATAAGTAAGCCCTGACCATTATTTCTAAATCAGTACTGTAAATGGAGCTCAAATTTTTAATAGTTACTCTGGTGCTTCAACCAATAAAGTTGAATTCTTGACTTTCCTACAATTGAGATGTTTCATGTTAAAAAAAGAAGAAAAAAAAAAGAGTATACAAACATGAGAACAATGTTTAAGAACCAGAAAATACTGCTTTGCAAGTTCTTTGTCAGAAAATGCATAAGTGCACTTTTGAAGTGCACTTCTTCTGCAAATAAATGCAATGCAAATACTTGGTCCCATAAGGCCCAGTTTAGAGCCCTTACCCTAAAAAGTAGTCCTAGGGATTAGCATAGTTAAGTGTGAACTGCAACACAGGGTTTGTTGTATATTCATTCACACTGGGTATAATTCCTTTCTCAGAGACATTATGAAACCCAGCAACAGCCCTTGTATGTAAATGGAGAGTTCCACTGGCTCGTCTATAATAACAAATAATTGACATGTATGATGCATTTACATGTTTTAGAAATGCAGACAGTACCATAAGCCACCATAAAATATTTTATTCCCAAACATCAAATATCTTAAGAAAATAAAAAGAAAAGATTTATATTTCCTTTATATTTCAGCTCCTGTGCAAATTTCTTGTAAACACATGCATTTTTAAAAAGTGAACCACCAGTAACACTAGAAAGGAGTTCTGAATGCCCAACAGAGAAAATTAATGCTACTTCTCTCTAGACTACAATAGGCTTTTCCCATCTTGTCAAGATCATAAAGTTCTTTGTTTTCAACTTTCAGGCAATGGGTAACTAATGCCTCATAGGTTCATCACGGTATTTTGAGCTGTGTTACAATACTCATACATAACATACGTGCACATAACACTGTAACACGATAGAAAGCACAGCAATAACAGTAGAGTAGCAAAGTCCTAGGCTGCAGCAAGTGACAACAGGCTCAAACACAGCAGCCACGGGGCCACACAAACAAAGGAAAAAAGAAATCTGCTTACCCACAGAAGGCCTGAAGGAGGCAGGTTTCCCTAGCAAGACATGCTTGCCTCCACTGCCAACCCTGAAATGAGGGCTGGATCCTGGCTCCAGCTCCTCCGGTCACTCAGATGCATTGCACACACCTGAGCTCCCTGGCCTTCCCACCAGGTGCTCCATCACTGCTTCAAGCTGTGACAGCATTTCATCTGCAGTGCATTACATTGAGCAAAATCCAACACAGCCTCTCTGGGCTGAAGAATTGTCTAACTGCAAAAAGAAGTTTCTTCTTTTAGAATGTAATCAGAAACAATGCCATAGAGCACCTGACCAATTACTGCCAGAAGGGCCTGAAAGTTGGTACACCAATTTTGTCCATGACCACGTAGTTTGCTACAGTCTGGAGAACCAAACCTTCAGATTATCGTGTGCAAGATGCTAATGTGTTTCCTACTTGGCAAAGAATTTTGAAAATCTAATATAAACCGATTAAATATAACTTTATGAACTCTAATTTAAATATTCTTTTAAAGATTGGAAAAGCTTTTTTACTGTGAAAGCCTACAGGTTGCTCAGACAAGATGTGGAACTTCCATCCTCGGAGATTCCCAAAACACAAGAGCAGATGGTCCTGAGTAAATGTGCTCTGGTTGAACCTCATTTGAGCTGGAGGGTTGGACCAGACGATCCACTGAAGTCTCCTCCAATATCCACTGTGATTCCCTAATGATTGCATTATTTTTGTAACACCCTGGTGTATTACTTTTTTGGCTTTAAGCTCAGAAAAAAAGGATTTGGAGGAAAGTTCTGGCTTCAGGTTCCCCATCCTCCCAAGTTCTGACATTACGTAAACCTTTTCATCAATGCATCAGGCTCCATATTGCCCCTTATCTAGTAAGGAAGAAGTCTTTTAGTTTTCTGAATTGTTACCTGTCCTTGCATGGTTTCAGAGTTATTATATCTATGCAGAGATACTGCTTTTCATTGTGCTACCCTCCTGAACCCTAAGGAAATAATACTTGTAATTAGCTCCTATCGAATGTATTTGAAGACTTACTAAATCTGTCAAAAATAAAACTGCTGAGCTGTCAATTTCAAAAGCCAGTTTCCACATGAAATTTATTTCTACATGATCTACACTTTCCCATGTGTAGATCCCATGCTTTTCAGTAGTCAGAAAGGTAGCAGATCTTTCTGTTCTAAAAGGAATGTTTTGGCACCTTTCTATTATCCATGACAACACGTCAGGTGGAAGAGAGCTGCATTTGCAAACAGAGGAAGCAGAACATGGAAAGATGTTATTTTTGGTGTCATTGGGAGATAACTGGCAAAGAACCAATGTGTTCAGGCAGAGACAAAGCTATCTTAATTTTCAGCATAAGAAAAGACAAAACAATGATTAGCTTCAATCCTTGTTGCCAGACGTGTTTCCATAAAATAGATTGTGAATGATACAACAGGATAGCGAGAGGAACCAGAAAAGGAGAGACGTTCGGCTATGGAAGACAGCAAAAATGAGAGAAATCAAAAGAACACTTCCATTTGGTTTTTTGAATGAGGTCCTACATAATCCTTTACGTTGCAGAAGTGTGTGTTCTGCTAAAGAATGCTCTGCAGTGGCCATCATCTGGCTGCAACAATAATTCATGGAAAACATAGCTTTGCTGACTCACACCAGGAACCAATTCTGAGCTACTTCTAACTGATAAGTCTTACTCACTATCAGGTTTTCTTCTTGCTCTTTTCAGTGACTGCTGTTCACAGAATGCTGCTTGTGCTGGTTCAGGGAAACACTGTTTTGACAGCGAAGTCTCCTCTAGCAGAGTAATTTCTGTACTTGCCTTTTTTCCTCATGTGTCTATACACTATCTCTGCTTCCACCTCCTATGGCACACACCATTCCATGCTTTAATTTTTAAGGTAACTTCTTTTCCATCTCTTGCTCTCACATGATGCCAACCTGCTAAACCTCCTGCAATGAGTTCAGTCTCACACCTGCGTGGAAATCTGTTAAAAATCAACAGATCATCTGCGTCAGCTCAAAGAATCAGAGAACAAACTACACCTCATGATTTCCCACTGAAAATAAATGACAACCAACTAGATGCTAAGCAAGGGGACTTTCTTGGTTCTAAGTCTAGGTAGACAATGACAACTATGCACAATTACACCATATGGATTCCTTAATGAAGTATTAACTATAATAAATATTTCGTCTTTTTCTGCATGTTTTAGCTGGCATCCATTTTTCCATACGTTCCTGGTCAAAGTTTCATTTTTTCTCCCTTCCCAGAATGAGGCAATATTACAGTGGCCATATTAATAAAACAGAACAGAATCTGTTTCATTTGTGGGAAGCAGAGATGTTTTTTTGGAACGCCTGTTATTAAATATACTTGCAACATTAGAAAGGTTCTAATCTGGAGTATTTGCTGTACACTAACAAATAAACATCACTTTGTTTCTAAATATTATTGTTTGTTTCATTGCACTCTGGTATTTCAGATTCTGTTTCAAATGTTTCCCCTTGATGCTAGGCAATTGTATATTACAAGCTCCGAAGAAGGGTTTGGAGGAAGACATAATTTAGCATCAAAATCAAATGATCACAGCATGGCACAGCACAAATTTATTGGGCTTTTCCCAAGTTTACTTCATCTCATCACTAAATATGTAAATCAATCATTAAAAAAACTGGTGCCCTCCTATTTTCACGTTCATCAATTTCCTTATTTTTAGTTACTGCTCTCTGGTAGGGACTTCCTCATCCAGTTTGGCAACTCCTACCTGACCTCCTACTACTCCTACCTGACCTCATTTCTCTGACAGTTTCCTGACAGCCTCCCTGGGATATGTCAGCTTTCTCTCAGACCAAAGAGCACACAGCCATCACGGTACCAAACTCTAGGAAATCCCTTACCCACTCAGAACAGAGACATCACAAGCGACTCTCCTCTTCCTGCTCATCATTTCCTGTCAAATCTTCATGAACTTTCATAGAACATTTCCTTTAATTTTTTACCTCGACTGACACTTTTTCATGTTCTGGTCATCCTCCCTTCTTTGACTGCAGATAGTCATTGAGTCACTGTGTTACTTTACTCCCTCCTTCACTTCCATTTGCTGCAATATTCCCTTTTGCCACACTTTCCCACACCCTCCCACCCCACCCCCCACTCACAGACAAGGCTTCACACAGCTTTCTCTTTGCTTTCTCCTTTGGTTCCTCACCCTTCTCCTCCATCCTCTCATCCACACCTTGTTTTCACCTTTCTCTCATTTAATTTTAGGTATCTCCCTGCCATCTAACACAGGAATTCCCTCCACTCCTTCAGGTACCAAATTATTCTCTCCCACCATTTAGCTTCCTCTTGAAGACACAATGCGGTTCTTTGCAGCAATTTCTCATGGAGCTTGCTGCCAAAATGCACTATTAGACTGTACACTCCTTGGGGAAAGTGCATTATTGACTGTGCAATACCTACACTATTTGCATAGCACTGGACAGACTGACTAAACGATCAATAACAAATCAATGGCACAGCTATGACAACAGTATTTTAGCTTTCTGAAATAAAATAGTTTCGCTTTTAAGTTTGTTCAGTCCAAGAGATAATTCTTGTAATTAAAGTAGCGGACACCAGAGCATCCACCAAACAAAAACAAGTGTTCAAACGTGACGTGTTGCACTTGGAATGTCTCCTTTGCTTGCATTACTCTCCTGGGATGGGAAACAGAAGAAGGTGGTGAGTCAATAAAAATAATGAATAATCACGTATTTAGCAAAAACATTCAATTTAGATTTCATAATTTGTACAAAAATCTGGATTTTGCAGCAATTTCAGTTCAGAGTAAGGATACTGATATTTAAAGACAAATAAAATTGGTGCATCTTTATTTACAGAAAATCTCTCGACATAAACATTTTTCAAGAAATAGGTAATAAAAACTGAACCGTTTCTATTTTTCCCAAAAGACTCAGAGAGATGCTGCACAACCTGACAAGTTACTTTGCAGACCTGCTGGACAAATTAAAGTCAGCTGGATTTTTTAAAACTTAAAATCTTGTCTTCCACAGAACAACTGGGAAATACACTGAAACCACAATCAACTTTTCCTGTGGTTGACAATTGTAAAGCCCTCCTCCTGCTCCTCACTACTGACTCACACACCACTGCATCCCAAGAGACTGTGTACTCTAAAACAAGGAATGAGTAATCAGGAAAAAGATGTTTCCCCTCTTCAAAGTATTTACTAAAGCATTCATCTTTTCAAAACTTCCAAACTCATATTTGTTTGGGTTGTAAATCTCAAGGCAACAATATTGACAGTGTTGGTGTAATCTAAACACATATAATGTAAACACGCCTTTGAAAATACAGATCAGCTCATGGATATTCCTTCCAACGTGGCCAAGGTTGGTTTTCTCATTTCAGTTGTCTGAGAGCAGAATGACACCAAAGACCAGAAAGAAATGTCTGATTATTAGACTTGCCTTGGAAGAGAAGACACACATACTTGGGATGGGACATTTTTAACCCAATCAAGAGATCTTTTCAGTGAGTTGACACGACAAGGACTGGCAACAATATCAGAAAAGGGACACACCTGAAAAATGACTCACTAGATTTGACTGCCATTTTCTTCACTGCTGCAGAAAGCAGCAGAACAGTAGGTGGAATAAAACAGATTTTGAAGAGAAATATATTAAAATGCCTATTTATCAAATTAATATATTGTTCAACAAGGACTGTAAAGAAGTAATTTGATACTGTAAACAATAAAGCTCAGTTTACTATAAGACAAAGTAATGGATTTATCAAGGAGAAACCATGGGGTGTGATTATTAAGTAATGCAATTCTTGGGAATTAAGAAAATTTGCTGCATTAATTGCTAAAACTGCTGAAGGCGTGCATAGTTTTCAGTATTTCTTAATCTATACAACATTTTCCCCTCCAAATACAAAGTCTCAAAAATCCAAATATTGCTGGTAATCAGATAAAAACTCTCCAGTTATTTCAATTAAGAAAAAAAATGGCTCTGTTTTCCATAAGCAGAGTTGCCAGTCCTTAGGAATTCAACATTATCACACCATCTAGCAGACCACACGAACCATAAATGTCCTTAAGCTCCAAACTACTATAAGATAGTTTTTATTGAACTGTAAGTCAATACTAAACTGGTTAGCTGGCAAGTTCATAATCATCAGAGGTAATATTCACAGTAGAGGAGATCGGGTCAATCAAGACATATATGTGCATGTGTTATTTCCTACTTTCATGATAAAAAAGTGACCACATTCAAAATATCCAATATCAATATTTCAAATAAGGACCCTCTCAGTTGGAAGAGTCTTTGTCCTTATCCCACTTACAACTTGTTGGAATTTGGAGTTGTAAATGAAATTTCACAAATAATTCAGTTTTCCACACCAGCAATATTTATCAACCATACTGGGACTTACTGCATCATTCTCAATAACCTGCTCCAATCCACTACTCAGATGATAGTGTGGACTGTGCCAAGTCTCACATTAGTGTGGTGTGCAGTACTACACAAAGGGCTGAACTCAAAAGATGAAAAACAACAATAAAATGAAGATTAACAAAAGCCACAACTACAGCAAAGGTAGAGAGCACAGCATTGAGCATCATTCCCAAAACAGTGACTACTAGCTATGTGTTGGCAGTAAGGTGAAAACATGGAGTCTAAAAGCCACTATAAGAGGAGGACCGCCATGAAGGCGAGATGGGAAGAGCTGATTTGAACAAAGCCTAACTGAGCTGCTCCATGACAAGAAAGCTAACGCTGAGTGGATGCTCGCACTTTACCTGGAGGAAGAACTCCTTCACAGCATACAGCCGCAAAGCTTCTTGAGAAACCTCCACAAAAACGGAGTGCAGCAGACATGGCATCCCGCGTGCCAGCTTCCATCTCCTCAAGACTCCACTGTGGTGGAACCAGAAGCTTCTACCTGTGACTGGTGAATTTGGCCTAATTTATGGCCAAGTTGGTGAGGAGATTCCTCTTTAACTTGGAAAGTCTGAAGAAGCACTGGATGGCAACGGTGGGTAATGGCTGGAGCGGCTGCGCAGCTGGTGAGAGGCTGGGAGTTTCTGGTCTTCCCCCATCCTGAGGGCATGGTAGACCACCTTCATGCAGGACCACTTGCTCACAGAGGCCTTGTGTGGACCAGGAGGATGCCAAGGGCCACAATGGAGCCGCGTGGGCAGCTCTGCTGAGGCTCTGCAATGGGATGGCGCCTCTGAGGAGCGAACCCAGAAGGTTCTAAAATGGCGGCAGCCATTCACACTAGGTCACAATGGGAGCTGGTTGCCCAGCACCTCAGCACGAAGACCAAGCTGTGGGAGGTCAGTGGCTTCCATTTCCTGGAGAGGGCTGGCTAATTTGCAAAATGGCTGCAAGGGAGCAGGAGAGGCTTCTCCTCACACTGTGAAGGATGGGTGCCGGTGGGGACAAGAAGGGCCCTAAGCTCTCCATCCTCCTCAGGCTGCACCACTCGAGGAACTCTCGGGAGCGGCCCCACCACCTCCATTTCCTCGGCGATGGCCACGGGGTGGGTGGGGCGGCCATGCGGCGCCGAGGGGGCGGGAAGGTGCCCGCCAGGGCCGCCCGAGGCCGGCGGAGAGCAGCCGGCCCCGCGCAACGCGCGCCGTGACCTTGGGCGGGCGGCGCGCGGCCCTCCGCGGGCCCAACCCTCCCGCGCGGCCTCTCCTCGTCCCCCGCCCCTTTTATTTATATGTTATTTATTTATTTATTTCGGCCGGGGAAAGAGTTTGAAGTGCGAGAAGGGAGGCGGGGGGAGCTGTGAAGGAAAGAGGTTGGCGGGGGGGAAGAGGGAGAAGAGAAAGAAAAAGAGGAGGCCGCCCTCCGTACGGCCCCGGGACTTTCCCCTGCCGGAGGGCGCAGGGGCGAGCTGTCCCGGTGCCCGCGGGCGAGGCGGGTGGCGGTCGGCGAGGAGGAGGAGGAGGAGGAGGAGGAGGAGCGGGGGGGGCGCCGGCCCCGCCGCCGCCGCGGGGGAGACGCGGCTCTCGGCGCTGTGCGCCCGAGCTGCTGCTGGTTACGCCAGCCCCGCCGCCTGCCTCTCTGCCTCTCCTCGCCTCTGATTCTGCGCACAGCCAGCCCCGAAGCCTGTCATTCTGCAAAACACAGTTTACTCAACAGAGAGAGCGAGCGGGAGAGGTGGAGAGAGAGAGAGAGGGAGAGGGAGACGGCGCGGAGAGGAGCCCAGTCCCGCAACCCAGCATGGCTTCGGGGGACCTTTACGAGGTAGCGGGGGCCGTGGGGCGGGGGGGCGCCGGCCGGGGCGCCGCGGAAGGCAGCGCCGGGAGCCGCTCCCGGAGCCCTCGTAGTTGCGAAGAGCGGAGGAAATCGCCGAGGGAAGGGCTGGGGTGGGGGGAAAGGGCTGGCGTGTGCACCGGGGGGGGGGCAGGGAGGGATGGAGCTGCTCCCTCCCTTCCCTCTGCCTCTCTTTCTCTTTCTCTCTCTCGACTTTCCATCGGGCTCGATCTTAGCAGGCCTTGCGAGGGAGGAGGAAGGAGTGAAGGAGAGCGAGAGTTAGCGGTAGGATGGGGAGGCGATCGCGGTGTGACGAGCCCGGAGAGTGGAGAAAGTCCAGGTAAAGTCACGGGCGCTCTGGACGTGCTGAATGTGCAGATTAGTGCGAAAAAATGCGCCGTAGTGCTGCCGGCGGGCGCAGGGATGGAGGCGGCTCTGCGCCCGCTGTGCAAAGTGCAGGAGCCGGCGCCAGGTTGCTTCACCTCACGCCCGGGGTGCCGCGGGGGTGGCGGGGGCGGTGGCGGGCCGGGTCGGGCCGAGCGGAGCGGAGCGGCCCCGCGGCGGGCTCCGAAGTTTGGCGGCGGCGGCGGCTCTGCCCCGGCCGGGGTGCGAGGTGGGGCGGGAGGGAGAGAGGCGTCGAGCCGGCCCCGGCCCCCCGCTGCACGGCGAGGCTGCGGGGAGCGCGAGAGGAGCTGGAGGGCGGCCCCGGGCAAAATCCGACCTCGGGCACCCGGTTCTGGTGCCCGAACTGAGGACGATTGTGGACGTTTGCGCTGTGCCAGAGAAGAAGAAGGGAGAAAACAGAAATTAAAAATGAGAACGACTGGACACGAGTGTTTCGTGCACACAGCTCCAGTCAATGGAACCGGGGTGGAACTCTGCCACCAAAGACAAACAAAAATCCTGGATGTCCGACAGCAGTTCTTGGCGTGGAGCACCTCACCAGGCTTTTTTGCTGGTGAAACGTTTCCTGGTGAAGCGGCTGTTTGTGCGGTGCTTGTCTGGAGCCCGCAGATTTGGGCAGAGGCAGAAGCGACTGCCTTCCAGTTGGGTCTGCACGGCGGTGATAGGGAACTGCTCAGCCATCTGCGCGTGCTTGGGTGTGGAACCTCCGCCGTGGTGCAGGCAGCTGGACTTGCTCTGTTTGGTGATCTGGTGTAGATTCTTTAGTGCAACAGCGGGAGGATCTGGCACGTTCCACACAGGCGTTTTTTACTTTGTTGTGGTCTTTCGAACTCCCTGACAAAGGTTGTAGTTACGGGATGACACTGCTCTATCAGGACTGTATTTTACTGAGTGGGATGCAGACCTTTGAAGCAAAAAGCACTTGCGCTCTCTTAAGTGGCATTAAATGATCAGAAACATGCGATGATTTGAAGAGTATCATTGAACTTCTCCCCACCATTTTGCAGTACCTGTCACGCCACTTTGTAATTTGAAGGCTATTGCATATCAGCTGTATCACTGTTGTGACTCTGGTGGAGCTGGTGGGAGTTCTGTGAAGAACATCTTTGACCCAAAAAACTCAATGATAAAATTTTGCGTTTGTAACTTCTGGGATGCTTGGAGGACCTTTGCTTTTTCTTGTCCGTGTTTTCCATAGATGTTTGGATTAGTTCTGAAAAGAAATGAAGCCAGTGCCTCTTGGGTTAATAGTAGCTGTGCTATTTCAGCTCCTACTCATTACTTAAAAATTCTGCTCCTTTTTATGATTTTTTTTTTTTGTATGTGTTATTATAAGACGATGGCATTTGGTGGTTGGATGTGGGCTGTGCATTGAGCACAACTGCTTGGCAAAGAAGTGACACTGCTCAGATAGTAACCCGGCATGGAGGTTGTTCAGAGAAGGCAGGCTTACAAGCCAAGCTGCCATCAGTTTGATGCCCAGCCACTTTGCAGGCATTGGTACAGAAAAATGTGAATTGTTAGTCTTATGGCTCAAAGCCTTTGAATCACTTCCATTCTTTGTTGTGAAGTGCTTTTGCTTATCGTTGTGGAATATGGTAGAATTGTATCCCTCATAACAGGTAAGTCGAAGTCTGGCTGCTCATTTCTTGCTTGAGGTGTTTGGAATACAACCATCTGCAGCTGGCCATGGTGTAAAATCTTCTGCTGTATGTGCAGCATGTGGGGGGAAAGCATGTTGGACTTAAGCTTACAATCCAACTACATTTTGCTTCTCCATGAAGCTCTCCATGACTGAGGTCAGAAGAAACATCAAGAAAGTCAATGAGTTTGTACAACTGTAGGCAGCAGGTGTGCAGACAGCAATTTTATTTAAAAAAGTTGACTCTGCATAGGCCTCCTTGTTCCTTCCTGCATATTCATTCCATTGGTTCATCTTTTTTTTTACTGTTCTGTTATTTCAAAAGACTTTTTACCCTTTTAAAATTAAAGGTAAATTCAGTGACTATCTTTAAATATATAAAGCAGTGTAAGACCACAGCCAAAATAACCTCAGTGTTTGGTTAACTAGGTGCCATTTTCTAGTTAAAAGTAGTATCTAATCACCATGAATTCCTGCTCTTAGATTTCTTTTAGAACCATAATGCAGTTGCCAGTTTAATCTAGAAGCTCAAGAACACCCATGGGGAATTCTGTTTACTAGTAGTCAGTTCTAGATTTGTGTGCCAGAACCAAGACATTTCACATCAAAAGATTACATTATATGTTCAGAGGTAGATATTCGTTTTAAAGTAAATATATTATTTATTTCCTGCTAACAGTAAGGAAAGTGGAGTTACTTCAGTGTAGCTTCCAGGCTTTATAAAACACTAGTCTTGCTTTGCTTGACTTCCACATGGTTACGACTCAAAGCTTTTCTGAGTAAGAGTCATGGAATATTCCTTTTCTTTTTTCTTATAAAAGGTGACCTGTTAAATATTTAAGAGTACATTGCATATTCCTTAGAAGTAACAAACTAAAAATAAAGGACTGACAAAAGGGTATTTGTTCACAATGGCCTTCAGTAAGACAGCTTTATTTTGCTTTATGATTCAAATATATTGTTGGATGTGTACATGGGAAATCCTATTAATTTTGGCAATAAAAATCCCAAACAAAAATCCCAAAATTGTTAATTTGCATTAAGGTTATTGTCAATGATTTTAAGCAAAGTAATATTTTGTATTCTCCATCTTGAATTTAGTTCCCACATTCTCTTAATCCAAATAGTTCCTCTCAGAAGGGCTCTGGCATTAAAAGTGTACAAGACAGCTTTACAGGAAAAAAAGATCAATACAAACAGCACACCTAACTTTATTTCCTAACACAGCATCTCATTTAGTGCAATAAAATTCTATTTTATTGATGAATATAATCAGTTAATCAGTATCATGCAGATGCTAATGAAGCAGACCGTGATACTTCCTCTTATTTAAAATTTGGGGGTTTTATATATAATATATTGTTAAACATTCAGGGACAACAATGTTGAAATCTGAAGTCTTACTTTAACCTTGTGTCAGGTTATATTACAACACTGAGTGATCTAAGGATTATAGCGCAGTCTCTGAATGGGGCTGCCATATGCATACATTTCTGGATCACAGTAATAAAGTCACTTTTTAAACTGAGCAGTTAAGTGTTGCTCAATTTGGGAAAGTGACATTTTAAAAAACAGCATCTTAATGAACTGATACAAAGCCCATTGATAGGAGGCTTGTCCACCTTAGTGACAGGTATCAATTAAATCATAGTCTATTTATGCAGCTGTGTAAGAATGAGCTGTCGTTTGTTTTAGGTGATGTGATCCACTAGAAAGATAATATTTCTAGATGAGTTGCAACATCTCTCAATTTTAACTGCACTTGAGTACCAGCAGTCAGAACTTGAAGATAATAATGGCACCATTTGGCCTGCTGAAGCCTTACTGCACGTGGAGACATGCAAGTCAGAGAAAGCACCACTGAGCTTTTTGGATGTGAGGTTTGGTTTGCAGATGTAGAGTTTTGCAAATAATCTTCCCCCCCCCCCCCCCCCAAAGCAAGGCTTACAAATGCAGGCTTTGGAGCACTGTATTTTCTATCTTGCTTCTCTTTCAGTGGAATTAATTTTTAGAGAAGATACATACTTAAAATGTTGATTGAACTCTACTGGAAAGCCAAAAAATATTTTTGAAGTATTGCAAATGCATCTTGCATGGCAGAGGTGACTTGCAAAAAAACATTATTTCCCAGCTTTAATCAACTTCTTCAATGACATAATAATCCCATGCTAAAGAGGCAAGGCAGATTTCACAGTCAGAAAATGGTGACTTGACATGGGATCTGGGGGATGTAGAACAGCATTAAGCTGCTGTGCTGTGGAACTGAAAGCTGTGGATGCAATGCTTACTTCACTAATACTGGGTTTAATTCTGCCAGCCAAGCATTTGGTTGCAGAAAAGCTTTACTAACAAGTATTTTGAAGGACCAGCTCTTTACTATAAGCTATCATTGAATTATTATCAAAATCAGTTCTTACAAGACAACTATACCCGAAATAAGGTGACATGTAAGCCATGTTATTTGCTGTCTATAGAAACATTAATGCCTGATGAAGGTAGACAGTATTCTTTAACCACAAACTGGGCAGTCATCTGCATGATGGACTGAACTGAGAATTAACACCAATGGAGAAGCTAGACTGGAGTGCCTTCTCTGTGGTCACAGTTCTCTAAACTAAAGATACCAAGTGAGTCTCAATAGCATACAGCAACTGCTGCATAACTCCAGCAATTTTTGTTACCTTACTAAGAAATTCCAGCGTCAGCTGCATATAAACCATTACAATGCACATAATGACTGTCCTGTTTACCTACAACGTCACTGTTGCTACTATTCCAACTTCCTCATTACATTGTAGACTGCTTGGCATATTTTGGAATACTAAAAACCAATTAATTGCTTATGCATGTTCCAGTTTTGTAACAAAGTGCTTTATCTGGCTAGAGTATCACTTAACTCAAGGTACAAGCCTACTCCTGCTTGGAAAGACTGCTGGAAAAGTCTATCATGCTCAAAGGCCTGAACATGGGAAGTGAAGACTTTCCTCCCACCAAAGCCCTTGCACTAAACTTGCTTCTCTTCATTTACCAGTTTTGGTCTTTACACCTAACAGATCAAAACAACACATTTTTGTATTGCTTTCTGAATGATAAATAGTGTTTTGCTTTGGTCTTTGGTTCAAAATTAATATCTGGCAACAAACTCATTGTTTAGTTATTGTTTCTGAAGGTTGCAATATTTATGGAGAGACTACTTTAAATAATGGCAGAATTTAAATGTGATCTAATATTGAAATAAATTGGTTTTTTTTTTTTTAATCAATGGAGTAATTGTAATGGCCAGCTATGCTGTAAATGGCATTTCTTTGTCCATTCATTTGACTTTTAGCAGTATTACAGTTTCTCGGCTCTGTACATTTTCATCAGTGCAACCCCTTTTTGTTGTTTGTTGTTCCTCCTTACATATTTTTCAAAAATTTCTGTAGGACAGTTTAAAACACATCTTAATATTAGTTTACAAAATAAAAAGCCATTTGATCATTCCTGGTCTAAGTTATTAGAACAACAGAATATACAAAATAATTTAACACAAAATATTTTCAATGTAGGCTCAATTTACATCTGTGCAAATGAAAATTTTCTGGTTTTGACAAAAGAAAAACAGTCTTTCTGGCCTGCTCAGTAACAGCATCACACTCTGTATTATCAGAGCTTCAGACTGGTAACATTGCACAGCTGAAGGAAAATACACTTAAATCTCTTTTCTTCTATTGCATAGAGAATATAGATTTCAGTACTGTCTTGTTACCAGGCATAATGTAAAATACTGTTGGAAATCTGTTAGGTCTCTAAAAACTTTCTCAGTAATTTGATGTGTTGGACTTATGCAGGAAAACAATTATTCCTTTTGGCTTATCAAAGAAATTTGATTCCTACAGCATTGTAGCCTACTGATCATGCTGTTTACAACAAAGCACTAAATCAAAACAAGTATTGAAACATCTGTCAGAAGTATTCTTTGCTTTGAAAAAGATCAGTTGACCCACTTGGGTGTTGCTAAATTTCTCTTAACAACCCCCAAGATTCACAGCCCATTCCTTCAGAAGGGCCAAGAAGGGATAATGAGGACGTCCTCTTCCATAAGGCACTTCACTACTTCAAATTTGTGGATTTTATTTGAAATCATCCTATTAAAATGTGTTCACTGACAGGCGCTCAGCACCCGAAGAAGGAATACAGGGGACTACAGACCACTCAGTCTGTGAGCTCTGCTGTATGAAAATTAGTAGCACTTATAAAAAGACACGGACTCAGCAGATACGTGCGAATGTGTCACGATTTGGAGAAGTTAACTTTTTTTAGAGAGAGGTCAGGTCTTACAGAACTCTCAGAGTCAATGGACAAATGGATAGGAATGGCCATGGCTGCAGTGAGTGGATTTTCAAAGAAATCTCTTGATAGGATCTCATAGGAGCACCTAATAATGAAACAGATCCATGGTCCAGAAGGGTTGGTCATCTCTTGGCCAGCTGAGTTCTGAGAGAAGAAGCAGTGATAAGCTGTTATGATAGTTTCCAAACCTCAGTACTGGGACAATGTTGTACAGCAGAATCATCAGTTATATAGAAAATAGCCATATTTATTATGGAACTTCTATAAATTATTACTAGCACTGTCAAGGGAAAGGTTGACAGTGAAGAGCTCAGTGACAGCAGCTGAAATTCAGTGTTTATAAATGCAAGCTAATGATGAAAGGAAAAGTAATGCTGGCTGTACATGCACATGATGAGCCTTGAAGAAGCTGTGACTGTATCAGGAGATAGCCTGGAATCATTCTGAAAAGTTTTTGGATGTGTCTACATTAGTATTTTAATTTGGATCAGGCGCGTGCTTTTCAAAGTGAATCCTCTCATCATCATTATCTCCATTTTCCACGCCTTAGTTTGCATCACAAAACAAGAGCAGGTGAAACTAAACCAGAAAAGGTTTTTCAGCTCTTAAGAGAAGTCTGGTGCATAGGACAAGAGTACTGCTTAGCAGAGGTGAACCTCAAAGAGAATTTAGGATATTACTAGAAAAGCAATTGAATGAAACAGAAGCTGATTGCTGCGGTATTACTGCGGAACACCTTTCCTGTTTGCAGTGTTGCATCCATTTCAAGAAAGGCTAACAGGAGGTTCCAAAGGGTGGAATGGCTTTCATTCAAAATAACTTTTTGGTGATTTTCTGGCTAGCAGAAGTGATTGTGGGAGATATGAGTGCTACAGGAAAAACAAATGAGGATGATTAGTTAATTCAGTGACGAAAGCTACTTCTTGTTGTGCAAGAAAAAGTATGCAACAAATGAAGTGATCAGGCAAACAGCTGAGACAAAGAACTACATCTTCACAGCATTTAAATCTTCAAATTCCTTGTTCTAGGATGTTGTGGAAGTCAAAGCTGTAAATGGTTTCAAAGAACGGTAAAACAGCATCTTGGAGGATAGATCCCTTTCCACCTTTCAGTAGAAAGAAATCCTTAAACTGCTAATTGCCTGAAAGGAAAAGCAAGGGCAGCACTTACTCTATAGATTCTATTTTTCTAGGTACCCAATACTAATTTCTATTAGAATATAGTAAGCCCTGAGCTAGATGGACGCTTAGTCTGACCTTGTATGGTAGTTCTTAGCCTTGTACATACCACAGTCGTTAAACAAACATAAGTATTGATTAAGACATTGCTGCAGTCTGTAGAGATCACAAACATACATGCCTTACAAGTTGTATTCTGTATCTAATTGCTAATCATTGCTAATTAGCATCCTTGCAAATTAAAGGACAAATGGTAATAGTGGGTCACTCTCCAGAGCAGAAAAGACCATTTCTGATTTAGAGACCTCTCCATTCGGAATTCCAAGATGCAGCAGGTGGAAGATGCAAACAAAAGACCAGAAGAATGGAGGTGGTGATGAAGTAACATCAAAACAAACACACGTAGTAAAAGTGAAGCTTTGGCTCACTGCCATAGTTCTAATAGATAAGGTAAAAGGGAGAAGGATATAACAGAAAGAACCTGAGTAAATGAATGGAGTGAGGCAATATAATATATAAATTTAATTAATACAAATAACTCACTTCTATTAAAAAAAAAAAAAAGTTCAGCATCAAAACTTTTTGGATGGACTTCCTCAGTGCTGTACAGGACTATTAACACACATTTATCAATCTTTAAGGGTTTCTGGGAATATAAAAAGCCACTAACTCCTGACAGACACGTGAAGTTGCTACTGTGGTGTGTTTGTTTTTTTCAGCAATGGTGATTACTAACAGAAACAGCCCAATTTCTAACTGACCAGCTCAACTTGTTATATTCTTTGAGACGTACAAAAATGAACTTTTTGTCATCACTTTGCACTCACTGCAATGAGTAGTGGTGTTTTAAGCTGTTCACGGATGTCAAGCTAACTACAAAGGAGACTGCATTACTTATGTATCTTGTCCTTCACAATAAGAAGGGAATTACAAAATAGAATGTGACATTGTTGTTTTTCTTGTTTTTTTTTTTGTTTTTTTTTTTTTTTTTTTTTTAATATTCTTCTGTAATATTGGCTTGACTATGCTGATGGACTTCCTTTGAAGTCTTGCACAGTTGAAATTTGTTCTAATAATATTTTTAAAGTTGTTTTCCTCTTTAGAGAAGGGACTATTACAAAACAAAATCACATTAATACATCTGATGAATCTGTCTTTTTGTAATGGGTTATCAGGTGTTTTAGGACAGGAAAGGTGCTGGAAAATTCCTACTAAGTACAGTTCACGTGGAAAAAAGATGCACAACAATGAATTTTGAAACATTTGAAATGCAAATGTGTTTATCACAAAGTTTTTTGCTGATTATTCTAAGGAAGGAATGATCAAGTCCAATACAGCAATGAATGTTCAGATTCAGGAGATACACCAAGAGAAAGCTGCCTTTGGATGAAAAGTAGTTGAAATTGCCTCTAAATAAGCAGAGGAAGCAACCACCTTCTCGATTCACTTAACAGTATGACATAACAATACGGCTTTAAATTAAATAGGAATGCAACTCATTCAAATCAATATAGGAAAGAAAATGGAGACATTCTGGATCACAAATTAAGTACTTGGAATTATGTTTAGGTATTGCAGTGTTTCCACATGACTCCAGGGAAAATAACCTGAAGTCCTTGAAGGAATAAACAGTGGTGCTCATGACTGATAAGGGACAACACCATTTGGCTGCAGTAATTGCAGACTATATTGTAACAGAGTTTGGGTGCACAAACTTAAGTTTGTCACACTCCCAAAATTTGAAGAAGTTGAGAAGAACTCTCTGAGAAAATTTGAGAAGTTGAAAAGCAACCTCTTGTGTAATTGAAATTTACCACTGTCTCCTAATTTTTTTCTACATAGAAATATAAAAACTGAAGTACTGTAACAGTCAGAAAAGGTGACTAAGGAGCACCCCAGAGAAAGCTGTGTCTGATAACATAGTTTCATGTATACAGAGTAAATAGCACTACAATGCCATAATGCAATGAAAAGTGCAGCAATGATAGCAGAGTAGCAAAGTCCTAGACTGCAGCAAGTGACAACATGCTCAAACACAGCAGCCACAGACACATAAACAAAGGAAAAAAAATATCTGCTTACCTACAGGAGGCCTCAGGTAGGCAGGTTTCCCCAGCAAGATATGCTTGCCTCCACTACCAACCCTTAAATGAGGGCTGGGAAGCGGTGGATCGTGGCTCCAGCTCCTCCAGTCATTCAGGTGCATTGCACACACCTGAGCTCCCCTGGGTTGGCCCTGCCTTCCCACCAGTTGTTTCTCACCAGCCCACCAGCTGCAACTTAGCATTTCCTCTACAGGCACCTTTTACTTTACATCACAGGAGCCTTCAAGTTTCCTATCAAAATACAAACAGTAATTTCCCTGGCTAGCTTTTATGCCCCTCTCCAGCACTGTAGCGACAATCTGACTGCTTCTGCTGCCACCTTCCCTGCTGCCTTCCACCACGGTGGGTGACTTCTGCTGCCTCTCTGTGCACTGGCATGCATTTGCATTGGAAGAGTGATTAAAGCAGGAGTGCCAAGGTAGTCCTGTCATCTCTCCCTGCTGACTAAAGTCTTTGCAAACAATATGGTGCATGACATTTATCAAGATAACAGGGATTCCAAGCTCCAAGGACAACACCCTTTTTTTTGTGTGTTTTTTTTAAAAACATTGCAATCTTTGCATAATTATTCTTTCATCAATCTTTCACTACCCTGAAAGAACTCACTGGAGAACCTCATGGCTTAACCTTTGGGCTGCCTGTTGTGGCTTATAGTAATGAACTGCTGTTCTTACAGCCTCAGAAGGCTTCAAGGAATTGCTAGCAGAATTGATGGAAGACTTCTTCCAAGAAGTTGCTTCTACCAACTGAATGTCTCCTAGCTTGGTCATGAGTCATACAAGAGATGCTGGTTCTTTTTCCTGCATTGTTTGACCATCACACACTTTAGCTTTCTGACATGACATCACTTACAGCATTTCCAGTGAGTGCTGGTGGTAGAAAATTTCTCACTCTTGGAAGTGGTCTCAAACACTGAAGTGCGTGCATGGTTACCACTTATAGACAGGCTGCAGTGGGCTGTGATTTGAATTGTTCTGCAACTGCACTGCTGTTATTTTTTTGTGCTTCATTTGCTCATAACAAATACCACTGACAACCTGCTGCGCCTAGAAGAAAAAAGGCAAGTCTTTGAGCGTGAACTGGACCTTCCATTTTTACCATAAGTGATGCAGTTTTTCTCCTCCGCTATTAACTGCTGTTCTTGAAGTCTAGCTAGTATGCAGGAAAAGAAGTTCCGTTTACAGATAAATTACAATGTGCAAGTAACCCTTTTACTTTGGATATGCAATCCCCATTGCTCTTGTATCTTAGCATATACATCCTTTGATTTTCTGCAGTCTGTCTCAAGATTATGCCCACAGTACAGTATACAAACCAAGGAGGAAGTTCTTAAATGCCATTTTAGACAGAATTCCTTAGGTGATCAGTACGATTTCTAGCTTAACGTAACCCTTCTGTACAATTTCTACATTCCCATGTTAATTCTAGGTTTCAGTGCAGCTCAGAACAGCTCTAACAGAACTTCACATGTTTTACATCCAGCTGCTATTCCTCCTGTTACCACCCAAAGATCACCAGTCCAAGAGCACAAGCATCTCTGGTAATAGTGAGCTGCAGTTGATCTTGCAAAGTGCGGTTGCACACCAAGTGTGTCATGTGTTACTGAGAATCACAAAGATGTGTTTTGGACAAGTATTTAGATGCATATGCAAACAGGCAGCAAGGGGATATACTGGATATTTAGTATTTGATGCATCACTCATTCAAGACATGGAAGGTACTTGGGGCCTCAGGGCTAGCTGAGGAACTGCCTGCTTAGCCTTAGATCTCTGAGGACTGATTGCAGGACTTGCCTTTTTTGTTCCATTCTGGTATACAAAGTGTAATATGGCTTTGCAGTAACAGTGCAGGGGAGTGAGACAGATGATGAACCAGGAGTGTTCTACAGTCATTTTGTTGTGAGTTGTTTTTATTTCCTTTTGAAGTGACTAATCTTTAGCTCCATTTCTGAGAAGGATACATGAATCTCTGACTCAAACAGGGACATCTCGAAATAGGGTAAACCGGTAGCTGCTGTGCTTCTGGGACAGAAACTGCAGACGGTTAGGAGAGCGTTCCCCTTTTCAGACATGGTGGCAGCTGCTTTTGATCTGTGGCTTCTCGCTGCTATTGTGCTAGGGAATCACACTCTGTGAGTTTCCAGAGCCACAACAGAGAAGAAGTAAAGCTGTGGCTCATTTAGGACTGGGTGTTATTTTAATGAGCTTAATAAATCCTATATAGGACTGAGAGTTCCTTTGGAGTCCTCAGTCTTTCAAAGCAGTGCTCCTAACCTGACCTTTGAGCCTTGTGCACTGTGGAGCTCCAAAAAACCGCACCAGCTCTGTGCTGCACCAATTTCAGCAACATCCCAACCCTACTCTTAAGTGTTTGCCTGCATTAGCAGCTGTTTTCAGCATCAACTGATCAGATGTCTCTGCACACAGCTTCAATGACACTGTACTGCAAATGGCTTCCATTGCCCCAGGTCATCACGTGCATAGATGTCCAGAAGGTAGCTACTTGTGTATAAACAGACTGATTGGTTCTGTGAAAGAAGTATCCTCAGAAGATAAGGATGGGCTTTTTTGTTAAGCAAGCTTATCACATGGCTAAAGATGAAATGTTCATGAATGTTAATACTGTTCTTGTAAAACACAAATGGCAAGGACTCATTTCATGTGTGGAATAGACACTGGCCTTCAAAGGAAAAACTTCATTGCACTACCATTTATCTTGCATTTGGGAAAACAGGATGGAAATAGATCATTAATTCTACATCTCATCAACTGTTCTTTACAGTCAGCCATATCATATGATCCTTCGCACCAAGAGAAATGGGTATCTGGATCTGACTTTATCTTGAAATGAACAAGGTTCTCACCTTCAGAGCCTAAACTTCAAAGTTGTTTCTAGAAAGGATTGGTAACATCTAACTCCCTGAGTGGTTAAGACTGAAAATGCACTGGAGGAAAGACTTGGTCAGCAACTTCAAGGCCTCCTCTGCAGAAAAAAAATTCACCATAGAAACCTAAAAATGACTCACAGTGATGAACTGGCATCATTTTAAGAGCAAAGTACTATCGTACCTGTTTCCTGGCTACAGGACATCTTTACTAATGGACAGAAATTGTAAATTATGTATTCATGGAATGTCTAGTTTGTTACACTCAAAATGAAAAAAAAAGATGTTTCCTAAAATTATTCCAGTGTGCTTTAAAACCAAGAAGTGATAACTATGGTAGATAGAGCAAGAAAATTAAAAGTCCTCAGGCAAAGTATTTTTACAAAAGCCATTTGAAAAACAGAACTTCAGCTGACCAAGTTGACCTTATTCAGTACGGTGCTGGAGAGATTTGGCTGTGCATGGCTATGAGTGAGCACTGTTTAAATAACACACCAGAATCTACTGGTAGTGTAATCCTTTGTGACTTCCACCAAGACATTATTTATAGATTTTGACACAGCTGATTAGGGCACAATGTGATATGCTAGGTTCTAGTGTTAGGGGAACATATAATTTACAGATGGATTAAAAAAATAATACTATACTGCTGTTTGATAAAGCCATGCTTCCTTTCTGGTGTTTTTGTTTTGTTCTATTTTGGTTTTTTATGAAGCATTTTGAAAAGGTTTCCAGGTATCTAAAAACAGAAGATACCTGAGAGCATGACCCTGAAATAAAAATGCTTATAGTGTAAGAGGTGATGGTGCTCTTGCAGGAAAATGAAGACATCCTTGAACACACAGGGGTTGCTGTGTGTGTACGATGGATCTGCCCTTTTCATTTGGTGTGTGTGTAGTCCAAGGAAGAAGTAGATCTCCATGTGGCACATGGATAAGGCAGTCACTTCCTTCCCCAGCCAGGACACATGATTTAGGCAGGTACAGCAATTTCAAGATGATTCCTAATCCCAAAGCACTTGTTCTACTCTAAAAGCTCAAAGGCCCTTTTTTCCCTGTGCTTAGCCCTGCTCTGTTCGCTTCCCATCCCATCCTCTCCCCTCCTGTTGTGTTGCTGTGTGGTATTATAAAGACAGGGACTGCTGAACTTTAGTTGGTGAAAGAAAACCTCATTCATGCCCAGCTGCCCTGGACCAGTGAGCTCATGTACCAATAATGCAAACTACTGACTGAATTTACCCCACGGAGCTCCCTGATCTCTGAAATACAGAACTGGGTTATTTTAGTGGAAATTGATTCACGAGTCATGAATTTCGTTTGAGGAAATCATGTAAATTTTAGTTCTGTCTGCTCTCAAATGACAGCAGTTCTTTTACGTTCCCCAGCAGTCTCAACAAACTAGTTAGTAAGTTTAGGAGGCTCAGGGGAGACCTTATTGCTCTCTATAACTTCCTGAAGGGAGGTTGTAGTGAGCTGGGGGTCGGCCTCTTCTCTCGTGTCATTAGTGATAGGACCAGGGGGAATGGTTTCAAGCTATGGCAGAGGAGATTCAGGCTGGACATGAGGAAGTATTACTTTTCAGAAAGGGTGGTCAGGCACTGGAATGGACTGCCCAGGGAGGTGGTGGAATCACGGACCCTGGGGGTGTTCAAGGAAAGGCTGGATGTTGCGTTGAGGGACATGGTTTAGTGGGAGCTATTGGGAATAGGTGAACGGTTGGAA